>NC_088408.1:84771052-85103552 GCF_034236695.1 Oncorhynchus nerka
AGAACCAATCCATCCATCTCGCAGTATGCAACATATTGTAACTTGCTATGACTAAAATGGAAAATGTGAGTCACAATGGAACACAACTCTGATGTATAATTTCTGAGCCGTGAAAATGTCAATAGGTAGCTAGTGCTGTTTACGTGTTGTGTGAGGTACCTTACTAAAAGCCTGCAGTTAAAGGTCCAATGCAGCCATTTTTATCTCAATATCAAATCATTTCTGGGTAACAATTAAGTACCTTACGATGATGCAAATGGTCAAAAAGAAACAAAAATAGCTTCCTAACAAAGAGCAATTTCTCAAGCAAGGATTTTGCAAGAACTATCTGGGAGTGGTCGGAGTGGGGAGGGGAAAACGGAAAACTAGCTGTTATTGGTCTATTAATCAATTTATGCCACCAGGCCAGAACTCCATCCCTCCAAAACAAGATGACATTTCAGGCGGTCTTTTCAAACAGCTCCTACACTGAAAGGCCATTATCATAATTTTCACAATTTCACAATATTATTCCAACCCCAGTGTGGAAATATACATAAAACACAGAAAAATTATGTTTTTTTACTGCACTGGGCCTTTAAGGTCAGGGCAGAGTAATTTCCTTGAGGAAGGCATGTTTCAGTGCCCTGGGACGCATTCCCTCATGCAGTGGTTCATTTATGGGACAGTGTTTGTCTCTGAAGTATGCCCTACATGTTCCTACCGGTGCAGACACGCCCCCCTCCCCCCCTCCCACACACTCTCTCTCTCTCTCTCTCTCTCTGCAGGGCTATTCGTCTGGGTGATCATTCAGTTATCTGCAGGGAAAGTGCAACGAATGTGTGCAGTGTTTCCGCTGCTGCAAAATTATTATTATAGATTTTTTTAGGGGGGGGGGGGGGTAAAGCAATTTAAGTGTCAAATTAAATGACTAAAACCGTATGTGGAAAATATAATGGAGCTGTATATTTTTAAATAAGATCATCTTTGAGAACTAACATCCACCAAAATAAAAACTAGATTGTAAAATTCCAGAAACGTCATGGCATGGGGCCCCCATTGATTTTGTAATAATGTTCGAGACACTCAGATAGCATAAGTACAAGGCATACACCATGGCAGGAATTGCAGGAAATGAGCTTTAAAATAAGCAACATTTTGTCTCTACGGCCAAGAGGAGGGCCTTAAAAACCCTACTGCTGAAAAGAACCCTAGGGGAAACACTGGTATGTCAAGTGTATGTACGACCTAACAAGCCCAAACTGCACCGGGGTGTGCCTCTCTCTCCATCTCTAAACCAACATGCAAAAGAGAAGAAGAGGGAGAGGGAGGAGGGGTATGTTCTCCAAGAATGAGTCAAATAAGCTGAATGTTCTTCCCAGGAGTTCTGCTCTTCACTGTTCCTGATTCGTTTGGATCCTGTTCTGTTCTAGATAAATTAGTAGCAAATCAAACCAGTGACCATTGGAGGGCAAACATTGCCATTCACTCATCCACTGAAGTTACTGCTGCACTGTTCTGCTCTAGGGAATCCTGTAGTCTACTGCATATCTCTATCTAGAAAATCTGCTGTTCTCTCCAGGCAAGTTGATGAAGTAGTCTCAGGAGAGTAGGGTTGGGCTTCTAGTTGCTGTGTGCTAAGTGTAAAACACTTAAAGGAAAACTCCATCCAAAAACTATATTTTGGTGTTTCTGTCATTCGTCCATTGCTGTCATAGTCCCAAAATGTTTTGCTTGTCAGAAATCAAGTTCTCAAGATATGCAACTTTAAAAATAAAATAAATATCCCGTGTGATGCATATGCTGGGTCAGTTAAGGTGCCACCAGTCGCCTGTGCTCCATATCTGTCTGGGTTATGGATTGGAGGCTGTTTCCTCTACATGTTTTCCTCAATCAGTTATGATTTCAGTCCCAAAAGACAAAACCAGGTGGATGGTTGCAGATCAGATCCTCCAGTAAGGAATGTAAGAGAGAGGCCCATTCAAACATTCAGCCTGACTCAGCAGTGATCTGCATATAGAATACAGATCCAGAGTCCCTGTGGGGATCAATGCATGTTCCTACCTGTAATCCTTAAACTACCGTCCACAAACTGACAAGGTGTCCTATTACACCAATAACATTCAACGACATAGAACATGAAAGGATGAACAAAAACGTTTGTTCCTCATTCAAAGTGCATTTAATGTACTTTCAGAGAACCTAAGGAAACAAACATGGATATTGAGAACAAACAAACAAAGAGCTCTACTCAGAACGACCAAAACCAATTAGGACATAATCGGCTCAGATTTGTTCAAAGGCCTTTGTGGTGCATTCTAAATGACCTAAATTCTGCCAACAGACCCAGCCTGCCTTCTCTATTCCCTCCTCACCTGTGGGTATCTGAGAGGAAGTGTGTTTGAGTGTGAGGTGCCAGCCAGAGCGAGGGTAGGCTGTAATAACATAGGTCTCTGTGTGTGTGTGTGTGTGTGTGTGTGTGTGTGTGTGTGTGTGTGTGTGTGTGTGTGTGTGTGTGTGTGTGTGTGTGTGTGTGTGTGTGTGTGTGTGTGTGTGTGTGTGTGTGTGTGTGTGTGTGTGTGTGTGTGTGTGTGTGTTAAATACAGAGGCCATGTGGAATTGCTTTAGCTCTGTTTACTGCTTCTGCTGGACTTTGGATTGCAGGCCAAGAGGGCTTGGGGTAAGTTGCCTCCTGCCTGTTGTAACACAGAGTGAGTCTGTGGCCTTCCACTCCTTACTGGGACACATGGGGAGGGGAGGTGGGGACTGTGTAATGAGTGATCACACAACAGCTCACCATAATGATTCCAACCACAAACACAACCAGACCAAAAAATAAAATTTTAAAAGAGTTCTTTAATGACATCTGCTCTCTTTTGCACACATGCGGAAGATCACAAGTTGGACTACAGGCAGAGTCATTTTCAAGGTCTTGTCAAATTATTATGTGAGTGGCATCTTTACATGGCTTCAGAGGTATCATTATTTTCAATCAGGACAGCTTGAGGAGATATGCATTTCACAAAAGATAATGTACTGAAATAATGGCACTGAATGTTCAACTACTCATTCCTTGTAGTGCTTTGGGGAAACCAACTCCTCCATTTAAAAAGCGTTGGGTTTGGTCTGACTGCAGCGCTTGAAAACAGAAACAAAGAAGAAATGGGAGCACTGTACCATCCAAAATTTCCAACGTCCTGTGACATTATTATGGAATACAACTTGAGCATTTTATATGAGAACACCATCAACTGCTAGTCCTTTCACATCCTTGCACACCAAATCCAGCTCACCAGAGATAGTGCTGTACATTATCATGATTGGTAGTATTGTCTTTATCCTTTCTGTTTGGATGAGCCCATTTCACCTTATCTGGTCTTTATTTACTCTCCCAGGAGTGTGCTGGAATCAGAGGTTGCACGGTGTTCACTTGGTAACAGTAACCACGCTGTGGCTTATTGCATTCCAGAGGCATGCCCGCGTGCTGTCGCCTGGGCTTACTCCCACTCCATGGCAAGCTACAGATGTAGCATCTTCATTTGAGCCAGTTTGCTGCAGCAGGAAAATAATCCAAAGGCAACAGGAAATGTGAATGAATATGTGGATTATAAATCATGGATATTTTTGTAGGGGTTGATACATTTTTCGTAAGGGAAAATCAAGCCGGAAATGTCCAAATGGAAATTACAAACTCCAGCAGCCTTTTTAAACCTCAAATGTACTACAAGTTAAAAATGTCCTACAACCGGGTAATCAAATGAAGATCCTACACCTGTACACATCAACACTCAAATCCAGGACAACCAATGAGTGAGAGAAAAGCCAGGCCTTGTCCTACTGTCGGTCAATGCAGGTTTATGGAGCTATTTTCCAGGCAGTTGTGTTATGCAAACATAACGTAGGGTGATGTGTTATACCATGATGGAAGTGTTCACTATGACAACCATTGTAACAGCTGTTGGTGGAAGAAGGTGAGGACCAAAGTGCAGCGTGGTACGTCTTCATGTTTGTTTGTTTTTTGACACTGAACACTAAATACAAAAATAACAAATGGAATAACCGAAACAGTCCTGAAAGGTGAAAAACACTAAACAGAAAATAACTACCCACAAAACCCATGTGGGAAAAAGCTACCTAAGTATGGTTCTCAATCAGAGACAACGATAGACAGCTGCCTCTGATTGAGAACCAAATGGCCAAACAACAAAGAAATACAAAACATAGAAAACGAACATAGAATGCCCAACTTAGTCACACCCTGGCCTAACCAAAATAAAGAATAAAAGCCTCTCTATGGCCAGGGTGTGACAACCATGAAGTAAAAAATGTATACTCTTTAATATGTCTATACCTCACACATCGACAGATTTTCCTGATAAAACTTTGTTTCATTGTTTTCTTCCTTGAAATCAGTAGAGAAAAAATGTACATTGGAGCAAACGCGAGTTAAATTTTTGACCCATCATTTCATACTTGGAAAGAGTGCCTCTACTGCCTCTGTGTCTCTGGAGTCAGTGATATGGCCTCTCCTGCAGCTTGGATCTGGCAGTGTTTCCCTCCCACAGCTGGCTGCCTGTGGTCTGATCATTTACGTTCCCTCCCTCCTTACTGAGGAACACTACACTCTTAGAAAAAAACTGCTATTTAGAACCTAAAAGGGTTCTTCGGCTGTCCCTTTAATGCAGCATTTCTCAACTGGTGGGTCGCGACCCAAAAGGTTTTCTGAGGGTGTTTGAGTAAAACAAAAAATTACAATAATTATGTAGAAATACTCCAGTCTGAACTTAAACGGCTTAAACCAGGTAGAACATGTGTAGAAATTATAATGAACATAACATTTGTAAAGAATTTAATCTCTGAACAATTTTACTTCAATCACTGTATTTTCAATATAGAGCTATTAGCAGCGCTGTTTTGGTAGATTTTTTTGGTCTCAAACCAGTACATTTATTAACATCCTTCATTAAGAATAGGGGCAAAAATGTATTATTGACAATGAAAGACGTGGGAATGTTATTCCCTTGTCATACAATTGCTACAATTATTATCGAAATAGCATTACAAATTGTTTTCCAGGTTTTATTTTGCTGATTCCTTTTCGTGATGCGAATATTGGGTTGCAGCAGAGACAACCTGGTTCAATTTGGGTCACGAGGCAAAACCATTTGAGAACCACTGCTTTAAATAACCCTTTTTGGTTCTACATGGAACCTAAAAGGGTTCCATCTGAAAGCAAAAAGGGTTATCCTAAGGGGACAGCCGCAGAACCCTTTTGGAACCCTTTCTTCTAGGAGTGTATAGTAGATTGGTCCTATGGTCATACACTGACCTCCTGCCTTACTGGGAGGATTAGTGGAATTGTGGGTTGGGACCCCTCAGTTGTGGCTGAAGACTGGGTGTAGAAAATGACGAAAGTTTCACACACTATATTACTGGTCCAGTCGCGTAAAAAAAAGGTAATAAAATGACATTTATGATCCGTTAGTCTGGACACTGTTAATGTTGTCGTTGTGTACCTTCAGATCATACTCTACTGCTTTGGGTGAAGCGTTTACTGTACAGATGTATGATCTTAATTTGATCACCCTGTTGCAGGAGAACATTCAGAAATGTAAAACTTTTAGTGTGTTTGGGTTTCAAAAGGCTTTCTGAAGATTGTAATTTCCACTTTTTTTAACTTCATTGTCCTTTACGAATGTAATCAACCACTACAAAAACGTCCATTAATTATAATCCAGATAATAATTCAAATTTCCTCTTATTGCAGGATTATTTTAAGATCCTAGATACAGTACCAGTCCAAAGTTTGGACACACCTACTCATTCAAAGATTTTTCTTTATTTTTACTATTTTCCACATTGCAGAATAATTGTGAAGACCAAAACAAATCATAATATATTTTATAGACTGCACTTGAAGAAACTTTCAAAGTTCTTGAAATTTTCCAGATTGACTGACCTTCATGTCTTAAAGTAATGATGGACTGTCGTTTCTCTTTGCTTATTTGAGCTTTTCTTGACATAATATGGACTTGGTCTTTTACCAAATAGGGCTATCTTCTGTATACCACACCTACCTTTTCACAACACAACTGATTGGCTCAAACACATTAAGAAGGAAAGAAATTCCACAAACTAACTTTTCACAAGCCACACCTGTTAACTGCATTCCAGGTGACTACATGAAGCTGGGTGAGAGAATGCCAAGAGTGTGCAAAGCTGTCGTTAAGGCAAAGGTTGGCTACTTGAAGAATCTAAAATTTAAAATATATTTTGATTTGTTTAACACTTTTTTGGTTACTACTTGATTCCATATGTATTATTTCATAGTTTTAATGTCTTCACTATTATTCTGCAATGTAGAAAATAGTAAAATAACATAAAGAACAACCTTTGAATGAGTAGGTGTGTCCAAACTGTTGACTGGTACTGTATGTACATTTTGCTTATAGCTTTTTTGCGTGTGCACCCTGTCGGTCCACCAACAATACTGTCCCGGTGACCATTTTAGGGGGTAAGTAACTGCACCATCGAGAGCATCCTGACAAGTTGCATCACTGCCTGGTATGGCAACTGCTCAGCCTCCGACTGCAAGGCACTACAGAGGGTAGTGTGTACGGCCCAATACATCACTTTGGCCAAGCTTCCTGCCATTCAGGACCTACTAGGCGGTGTCAGAGGGAGGCCCTAAAAATGGTCAAAGACTAGTCATAGACTGTTCTCTCTGCTACCTCATTGCAAGCAGTACCGGAGTGCCAAGTCTAGGTCCAAGAGGCTTCTAAACAGCTTTTACCCCCAAGACTCCTGAACATCTAATCAAATGGCTACCCAGACTATTTGCATTTCCCCCCTCTTTTACGCTGCTGCTACTCTCTGTTATTATCTATGCATAGTCAATTTAATAACTCTACCTCTACGTTAGCTCGGACCTTAGCTCGGACAACACTTGCCAGTCTTGCACAGCGCGATATCAACCCAGACCATATCGGACTGCTTCTCTCTACCATATCACCGGATTCCTGCAACCCGCCACACCCAATGTGGTACGGATCTGTTATTTTTATTCCTTATAACTGGAACTTCCATCAGGAGCTAGCCAGCTAACTAGCTCCTAGTTCTTGTTAGCCACGGCTAGCGGTCCTCGCCTTTTTTCCCCGAAATCAGCCAGCCTTAGCTCGGACAATCACCTGCCAGTCTGCACAGCACGATATCAACCAAGAGCATATCGGACTACTTCTCTCTACCATACCACTCTGGATCATTACACCGGATCATTACTCCGGATCATCGCAGCTAGCTAGCTGCAAATGAGTGGCTACTGTTAGCTAATGCCTCTGTCCCGAAGCAAGCACCAGCTAGCCTCGAGCTAGGCCCATATATCAGCTAATTCTAGGGCTACAATACCTCCTTTGCCAATTGGCCTGGACCCTTTATTGTCGACACGGAGCCCCGCCGATCCATCACAACTGGACTGCAAACGTGATGTGGTCTCAACAGGCTATTCTGTTACGATATCGCCACAGAACCATCTACTAGCCCCGGCCCACTAGCTTTTTCTGAACACTGTGTCCCCTACTCACCTAGTGTAGTAGTGACTCCCGAACGGCACCCTGACTCACCTATTGCTACTCTTTTGACCCTATGATCACTCGGCTACACAGCTGATGCCCCCTGGACTGTTTCAATAACACAGTACCTCATTTTGTTAACCTGTTGGCCCCAGCCTAGAACTCAGGTCCTGTATGTACCTAACTGATCCGCTCTGCCCATTTATCGCCATTTACCCGTTGTTGTCTTAGCTCTCCTGATCAACACCTGTGATTGCTTTATACCTCTCTCTAATGTCACTGTAGAGCCCTCAGTCCTGCTCAAATTGTCTTAGATAGCTCTTTCGTCCCACCCCACACACCTGCGGAGACCTCACCTATGTTAATTGATACCTCCAGAGATGAAACCTCTCTCATCGTCACACAACGCATAGGTTTACCTCCACTGTACTCACATCCTACCATACAAGTGTCTGTACGTTATGCCTTGAATCTATTCTACCACACCCAGAAATCTGTTCCTTATATTCACTGTCCCAAACACACTAGACGACCAGGTCTTATAGCCTTTAGCCGTACCCTTATCCTACTCCTCCTCTGTTCTTCTGGTGATGTAGAGGTTAACCCAGGCCCTGTAGCACCAGGTTCCACTCCTATTCCCCAGACGCTATCATATGTTGACTTCTGTAACCGTAAAAGCCTTGGTTTCATGCATGTTAACATCAGAAGTTTTTTCCCCCACTGCAATAGCACCATCCGCCAACCCTGATGTCCTAGCCATGTCTGAATCCTGGCTTAGGAAGGACACCAAAAATTCTGAAATTTCCTTTCCCAACTACAACATTTTCCGTCAAGATAGAACTGCCAAAGGGGGTGGAGTTGCAATCTACTGCAGAGACAGCCTGCAGAATTCTGTCATGCTATCCAGGTCTGTGCCCAAACAGTTCGAGCTTATACTTTTAAAGATCCACCTCTCCAAAAATAAGGCTCTCACTGTTGCCACTGGTTTATAGACCCACTTCAGACCCCAGCTGTGCCCTGGACACCACATTTGAATTAATTGCCCCCCATCTATCTTCAGAGTTTGTACTGTTAGGTGACCTAAATTGGGATATGCTTAATAACCCGGCCGTCCTACAATCTAAACTAGATGCCCTCAATCTCACCCAAATTATCATGGAACCTACCAGGTACAAGCCCAAATCCGTATATACGGATATACATAGATATCATCCTGACCAACCTGCCCTCTAAATACACCTCTGCTGTCTTCAACCAGGATCTCAGTGATCACTGCCTCATTGCCTGCATCGGTAATGGGTCAGCGGTCAAATGACCACCCCTCATCACTGTCAAACGCTCCCTAAAACACTTCAGCGAGCAGGCCTTTCTAATCGACCTGGCCCGGGTATCCTGGAAGGATATTGACCTCATCCCGTCAGTAGAGGATGCCTGATTATTCTTTAAAAGTGTTTTCCTCACCATCTTAAATAAGCATGCCCCAAAATGTAGAACCAGGAACAGATATAGCTCTTGGTTCACTCCAGACCGGACTGCCCTTGACCAGCACAAAAACATCCTGTGGAGTACTGCATTAGCATCGAATAGCCCCCGCGATATGCAACTTTTCAGGGAAGTTAGGAACCAATATACAAAGGCAGTTAGGAAAGCAAAGGATAGCTTTTTCAAACAGAAATTTGCATCCTGAGCACAAACTCCAAAAAGTTATGGGACACTGTAAAGTCCAAGGAGAATAAGAGCACCTCCTCCCAGCTGCCCACTGCACTGAAGCTAGGAAACACTGTCACCACCGATAAATCCATGATAATTTCGAACTTCAATAAGCTTTTTTTTGCCAATGCTTTCCACCTGGCTACCCCAACCCCGGCCAACAGCACTGCACCCCACACAGCAACTTGCCCAAGCCTCCCCATTCTCCTTCACCCAAATCCAGATAGCTGATGATCTGTCAGAGCTGCAAAATCTGGACCCCTACAAATCAACTGGGCCAGACAATTTGGACCCTTTCTTTCTAAAAATGATCTGCCGCAATTGTTGCAACTCCTATTACTGGCCTGTTCAATCTCTCTTTCGTATCGTCTGAGATCCCCAAAGATTGGAAAGCTGCCATGGTCATCCCCCACCTCAAAGGGGGAGACACTCTGGATC
The DNA here is from genome assembly GCF_034236695.1 of Oncorhynchus nerka. NCBI lineage: Eukaryota > Metazoa > Chordata > Actinopteri > Salmoniformes > Salmonidae > Oncorhynchus > Oncorhynchus nerka. The sequence goes on from NC_088408.1 coordinate 84,780,748, forward strand.
CAAACGGTTACAGACCTATATCTATCATACCCTGCCTTTCTAAGGTCTTCGAAAGCCAAGTTAACAAACAGATCACCAACCATTTCGAATCCCACCGTACCTTCTCCGCTATGCAATCTGGTTTCCGAGCTGGTCTCGCTCCTCAAGCCACGCTCAAGGTCCTAAACGATATCATAACCACCATCGATAAGAGACAATACTGTGCAGCCGTATTCATCGACCTGGCCAAGGCTTTCGACTCTGTCTATCACCGCATTCTTATCGGCAAACTCAACAGCCTTGTTTTCTCAAATGATTGCCTTGCCTGGTTCACCAACTACTTCTCTGAAGTCCGGACCTCTGACAGTCTCTATGGGGGTGCCACAGAGTTCAATGCTCGAGCCGACTCTTTTCTCTGTATACATCAATGATGTCACTCTTGCTGCTGGTGATTCTCTGATCCACCTCTATGCAGACGACACCATTCTGTATACCTCTGGCCCTTCTTTGGACACTGTGTTAACAAACCTCCCGACGAGCTTTAATGCCATACAACTCTCCTTCCGTGGCCTTCAACTGCTCTTAAATGCAAGTAAAACTAAATGCATGCTCTTCAACCGATCGCTGCCTGCACCTGCCCGCCAGTCCAGCATCACTACTCTGGACGGCTCTGACTTAGAATACGTGGACAACAACAAATATCTAGGTGTCTGGTTAGACTGTAAACTCTCCTTCCAGACTTACATTAAACATCTCCTATCCAAAATTAAATCTAGAATCGGCTTCCTATTTCGCAACAAAGCATCCTTCACTCATGCTGCCAAACATAACCTCGTAAAACTGACCATCCTACCGATCCTTAGGCGATGTCATTTACAAAATAGCCTCCAACACTCTACTCCTAAAAATTGGATGCAGTCTATCACAGTGCCATCCATTTTGTCACCAAAGTCCCATAAACTACCCAACACTGCGACCTGTATGCTCTCTTTGGCTGGCCCTCGCTTCATATTTGTCACCAAACCCACTGGCTCCAGGTCATCTATAAGTCTTTGCTAGGTAAAACCCCGTCTTATCTCAGCTCACTGGTCACCATAGTAGCACCCACTCATAGGACGCGCTCCAGCAGGTATATTTCACTGGTCACCCTCAAAGCCAATTCCTCCTTTGGCCACCTTCCCTTCCAGTTCTCTGCTGCCAATGACTGGAACAAACTGCAAAAATCACTGAAGCAGGGGACTCATATCTCCCTCACTAACTTTAAGCATCAGTTGTCAGAGCAGCTTACAGATCATTGCACCTGTACACAGCCCATCTGTCAATAGCCCATCCAACTACCTCATTCCCATATTGTTTCTTTCCTTTTCTTTCTCCTTTGCACCCCAGTATCTCTACTTGCACATCGACTTCTGCACATCTATCACTCCAGTGTTTAATTGCTAAATTGTAATTATTTCGCCACTATGGCCTATTTATTCCCTTACCTCCCTAATCTTACCTCATTTGCACACACTGTATATAGACATTTATATTGTGTTATTGACTGTACGTTTGTTTATTCCATGTGTAACTCTGTGTTGTTGTTTGTGTCGCACTGCTTTGCTTTATCTTGGCCAGGTCTCAGTTGTAAATGAGAATGTAAGTTTGAGATGGGTAGGTCACAGTCCAAGAAACATTTAGGAACCATTAGATAACAAATGCATGGAGGTCTTTGCACACTCAATGTCTCTTTGCCCTATCCGAAACGCATGCACTATCACAACAGCTGCTTACCCTCAAGGCCATGAATTTACACAGTTTGTCTCATTACAAATGACTGCAAACCAAACATGATTGACTGAAAGTGAGAAAAGACCTTGCAGGAAAGACATTCCTGATGTGACAGGAGAAAGGCCTGACTCTTCCGGTCATTTTACAGAACAAAGTTAATCCTCTTCCAAATCCTCTTGATTGTTCTACCAAAGTAAATCATCAGGTACAGAATGGAACTCTCTCCTTTGTCTCTTTCACTGTTGTCCAGCTATATTACTTTGTCTCTCTCCACTGTCCAGCTGGTTTCCATTGACTCGCTCTCTGCTGTCCAGCAGTTTTCCATTGTATCTCTCGCTGCTGACCAGCTGATTTCCTTTGTCTCTCCCTGCTGTCCAGCTGTTTGCTTTTCTCTCTTTCTGCTGTCTAGCTGTTTTCCTTTGTCTCTCCCTGCTGTCCAGCTGTTTTCCTTTGTCTCTATCTCTGCTGTGCAGCTGTTTTCCTTTGTCTCTCTCTGCTGTCCAGCTGTTTTCCTTTTCTCTCTCTGCTGTCCAGCTGTTTTCCTTTGTCTCTCCCTGCTGTCCAGCTGTTTTCCTTTGTCTCTATCTCTGCTGTGCAGCTGTTTTCCTTTGTCTCTCTCTGCTGTCCAGCTGTTTTCCTTTTCTCTCTCTGCTGTCCAGCTGTTTTCATATGTCTCTCTCTGCTGTCCAGCTGTTTTCCTTTGTCTCTCTCTATCTGCTGTCCAGATGTTTTCCTTTGTCTCTCTCTGCTGTCCAGCTGTTTTCCTTTGTCTCTCTCTATCTGCTGTCCAGATGTTTTTCTTGCCTCTCTCTCTGCTGTCCAGCTGTTTTCCTTAGTCTCTCTATATGCTGTCCAGCTGTTTTCCTTTTTCTCTCTCTGTGCTGTCCAGCTGTTTTCCTTTGTCTCTCTTTCTGATTCCAGCTGTTTTCCTTTCTCTCTCTCTGCTGTCCAGCTGTTTTCCTTTTTCTCTTTCTGTTATCCAGCTGTTTTCCTTTGTCTCTCTCTGCTGTCGATCTGTTATCCTTCGTCTCTCTCTCTCTGCTGTCCAGCTGTTTTCCTTTGTCTCTCTCTGCTGTCAATCTGTTATCCTTCGTCTCTCTCTCTCTCTGCTGTCCAGCTGTTTTCCTTTGTCTCTCTCTGCTGTCTAGCTGTTTTCCTTTTTCTCTCTCTGTGCTGTCCAGCTGTTTTCATTTGTCTCTCTCTGCTGTCGATCTGTTATCCTTCGTCTCTCTCTCTCTCTGCTGTCCAGAGATTTCCCTTTGTCTCTTTCTCTGCTGTCCAGCTGTTTTCCTTTGTCTATCTTTACTGTCCAGCTGCTTTCCTTTGTCTCTCACTGTTGTCCAGCTGTTTGCCTTTGTCTCTCTCTGTTGTCCAGTGGTTTTCCTTTGTCTCTCTGTGCTGTCCAGCTTTTATCCTTTGTCTCTCTCTGCTGTCCATCTGTTTTCCTTTGTCTCTCTCTCTCTGCTGTCCAGCTGTTTTCCTTTGTCTCTCTGCTATCCATGCTGTTTTCCTGTGTCTCTCTCTGCTGTCCTGCTGTTTGCCTTTGTCTCTCTCTGCTGTCCAGCTATTTTCCTTTGTCTCTCTCTCACCTCTGTCCAGCTGTTATCCTTCGTCTCTCTCTCTCTGCAGTTCAGCTGTTTGCCTTTGTCTCTCTCTCTACTGTCCAGCTGTTTTCCTTTGTCTCTCTCTCTGCTGTCCAGCTGTTTTCCTTTGTCTCTCTCTGCTGTCCAGCTGTTTGCCTTTGTCTCTCTCTGCTGTCCAGATATTTTCCTTTGTCTCTCTCTCACCTCTGTCCAGCTGTTATCCTTCGTCTCTCTCTCTCTGCAGTTCAGCTGTTTGCCTTTGTCTCTCTCTCTGCTGTCCAGCTGTTTTCCTTTGTCTCTCTCTCTGCTGTCCAGCTGTTTTCCTTTGTCTCTCTCTGCTGTCCAGCTGTTTGCCTTTGTCTCTCTCTGCTGTCCAGATATTTTCCTTTGTCTCTCTCTCTCTGCTGTCCAGCTGTTATCCTTCGTCTCTCTCTCTCTCTGCAGTTCAGCTGTTTTCCTTTGTCTCTCTCTCTCTCTGCTGTCCAGCTGTTTTCATTTGTCTCTCTCTGCTTTCCAGCTGTTTTCCTTTGTCTCTCTCTCTCTGCTGTCCAGCTGTTATCCTTTGTCTCTCTCTCTCTGCAGTTCAGCTGTTTTCCTTTTTCTCTCTCTGCTGTCCAGATATTTTGATTTGTCTCTCTCTCTGCTGTCCAGCTGTTTTGCTTTGTCTCCCTCTCTGCTGTCCAGCTGTTTTCCGTTGTCTCTCTCTCTCTCTGCTGTCCAGCTGTTTTCCTTTGTCTCTCTCACTGCTGTCCAGCTGTTTTCCTTTGTCTCTCTCTCTCTCTGCTGTCCAGCTGTTTTCCTTTGTCTCTCTCTCTGATATCCATCTGTTATCCTTTGTCTCTCTCTTTCTGCTGTCCAGCTGTTTTCCTTTGTCTCTCTCTCTCTGATATCCATCTGTTATCCTTTGTCTCTCTCTCACTGCTGTCCAGCTGTTTTCCTTTGTCTCTCTCTCTGCTGTCCATCTGTTTTCCTTTGTCTCTCTCTCTCTGATATCCATCTGTTATCCTTTGTCTCTCTCTCACTGCTGTCCAGCTGTTTTCCTTTGTCTCTCTCTCTGCTGTCCAGCTGTTTTCTTTTGTCTCTCTCTCTGCTGTCCAGCTGTTTTCCTTTGTCTCTCTCTGCTGTCCATCTGTTATCCTTTGTCTCTGTCTCTCTGCTGTCCAGCTGTTTTCCCTTGTCTCTCTGTCTCTCTGCTGTCCAGATGTTTTTCCTGCCTCTCTCTCTGCTGTCCAGCTGTTTTCCTTAGTCTCTCTATATGCTGTCCAGCTGTTTTCCTTTTTCTCTCTCTGTGCTGTCCAGCTGTTTTCCTTTGTCTCTCTTTCTGATTCCAGCTGTTTTCCTTTCTCTCTCTCTGCTGTCCAGCTGTTTTCCTTTTTCTCTTTCTGTTATCCAGCTGTTTTCCTTTGTCTCTCGCTCTGCTGTCCAGCTGTTTTCCTTTGTCTCTCTCTCTGCCCTCCATCTGTTATCCTTCGTCTCTCTCTCTCTGCAGTTCAGCTCTTTTCCTTTGTCTTCTCTCTGCTGTCCAGCTGTTTTCCTTGGTCTCTCTCTGCTGTCCATCTGTTATCCTTCGTCTCTCTCTCTCTGCTGTCCAGCTGTTTTCCTTTGTCTCTCTCACTGCTGTCCAGCTGTTTTCCTTTGTCTCTCTCTCTCTGCTGTCCAGCTGTTTTCCTTTGTCTCTCACTGCTGTCCAGCTGTTTTCCTTTGTCTCTCTCTTTGCTGTCCAGCTGTTTTCCTTTGTCTTTCTCTCTGTTGTTCAGCTGTTTTTCTTTGACTCTCTCTCTGCTGTCCAGCTGTTATCCTTTGTATCTCTCTCTCTGCAGTTCAGCTGTTTTCCTTTTTCTCTCTCTGCTGTCCAGATATTTTGAATTGTCTCTCTCGGCTGTCCAGCTGTTTTCCTTTGTTTCTCTCTCTCTCTGCTGTCCAGCTGTTTTCCTTTGTCTCTCTCTCTCTACTGTCCAGCTGTTTTCCTTTGTCTCTCTCTGCTGTCCAGCTGTTTTCCTTTGTCTCTCTCTCTGCTGTCCAGCTGTTTTCCTTTGTTTCTCTCACTGCTGTCCAGCTGTTTTCCTTTGTCTCTCTCTCTCTGCTGTCCAGCTGTTTTCCTTTGTCTCTCACTGCTGTCCAGCTGTTTTCCTTTGTCTCTCTCTTTGCTGTCCAGCTGTTTTCCTATGTCTTTCTCTCTGTTGTTCAGCTGTTTTTCTTTGACTCTCTCTCTGCTGTCCAGCTGTTATCCTTTGTATCTCTCTCTCTGCAGTTCAGCTGTTTTCCTTTTTCTCTCTCTGCTGTCCAGATATTTTGAATTGTCTCTCTCGGCTGTCCAGCTGTTTTCCTTTGTTTCTCTCTCTCTCTGCTGTCCAGCTGTTTTCATTTGTCTCTCTCTCTCTCTACTGTCCAGCTGTTTTCCTTTGTATCTCTCTCTCTGCTGTCCAGCTGTTTTCCTTTGTCTCTCTCTCTGCTGTCCAGCTGTTTTCCTTTGTCTCTCTCTCTGCCCTCCATCTGTTATCCTTCGTCTCTCTCTCTCTGCAGTTCAGCTCTTTTCCTTTTTCTCTCTCTGCTGTCCAGATATTTTTATTTGTCTCTCTCTGCTGTCTAGCAGTTTTCTGATCAGCAGACAGAGAGCAAAGCTCACAACTATCATTGTGATGAAAGTCAAAGTATTAATTTCCTTTGTTCTTATAAGAAACATTGAAGAATTCTAAAAAGTACAGACGTCTCGTTTGTGTGTGTGACTCAAGTCTTATTTCAGTCTCTTTCTAAACAGTAGCCATAGAAGCCACATTCTCACTTACTGTCTGTGGTCAAACAAGGAGAAACATAACACTGTACAGAGAAACAGACAGAGAGACAGAGAGAGACAGAGATAGAGAGGGAGAGAGAGAGAGAGAGAGAGAGAGAGAGAGAGAGAGAAAGAAAGAAAGAAAGAAAAAAGAAAGAAAGAAAGAAAGAAAGAAAGAAAGAAAGAAAGAAAGAAAGAAGGAGAAAGAGAAAGACAGAGAAAGACAGAAAAAGAAAGAGAGGGAGAGAGAGAGAGAGAGAGAGAGAGAGAGAGAGAGAGAGAAAGACTGAGACAGAGTGAGACAGAGAAAGAAAGAAAAAGAAAGAGAGGGAGAGAGAGAGAAAGAGAGAGACAAAGAGAGAGAGAGAGAGAGAGAGAGAGAGAGAGAGAGAGAGAGAGAGAGTGAGACAGAGAAAGAAAGAAAAGAAAGAGAGGGAGAGAGAGAGAGAGAGAGAGAGAGAGAGAAAGAAAGAAAGAAAGAAAGAAAGAAAGAAAGAAAGAAAGAAAGAGACAGAGAAAGAGAGAAAAAGAAAGAGAGGGGGAGAGAGAGAAAGAGAGAGACAGAGAGAGAGAGAGAGAGAGAGAGAGAGAGAGAGAGAAAGAGTGAGACAGAGAAAGAAAGAAAAAGAAAGAGAGGGGGAGAGAGAGAAAGAGAGAGAGAGAGAGAGAGAGAGAGAGAAAGAGTGAGAGCTGAGAGAGGGAGACAGAGAGTGGTAGAAGTAGGGTGAGCGGGGAGAGAGAGGGAAAGATTGTGCAAGGGAGACAGAGTCTCCCAGTATAGGCTGAGAGGAGGCAGCCGCAGTCATTTGTGGGCCATGGAGCTAAAGTATTACTGCTAACTGTCTCAGGAAATCTTTGAAGGCTGGACCAACAGACGGGGTACTGTCAGTCTAAAGGAGGGTTTGCTCAGCAGCCTGTGACCAGCCATACCACATATCAATTCCTCTTATGCTTCTCTTCAGTATATTTTAGTACTGGTCTGATGCCTCTCTCCTGTACATTTCAACGAAAGTTCTCCTGACTTTGGGGATGGTGTGGCTTCTAGGTGAATTGGAAATAGGGCAAGACATTACACAAACTAAATGCCCTATCTCAGCTAAATCAATGCAGCTAAATCAATGGAGCTAAATAAATATTTCATTCCTATTTTAGTTATCTGTACCTGCTTCTCAATGTGGTGGATTTGCCTTATAGTGAAGCCTTATTGTGGAGCCTTATTGTGAAGCCTTATTGTGAAGCCTTATTGTGAAGCCTTATAGTGAAGCCTTATTGTGAAGCCTTATTGTGAAGCCTTATAGTGAAGCCTTATAGTAAAGCCTTATTGTGAAGCCTTATATTGAAGCCTTATTGTGAAGCCTTTATAGTGAAGCCTTATAGTAAAGCCTTATTGTGAAGCCTTATAGTGAAGCCTTATTGTGAAGCCTTATAGTGAAGCCTTATAGTGGAGCCTTATTGTGAAACCTTATTGTGAAGCCTTATATTGAAGCCTTATTGTGAAGCCTTATAGTGAAGCCTTATAGTAAAGCCTTATTGTGAAGCCTTATAGCAAATCCTTATTGTGAAGCCTTATAGTAAAGCCTTATTGTGAAGCCTTATAGTGAAGCCTTATTGTGAAACCTTATATTGTGAAGCCTTATAGTGGAGCCTTATTGTGAAGCCTTATTGTGAAGCCTTATTATGAAGCCTTATAGCGAAGCCTTATTGTGAAGCCTTATAGTGAAGCCTTGTTATGAAGCCTTATTGTGAAGCCTTATTGTGAAGCCTTATAGTGAAGCCTTATAGTGAAGCCTTATTGTGAAGCCTTATAGTGAAGCCTTATTATGAAGACTTATAGTGGAGCCTTATTGTGAAGCCTTATATTGATCACTGACTCCAACAAGCATAAAGATGGAGAAGGATTTCAGTGTCTTTGTGTTAAAATCAGAGTACATAATGAGCGATGACAAGGATTTCTGTCACATGCATGAATTAAATTTTAAATAAGGTCAGCATCCTGATTTCTTACCAAGCCTTCACAGGTGCTGATGGCGGCCGTCCCGCGCGCATTAGTAGAATCCGTCACCGTGCCGATCAGGTGGCACGCGTTCTCACCTGTGGTACGGTGCTCAGTCCGGTTCACACTCCCATTTCGCCTCTCCAGAATATAATCGTTCGACACCAAATATTTGTTGACTGTTAAATTGAAAACCAAATCACGACCCTTGAAGTTCACCTTATAATAAACGCGTTCCTCCAAAAGCCCCAAGTCTCGTTTATGCCGCCCATGCTTAAAGCGGTGTACCAGAGAGTGGGAGAGAAACTGTCCATCTCTGAAAATTTTGACTGGATGGACCACGGACACATCTGACTGGGACTGGAGAAAGCGACCTGAGGATAAAATTGAAAAGGAAGTTCAGTGGAATTATCAATAGCCTACAAGATCATTTCAAGATAATTCAATTAATAAAGATAATTTATTTTAAAAAACTGACTACCAGCGCAAATTCATGCACTAAGCTTGCAATGGCTATAAAGAACTTTGTATGAAATTGCAATAATAAAATCGCAACATTGTTGCAGTTATTATAGCCAAGTTGTAACAACTGAGACACACTGACCTGATTCTGCATCGGGAGAGAGGAGGCTGCCAGGCAGCGAGAACTCGGCATGGCTTGCTGCCAAAAACAAAACAGAATGTAGCAGAGAAATAACCTGGCTCACCCGCGGACATTGCATATTTCATCTAACCAAAATCAAGAGATTTAAAAATATTCACAGGCATTGAAGTCCCAATTGTGCTTTATAGGTGGTCTAGCGACCTCTTCGTTCCATCAACGGCCAGCGTCATGGATGAGGAGGAAAACTTTAGGCTGGTTACAGAACATAGTAAAAGTGTGAGAAAGGGAGAAAGCTGCGACTTTGCATGGGAGGGGAGGAGTAATAGGCTAGTAGTGTCTCGTTTCTTGCCAGGGGCGAGAGGGGAGCGGTGTGGTGTGCAGCTGCAACACAGTGGGAGACAACTCAAATGCTCGCTCGCTCACCCCGTGTGCTTTTAGAGCAAACCAATGCAAACGCTATACTCTAAACCGTTTATTCAATATTCCAATTCAATTCGATGCCTAAGTAGGCCTAGAATTAGTAGGATAACCCTGTAAAATAGCTTCCTTTTTCATTTTCAGTATACCTTGCGGTCAAGTCTCTGCAGGGTTGAATTTGAGGGCTACTCCTACTACTTTTCAAGAGCCAAAGTGGTGTTTCATATGCACATTGAGTGGTGTGAGTAAAGAACGTGTCCCCTCAAGACCATTAAAAAAGATGGACTAGAAATTGAAGATTTTACTTGATTTGCCTGGAAATGACTTTTTGTCTTGACTTTTTGGTGATTTAAGATACATTGTGAATGAATTAAACCTATTTACCTATCCATCTATTGAAGTGATTGTTTTATGAATGAAAACCGCATGTCTCTCAGTCCTAACCTGACCTACTGTTGGGGCCAGGGTCTGGTATTTTTTTTTAAACGTAACCTTCATTTAAATAGGCAAGTCAGTTAATTAAGAAGAAATTATTATTTACAATGACGACATACAGCGGCCAAACCTGGACAACTCGTTGGCCACCCTAAGGGACTCCCAATCACAACCAGTTGTGATACAGCCTGGATTTGAACCAAGGTGTCTATAGTGACACCTCAAGCACTGAGATTCAGTGCCTTAGACCACTGCACCACTCTGGAGACCACACCCCTCAGATCACACTCAGGCACAGGCACAGATCAGACATAGATCAGACACAGGCACAGATCAGACCCAGACCCAGATCAGACCCAGGCCTAGACCCAGGCACAGACCCAGGCACAGATCAGACCCAGACTCAGACCCAGACACAGACCCAGGCTCAGACCCAGACCCAGACCCAAACCCAGGCACAGATCAGACCCAGGCACAGATCAGACCCAGACCCAGGCCTAGACCCGGACCCAGACCCAGGCACAGATCAGACCCAGACCCAGGCACAGATCAGACCCAGACCCAGGCCTAGACCCAGACTCAGACCCAGCATACTCATCTGTCTGGGGGGCCACATACAGAGATGAGAGTGAGGAGCCTTGTTTCATGTTAAATAACTGAGGTCTGGAGGACCTACACACACAGACACACACACAGACGCACACACAGACGCACACACACACACACACACACACAATAAAAATTCTCAGTGAACCAGCAGGGTTTTGGGAGGCAGTGGGGGACAGAGTGAATGATGGGATGAGAGAGGGAGAGAGAGAGGGGGGAGAGAGGTAGAGGGAGGATAGGGAGGTATGGACTGAATGAGTGATTGAATAAATTAGGAATGATTGATTTAATATTTGAGAGGGTGAGAGAGAGAGAGACAAACAGAGAGAGAGAGAGTGAGAGAGTTGGGGGGGGGGAGTTGATAGACGGATTCATTAGATAAAAGATGAATGGAGGTTTGAGGAAAACCCTGTTGTCAGGAAGTTTCACATAGATTTTCTAGAGAACGTGGATCATGTTGTAGCCCTCTGGACACACACACACTTCTCAGTAAACCTGTGGGATTTTCCAGCCAGCGCATAACAGCATAGTAAACCAATTTTATTGAGACATTTATGTCATAAGAGCAACCCCTAGCTATTTCAAAGCTGAGCAATAGAGATGGCATTATCTGATATGACCGGTTATAAACTGAGATGGGGCAGGGGGCCGAGTTTGTGAATTTGTTGGTTCGATGTGTTGCTTAAACTTCAAACGAAATAGCCTATGACAAATGACTTGTCTAAACACAATATTCTCATGTGTTTAGCTACTCTTAATGAAAACCGTTCATTTCTTGTATGTCCAATACAAGATACATGGCAGCCATTCTGTTGGAACATGATCCTCTGCCAAGGCACCAGATTCTGTTTTTTCCCAGAGACATATCTAAATATCCCAAAAGGCTTTTCAACTCAGAATCATGTTCACAGTATTTTTTTAAAACTCAGTTCTTATCCCAAAGCAATAAATCTAAATACAGTGTATTCAGAAAGTGTTCAGACCCCTTTACTTTTTACACATTTTGTTACGTTACAGCCTTATTCTAAGATGGATTAAATATTTTTTTCCCAGGTGGACTCCAATCAAGTTGTAGAAACAGGATGCACATGAACTCAATATCGAGTCTCATTGAAAAGGGTCTGAATACTTATGTAAATAAGGTTTATGTTTTTTTATCTTTAACACATTTGGAAACATTTTTTTTAACTGTTTTTGGTTTGTCATTGTGTGGTACTGTGTGTAGATTGATGAGGGGGAAAAAACGATTTAATCCATTTTAGAATAAGGATATAATGTCAAATCTTTGGGAAAAAGTCAAGGGGTCTGAGTACTTTCTGAATGCACTGTATATTGCTCTGGCTTATCCCAAAAGGCTTTCCACAGTCAGAATCAACAGTGTTTTTTTAATCAGTCCCAGAGATGACCTAAATAAATCGAGTGTGTGTGCGCGCATGTCTGTGTGTGTGTTATTGTGTGTTTGTTTGCTTGTGTGTGTGTGTGTGTGTGTGTGTGTGTCTCTACTACTATGGTCCTGGACCACCAGCTATGTGTTTAGATCTTGGTTTAATATCAGACTCACAATAGGGACTTACTCACCTGAGTCTGCAGGTTAAGGAAAATTCACACACTACCAATAAGGAAGGTACGGAGCGTAATGTAGTGTTGGCTATGTCGTTTTATAGGTTATTCATAATTTTGCATTGATAGGTGTATGTACACCTGTCTGCCTTTCTTTATCTGTCCATTGGATGGCGCTGTTCTACCTGACATGGTGAACTTTGGTCCAGACTCTTTTAGTACAGTGGTGGCTTGCCCTCTCAACCTCTCACAGATAGTAACTGTGTAAAGAAAGCCACACTAAGGACTAGCCACACTAGTGGAATTTGCTGTTTGCCTTCAAAATAAAAGTTCCCCATTGAAACATCCAAACGGATACAAATAGTGGAATATTGCCCTTTTTGGACTAGATAATGGTAAACAAGGTTGGAATGTTGTTACATAACTTGAAAATGAATACAATAATGAATTAATTTGACAATAAACAATAAACATTAAAAAAAACACTGTGGACTTATTAGACTGCATTATTGCCCTTTAGGGTATACTACAGTGCATTCCATTCGGAAAGCATTCAGGCCCCTTCACTTTCCACATTTTGTTACATTACAGCCTTATTCTAGAATGGATTAAATAAAATTGTTCCTCATCAATCTACAAACAATACCCCATAATGACAAAGCAAAAACAGGCTTTCAGACATTTTTGCAAATTTATAAAAATAAAAAAAACACTTAAATATCACACTTACATAAGTATTCAGACCCTTTACTCAGTACTTTGTTGAAGCACATTTGACAGCGATTACAGCCTTGATTCTTCTTGGGTATGATGCTACAAGCTTGGCACACCTGTATTTGGGTAGTTTCTCTCATTCTTCTCTGCAGATCCTCTCAAGCTCTGTCAGGTTGGATGGGGAGCGTCGATGCAATGCTATTTTCAGGTCTCTCCAGAGATGTTCGATCGGGTTCAAGTCCAGGCTCTGGCTGGGCCACTCAAGAACAGGTCTTTCCTTGCTCATCTCTCCCTCCAGCTCAAACTGTTAGTGTCCCACAAACATTTAAAGAATGACTTCCCCCTAAAAAAAACAACCAATGTTTTATAAAATGGCCTATATGGCATTGATATGAGTCAGAAACATTTATTCTTGTCAATATTGATTACAAAGTGTAAATAGGATAATTGTGTCATAAAGTCTCATGTAAAACTGAGTTTGGAACCTGAGTGAGTCACGAGTAAATGAAGGTTGGGTTTTCATTACAATTATGTCAACAATTCATGCCCCCTTTGCCAAGCTCCACTTGCAAATTGTCCCTCCGCCCACTTCGCTTCCCTTTGTGGGTCTTTATTGTTTCATTGCCCCCATCACGTTCAAAAGATTATGGCCATTTGAGACTGAAAAGCACTATACGCAGTGGTGGAAAAAGTACCCAATTGTCATACTTGAGTAAAAGTAAATATACCTTAATGGAAAATAACTCAAATAAAAGTAGAATTCAGTCAAATTCTACTTGAGTAAAAGTCTAAAAAGTATTTGGTTTAAAATATACTTAAGTATCAAAAGAATAAATCATTAAGCAAACCAGATGGCACCATTTTCTTGTTTTTTTAATTTATGGAAAGCCAGGGGCACACTCCAACACTTTTGGGTGTCAAGGAAAATGTATGGAGTAAAAAGTACAATATTTTCTTAAGGAATGTAGTGAAGTAAAAGTAGTCAAAAATATAAATAGTAAAGTAAAGTACAGATACCCCAAAAACTACTTAAGTAGTACTTTCTTATTTTAATGCATTACAACCTGTCACTAAAATAGATTTTTATTTGGATTTCATGTAATGGACATACACAAAATAGTCCAAAAATAAAAAACTGAAAAGTGGGGCGTGCATATGTATTCACCCCCTTTGCTATGAAGCCCCTAAATAAGATGTGGTGCAACCAATTACCTTCAGTAGTCACATAATTAGTTAAATAAAGTCCACCTGCGTGCAATCTAAGTGTCACATGATCTCAGTATATATACACCTGTTCTGAAAGGTCCCAGAGTCTGCAACATCACTATGCAAGTGGCACCATGACCAAGGTGCTCGCCAAACAGGTCAGGGACAAAGTTGTGGAGAAGTACAGATCAGGGTTGGGTTATAAAAAAAAAAAATCAGAAACTTTGAACATCCCACAGAGCACCATTAAATCCATTATTAAAAAATGGAAAGAATATGGCACCACAACAAACCTGCCAGGAGAGGGCCGCCCACCAGAACTCAGAGACCAGGCAAGGAGGGCATTAAATCAGAGAGGCAACAAAGAGACCAAAGATAACCCTGAAGGAGCTGCAAAGCTCCACAGCGGAGATTGGAGTATCTAGGACCACTTTAAGCCTCACACTCCACAGAGCTGGGCTTTACAGAAGAGTGGCCAGAAAAAAGCCATTGCTTAAAGAAAAAAACAAGTAAACACGTTTGGTATTCGCCAAAATGCATGTGGGAGACTCCCCAAACATATGGAAGAAGGTACTCTGGTCAGATTAGACTAAAATTGAGCAAAGATCCCAGTGGCTAGATGTGCCAAGCTTGTAGACATACCCCAAGAGACTTGCAGCTGTGCCAAGCTTGTAGACATACCCCAAGAGACTTGCAGATGTGCCAAGCTTGTAGACATACCCCAAGAGACTTGCAGCTGTGCCAAGCTTGAAGACATACCCCAAGAGACTTGCAGCTGTGCCAAGCTTGTAGACATACCCCAAGAGACTTGCAGCTGTGCCAAGCTTGTAGACATACCCCAAGAGACTTGCAGCTGTGCCAAGCTTGTAGACATACCCCAAGAGACTTGCAGCTGTGCCAAGCTTGTAGACATACCCCAAGAGACTTGCAGCTGTGCCAAGCTTGTAGACATACCCCAAGAGACTTGCAGCTGTGCCAAGCTTGTAGACATACCCCAAGAGACTTGCAGCTGTGCCAAGCTTGTAGACATACCCCAAGAGACTTGCAGCTGTGCCAAGCTTGTAGACATACCCCAAGAGACTTGCAGCTGTGCCAAGCTTGTAGACATACCCCAAGAGACTTGCAGCTGTGCCAAGCTTGTAGACATACCCCAAGAGACTTGCAGCTGTGCCAAGCTTGTAGACATACCCCAAGAGACTTGCAGCTGTGCCAAGCTTGTAGACATACCCCAAGAGACTTGCAGCTGTGCCAAGCTTGTAGACATACAAGTAGACATACTGATGGTCTACTTCCGGGTTGGAGCGAGCCGGTCGCATCCGCGCTTCGGTCTGCAGGTTGTATAACTTTTTCATTACATTTCATTATAGTACAACGGTCTGATTTGTCTAATCTTAGCAATTTCTTCTTAGCTAGCTACATAGTCGTCGTTGTATCAAAGATAATTGCGTAATTATCGTATTTCGTAAATCTCCTATCTGCCCAACACGTTCACCGTCTACCGTAGCACTGTAGTAACTATCACACTCAACTGAACGACTTGATTAGTGTAGTATTAGCTAGCTACATAGTTGTCTTTGCTGTCTTCGTATCCAAGATAATTGTGTAGTTTAGAGTGTGTAGTCTTAGAGTGATTATCTTAATTCACCGAGGTTAGCTAGCCAGCTATTTTGTCGTCCTTAACGTAGGAGACACTCCTAGCTAGCCAATAGCCAGCCAACGTCTACTGAATAGAACTTTCGCATTCGGTCGCATTCCGCTTCGCTCCACAGGTAGTATCACATTTTAATTTCATTTCATTACAGTCCCAACGGTGTGATTTGTTTGATCGTAGCTAGCTACATAGCTAGCTACATAGCCGTCTTTGTTTCAAAGATAATTGTGTAGTCTAGAGCGATTTTCTAGGTTAGCTAGCCAGCTATTGTCGTTCTCCTAACGCAACGTAACGTAACCAACACTGCTAGCTAGCCAGCTAGCTCCCAAAAGCAGCATTGTAGAAACTTCACACTCAACGGTACGACTTGATTAGGGTAGTGTCAACAACGCAGCTAGCCTACCCCAGCAGTACTGTATCATTTTAATCATTTTAGTCAATTAGATTCTTGCTACGTAAGCTTAACTTTCTGAACATTCGAGACGTGTAGTCCACTTGTCATTCAATCTCCTCTGCATTAGCGTAGCCTCTTCTCTAGCCTGTCAACTATGTGTCTGTCTATCCCTGTTCTCTCCTCTCTGCACAGACCATACAAACGCTCCACACCGCATGGCCGCGGCCACCTAATCTGGTGGTCCCAGCGCGCACGACCACGTGGAGTTCCAGGTCTCCGGTAGCCTCTGGAACTGCCGATCTGCGGCCAACAAGGCAGAGTTCATCTCAGCCTATGCCTCCCTCCAGTCCCTCGACTTCTTGGCTCTGACGGAAACATGGATCACCACAGACAACACCGCTACTCCTACTGCTCTCTCTTCGTCCGCCCACGTGCTCTCGCACACCCCGAGAGCTTCTGGTCAGCGGGGTGGTGGCACCGGGATCCTCATCTCTCCCAAGTGGTCATTCTCTCTTTCTCCCCTTACCCATCTGTCTATCGCCTCCTTTGAATTCCATGCTGTCACAGTTACCAGCCCTTTCAAGCTTAACATCCTTATCATTTATCGCCCTCCAGGTTCCCTCGGAGAGTTCATCAATGAGCTTGATGCCTTGATAAGCTCCTTTCCTGAGGACGGCTCACCTCTCACAGTTCTGGGCGACTTTAACCTCCCCACGTCTACCTTTGACTCATTCCTCTCTGCCTCCTTCTTTCCACTCCTCTCCTCTTTTGACCTCACCCTCTCACCTTCCCCCTACTCACAAGGCAGGCAATACGCTCGACCTCATCTTTACTAGATGCTGTTCCTCCACTAACCTCATTGCAACTCCCCTCCAAGTCTCCGACCACTACCTTGTATCCTTTTCCCTCTCGCTCTCATCCAACACTTCCCACACTGCCCCTACTCGGATGGTATCGCGCCGTCCCAACCTTCGCTCTCTCTCCCCCGCTACTCTCTCCTCTTCCATCCTATCATCTCTTCCCTCTGCTCAAACCTTCTCCAACCTATCTCCTGATTCTGCCTCCTCAACCCTCCTCTCCTCCCTTTCTGCATCCTTTGACTCTCTATGTCCCCTATCCTCCAGGCCGGCTCGGTCCTCCCCTCCCGCTCCGTGGCTCGACGACTCATTGCGAGCTCACAGAACAGGGCTCCGGGCAGCCGAGCGGAAATGGAGGAAAACTCGCCTCCCTGCGGACCTGGCATCCTTTCACTCCCTCCTCTCTACATTTTCCTCCTCTGTCTCTGCTGCTAAAGCCACTTTCTACCACTCTAAATTCCAAGCATCTGCCTCTAACCCTAGGAAGCTCTTTGCCACCTTCTCCTCCCTCTTGAATCCTCCTCCCCCTCCCCCCCTCCTCCCTCTCTGCAGATGACTTCGTCAACCATTTTGAAAAGAAGGTCGACGACATCCGATCCTCGTTTGCTAAGTCAAACGACACCGCTGGTTCTGCTCACACTGCCCTACCCTGTGCTCTGACCTCTTTCTCCCCTCTCTCTCCAGATGACATCTCGCGTCTTGTGACGGCCGGCCGCCCAACAACCTGCCCGCTTGACCCTATCCCCTCCTCTCTTCTCCAGACCATCTCCGGTGACCTTCTCCCTTACCTCACCTCGCTCATCAACTCATCCCTGACCGCTGGCTACGTCCCTCCCGTCTTCAAGAGAGCGAGAGTTGCACCCCTTCTGAAAAAACCTACACTCGATCCCTCCGATGTCAACAACTACAGACCAGTATTCCTTCTTTCTTTTCTCTCCAAAACTCTTGAACGTGCCGTCCTTGGCCAGCTCTCCCGCTATCTCTCTCAGAATGACCTTCTTGATCCAAATCAGTCAGGTTTCAAGACTAGTCATTCAACTGAGACTGCTCTTCTCTGTATCACGGAGGCGCTCCACACTGCTAAAGCTAACTCTCTCTCCTCTGCTCTCATCCTTCTAGACCTATCGGCTGCCTTCGATACTGTGAACCATCAGATCCTCCTCTCCACCCTCTCCGAGTTGGGCATCTCCGGCGCGGCCCACGCTGGATTGCGTCCTACCTGACAGGTCGCTCCTACCAGGTGGCGTGGCGAGAATCCGTCTCCTCACCACGTGCTCTCACCACTGGTGTCCCCCAGGGCTCTGTTCTAGGCCCTCTCCTATTCTCGCTATACACCAAGTCACTTGGCTCTGTCATAACCTCACATGGTCTCTCCTATCATTGCTATGCAGACGACACACAATTAATCTTCTCCTTTCCCCCTTCTGACGACCAGGTGGCGAATCGCATCTCTGCATGTCTGGCAGACATATCAGTGTGGATGACGGATCATCACCTCAAGCTGAACCTCGGCAAGACGGAGCTGCTCTTCCTCCCGGGGAAGGACTGCCCGTTCCATGATCTCGCCATCACGGTTGACAACTCCATTGTGTCCTCGTCCCAGAGCGCTAAGAACCTTGGCGTGATCCTGGACAACACCCTGTCGTTCTCAAATAACATCAAGGCGGTGGCCCGTTCCTGTAGGTTCATGCTCTACAACATCCGCAGAGTACGACCCTGCCTCACACAGGAAGCGGCGCAGGTCCTAATCCAGGCACTTGTCATCTCCCGTCTGGATTACTGCAACTCGCTGTTGGCTGGGCTCCCTGCCTGTGCCATTAAACCCCTACAACTCATCCAGAACGCCGCAGCCCGTCTGGTGTTCAATCTTCCCAAGTTCTCTCACGTCACCCCGCTCCTCCGCTCTCTCCACTGGCTTCCAGTTGAAGCTCGCATCCGCTACAAGACCATGGTGCTTGCCTACGGAGCTGTGAGGGGAACGGCACCTCAGTACCTCCAGGCTCTGATCAGGCCCTACACCCAAACAAGGGCACTGCGTTCATCCACCTCTGGCCTGCTCGCCTCCCTACCACTGAGGAAGTACAGTTCCCGCTCAGCCCAGTCAAAACTGTTCGCTGCTCTGGCCCCCCAATGGTGGAACAAACTCCCTCACAACGCCAGGACAGCGGAGTCAATCACCACCTTCCGGAGACACCTGAAACCCCACCTCTTTAAGGAATACCTAGGATAGGATAAAGTAATCCTTCTCACCCCCCTTAAAAGACCTAGATGCACTATTGTAAAGTGGCTGTTCCACTGGATGTCATAAGGTGAAAGCACCAATTTGTAAGTCGCTCTGGATAAGAGCGTCTGCTAAATGACTTAAATGTAAATGTAACATACCCCAAGAGACTTGCAGATGTAAGTGCTGGAAAAGGTGGCTCTTTAAAGTTTTGACTTTGGGTGGATGAATAGTTATGCACACTCAAGATTTTTTTGTGGTTTTTCTTGTTTGTTTCACAAAATAAAATATTTTGCATCTTCAAAGTGGTAGGCATGTTGTGTAAATCAAATGATACAACCCCCCCCAAAAAAAAATATATATATATTTAATTCCAGGTTGTAAGGCAACACAATAGGAAAAATGCCAAGGGGGGTGAATACATTCTCAAGCCAATGTACATAAAATCGATCTGGTCGGTCACATATAAGTTTGGACATTTGGTTGGTCATTTGTTTATCAAGTATAGTTAGATACATGCAGCTTCTCTTCTATCATAAATTGTTGCCCTACAAGACTAAATAAAGTAGTGCTCACCAGAATAATGTCTAACATCGATATAATGAATACAGTAGTAATCTAGGTAACACCAGTAAAAGTGTCTGTTTTGTTTAGGGACTCTGGGAGAAAATGCAGTAACTCCAAAACACTAAAGATTGGTCCTGTGCAAAATGTCCAATGTCATCAGTTTGACCGGTTTTAAGGAAATGAAAAGCTGATAAAACACATTTCTGATAAGAAATGATAAAGGCTCCTTTCCTGATGTTAAATTGCAGGCGCAGAAGCCCCTATTTCAAAGCGATACAAGGCACAATTAAAAAGTGAACGCGCGGATTATATAACGGACTATTAGAGAAAATGTAAGCAGTAGGCTACTTTTCAATGCGTGAAAAAAGAGGTGTGTCGTGAGAGCGTGAGAAGAGGGTCAATTTGTTGTGTCTCACGGACAATGCGTGAAAGTTCACAGCTCTGGACTAATCTTTTGAATAAATGTAGTAAAAAATACATTACAGCAACAATATATAACATTAGCTAGATAGATAAGGTTAGCAAGCTAGCTAGCTAGATAATGTTAACAGCATGCTAGCTAGCTACACTGACAACTATCAGTGCCCTATTTGTTGATGTTAATTAAATCCACATGGAAATAAACTGGGAAATTCCCACACACAATTCGTGCCGAGTCAAAACAACTCAACACGGCATCAAATGCACCAAGTAGCCTTCGTCATTCTTCGGGGGTGGAGCCTAAAAGTGCATTTCCTTATGTTGAAATAACTTGACGCTAATAAGACTATGACGCTCATATTTGTGTCAATTCTTTTAGATTGTAAACTGTGGTTGTCGCTGAGTAGGCTACCCATTTCATGGGTGCACACTCCATAGATAAGGCTATACAGTCCAATATTAATGTTCAATACGCACAATAGATGAGCTAATGTGGCTCATTTCACAGTGTTTGCAGTCCTTCAATAAGAGTTATAAGAGGTATGACGCTCATATTGGTGCAAACTACGTAGTTCTGTTCTGTGGGTGTACTGATAGGTAAACTGATAGCCCACTCCATGGGTGCACACTCCATAGGTAAGGCTTTACAGTCCTATATGAATGTTCAATGAATGTTCAATAGGCATAATAGCAAAAGTTGCCAGTCACATTCTGTTAAAGGTCCTGTTGATGTTCAAATACAGGAGGGTGAGACCAAATCATGGACGCTGGACAGAGTGGAATCAGGTGTAGCAAAAAGGCAGTTTATTTAGTCAAAGATATCTTGTCCTACATCGTGCACGGACCTAAGCAATATGACTCTGTGAGGAGTCAGAATAATTAGGCTGCCCAGCCAGAGTTTACAGCAGAATGTATACACAGAATAATGTAGGTGGAGTCTCGTCGTGTTGGTCTTCTGACTGGTCCTGAAGAGTTGGAGGCGGGCCTGCTCTAGCCAGAGCAGGAGCCCCATTGGTGCACAGCAGAGTCCTCTGCTCACGTCACCCGACCAGTAGGGGGGATTGGAGTGTGAGTGTGCGTTGCTCATGAGATGTTTGTGTGTCAAGGAAGCGTAAGATAGGGACTGGCAATGTCTGCTTTAGGCTCAGGTGTTTCCTGTCTTTGCAGGAGTGCATGCAAGGGTCAATGTCAGTGAGATAGTTTGGCACTCTGAGCTCGTTAGTGTTGCAGGATGTTCTTTGTAGTTTACAGGGGAGTATATTTGCGTGATGGCAGCTGTGTGTCCTTCGGATAGTCATGTTAGGCTCTAAACTTGACTGAGGACACTGGGCCCAGAGTTATCTGAGGACATCCGGTTTAACCAGAGCGTTGGTCTGCTAGTAATGCTTGATATTAGATTATTTATATAACAGTCCCCAAAGCACCTACATCCCTGGGTCACTCCTCTTTTCAGTTCACTGCAGCTAGCAACTGGAATGACCTGCAACAAACACACAAACTGGACAGTTTTATCTCAATCTCTTCATTCAAAGACTCAGTCATGGACACTCTTACTGACACTTGTGGCTGCTTTGTGTGATGTATTGTTGTGTCTCTACCTTCTTGCCCTTTGCGCGGTGCCCAATTATGTTTGTACCATGTTTTGTGCTGCTACCATGTTGTGTTGCTACCATGTTGTTATTGTGATGCTACCGTGCTGTGCTGTCATGTGTTGCTGCCTTGCTATGTTGTTGTCTTAGGTCTCTCTTTATGTAGTGTTGTGTTGTCTCTCTTGTCGTGATGTTTTGTCCTATATTTATATATTTAAACATTTTACATGTTTAATCCCAGCCCCCGTCCCCGCAGGAGGCCTTTTGGTAGGCCGTCATTGTAAATAAGAATTTGTTCTTAAAGTGACTTGCCTAGTTAAATAAAGGTTAAATAAAAAATGTAATTAAAATAAAATAGCTTAATAACTGGTGAGCTGTGGCTCATTTCACAGTGGTTTCAGAGTCGTGCAATAAGAGCTATGATGATAATATTTGCGTAAACTCTACATAGTTGTGTGCTGTGGGTGTCACTGAGTAGGCAGGTACCCCATTTCATGGGTGCACACTCTATAGCAGTGGAGGCTGGTGGGAGGAGCTATAGGAGGAAATAAGCAAACAGGAAACCACTCACCCAGAGGTGGCGCTCCTAGTGGCCGGAGACTTTAATGCAGGGAAACTTAAATCGGTTCTACCAAATCTCTATGTTAAATGTGCAACCAGAGGGAAAAAAATTCCTCAACCAGAAGCCATGGATTACAGGCAACATTCGCACTGAGCTAAAGGGTAGAGCTGCCGCTTACAAGAAATCCCGCTATGCCCTGCGACGAACCATCAAACAGGCAAAGCGTCAATACAGGGCTAAGATTGAATCATACTACACCGGCTCCGACGCTCGTCGTATGTGGCAGGGCTTGCAAACTATTACAGACTACAAAAGGAAGCACAGCCGCGAGCTGCCCAGTGACACGAGCCTACCAGATGAGCTAAATCACTTCTATGCTCGCTTCGAGGCAAGCAACACTGAGGCATGCACGAGAGCATCAGCTGTTCCGGACGACTGTGTGATCACACTCTCCGTAGCCGACATTCACATGGCTGCGGGGCCAGATGGATTACCAGGACGTGTGCTCCGGGCATGTGCTGACCAACTGGCAGGTGTCTTCACTGACATTTTCAACATGTCCCTGATTGAGTCTGTAATACCAACATGCTTCAAGCAGACCACCATAGTCCCTGTGCCCAAGAACACAAAGGCAACCTGCCTAAATGACTACAGACCTGTGTCACTCACGTCCTTAGCCATGAAGTGCTTTGAAAGGCTGGTAATGGCTCACATCAACACCATTATCCCAGAAACCCTAGACCCACTCCAATTTGCATACCGCCCAAACACATCCACAGATGATGCAATCCCTAGGGTAGGTAGCAACACATCTGCCACGCTGATCCTCAACACTGGAGCTCCCCAGGGGTGCGTGCTCAGTCCCCTCCTCTACTCCCTGTTCACCCACGACTGCATGGCCAGGCACGACTCCAACACCATCATTAAGTTTGCTGACGACACAACAGTGGTAGGCCTAATCACCCACAACGACGAGACAGCCTATAGGGAGGAGGCCAGAGACCTGGCCAGGTGGTGTCATAATAACAACCTATCCCTTAACGTAACCAAGACTAAGGAGATGATTGTGGACTACAGGAAAAGGACCACCGAGCACGTCCCCATTCTAATTGACGGGGCTGTAGTGGAACAGGTTGAGAGCTTCAAATTCCTTGGTGTCCACATCAACAACAAACTAGAATGGGTAAAACACACCAAGACAGTCGTGAAGAGGGCACGACAAAGCCTCTTCCCCCTCAGGAAACTAAAAATATTTGGCATGGGTCCTGAGATCCTCAAAAGGTTCTACAGCTGCAACATCGAGAGCATCCTGACCGGTTGCATCACTGCCTGGTCCGACCGCAAGGCACTTCAGAGGGTAGTGCGTTCGGCCCAGTACATCACTGGGGCTAAGCTGCCTGCCATCCAGGGCCTCTACACCAGGCGGTGTCAGAGGAAGGCCCTGAAAATTGTCAAAGACCCCAGCCACCCCAGTCATAGACTGTTCTCTCTACTACCGCATGGCAAACGGTACTGGAGTGCCAAATCTAGGACCAAAAGGCTTCTCAACAGTTTTTTCCCCAAGCCATAAGACTCCTGAACAGGTAACCAAATGGTTACCCGGACAATTTGCATTGTGTTGCTCCCCCAATCCTTCTTCTACGCTGCTACTCTGTTCATCTTATATGCATAGCCACTTTAACTATACATTCATGTACATACTACCTCAATTGGCCCGACCAACCAGTGCTCCCGCACATTGGCTAACAGGGCTATCTGCATTGTGTCCCGCCACCCACCACCCGCCAACCCCTCTTTTACGCTTCTGCTACTCTGTTCATCATATATGCATAGTCACTTTAACCAACCCACATGTACATAGTACCTCAATAAGCCTGACTAGCAGGTATATAGCCTTGCTACTCTTATTTTCAAATGTCTTTTTACTGTTTTATTTCTTGACTTACCTACACACACACACACACACACACACACACACACACTTTCTCTCCGCACTATTGGTTAGAGCAGTAAGTAAGCATTTCACTGTTCACTGTCGCGTTCACTGTCGGTAAGCATTTCACTGTCGGCGCACATGACAAATAAACTTTGATTTGATGATGGGCTCGTTGTAATGGCTGGAATGGAATTAATGAGCTGAGTCAAATGTGATGTCCATGTGTTTGATGTCTTTGATACCATTCCATTAATTTCACTGCAGCCATTACAATGAGCCCATCCTCCTATAACTCCTCCCACCAACCACCACTGCTCTCTATAGTTAAGGCTGTACAATGCATATGCCCCAATGCAAGTATGCAGTCTATTCCAGCCACAGTGGGATCTGAACAGTTTGTTTACTGTTTATTGTCAAATAAATACATTATTGTATTTATTATTAAGTTATGTAACAACATTTCAACCTTGTTTAGCATTATCTAATCCAAATGTGGAATTATTCCCCTATTTGTTGCCGTTTGGATCAGTTTCAATTGTGGACTTTTATTTTGAAAGCGATCCGCAAATTCCACTATTGTGGATAATCCCTATTGTGGTTAGCTTCACACATAGTCGTATGAGTTCTACAATAGGGAAGGGCATGGTAACATGGACTGGAGTTTGACAGGTAAGATCCACCACGCCGGGCTGAATATCGGGAACCAAACTTTGTAATTGTCCGGCCAGGTCTGGACAATTTCCTGACAGTTTTTTGTCAAGCGATTTGGTTTAGCTGTGTCCAATAGCCTACTCTGTTTATAATTGGCTATTGACGTTGAAATGAATTGAGCGTCTCCGGTTGAGGATTTTCGTGACGAGCGTATATGTTGCGCAATCTAAAGTTGGTGAAGTTTATTTAAAATTGAGTTTCCAATCGTCAGCCTAGATAGATTTGTATTAGCCTATAATCAAATGCTGGGCTTCTTTCTGTCGCGTTTGAACTTGTCATTTCAGGTATGCGCCTGGGATTTGTTGATAATAGGCCTACGTTAGCCCATTATTATACTGATAAAAATATAAACGTAACAATTAACGATTTTACTGTTACAGGTCATATAAGGAAATCAGTCAATTTAAATAAATGTATTCGGCCCTAATCTATAGATTTCACATGACTGGGCAGGTGCGCAGCCATGGATGGGCCAAGGAGGGCATAGGACCACCCACTGGGGAACCAGGTCCAGCCAATCAGAATTCGTTTTTCCCCACAAAAGGGCTTTATTACAGACAGAAATACTTCTGTTTCATCAGCTGTCCGGGTGGCTGGTCTCCGGCGATCCCGCAGGTGAAGAAGCCGGATGTGGAGTTCCTGGGCTGGCATGGTTTCCCATGGTTGTGAGCCGGTTGGATATGCTGCCAAATTATTTTAAATGAGGTTGGCAGTAGTTTATGGTAGAGAAATTAACATTTAATTAACTGGCAACAGCTCTGGGGGACATTCCTGCAGTCAGCATACCAATTGCACACTCCATCAAAACTTGAGACATCTGTTGCATTGTTGTGTGACAAAACTGCACATTTTAGAGTGTCCTTTTATTGTCCCCATCACAAGGTGCACCTGTGTAATGATCATGCTATTTAATCTGCTTCTTGATATGCCACACCTGTCAGGTGGATGGATTATCTTGGCGAAGGAGAAATGCTCACTAACAGGGATTGTAAACAAATTTGTGCACAACGTTTGTGAAGCTTTTTGTGCGTTTGGAACATTCTTGGAATCTTTGATTTCACTTCAAGAAACATGGGACCAAAACTTTACATGTCACATTTATATTTTAGTAAAGTATAGTAGGCCTATTTCAGCTCCCCTTGTGTTTTTGATCTAATAGATTGCACATTCTATGTTATTCATATATATTTGTTTCATTCTGCTTTACATGGTCACACACATACCTGATGTGTAGCCATGTTCGGTGTTTGTCCTGAAATCTGAGTGGTATCATTTCCCACCCTCTCTAGCCTATAGTTAAAGGGATAGTTCACCCAAATAACAAAATTATCAAAATGTTTTCCTTACCTTGTAAACAGTCTATGAAAATAGACTCCAAAACCTACATTTTCTTTCTTTACGGAATTTGTGGAACAAATCCAATGCAAGTCAATATTTTTCACATGTCATATGCAAAGCATGGATTTAATTTGCTGTCTCACCTTGTCCATAGACTGCTTACACGGTAAGGAAACCAATATGTCATTTGGGTGAATTATATCTTTAACTGTAGCAATTGAGGTAGTACTGTTAGATATTGAACCAACAACACCCTGCGCTTACACACAGAGAGGTTATTCTGACACCCCTCAATGTTGGTTCAATGTGTGTGTTTGTGTCCCTATCTCCCATAGCCTACACATAAGCTTTCTATGCTATTACTGCCATCAATCACCTGTTGTTGTTTCTGCAGGGTGACATACTGTAGAGAGGTCTGTAGCGATGGAGGATTTCTGGGTGGTGGTCCTGGCAGGGCTGAAGGTGTGGGTCTACCTCATTGTGGCTCTTCTCATGGTGCCTGCCATGTTTGGCTTCTCCCTGGGCATCTCTGAGACATACATGAAGATCCTGGTCAAAACCCTTGAGGTAAACTGCCTCTGTTCAGAAGTAGGGGGGGGTACAACAAAATGGGAAAGAGGAAATGTAACACTTACACACTCTGTAAAATCTGGTAAACTGCATCACTCAGACAACGTGAGGGCCCCAGCTTCATGTGTCTATAGTTGTCTTAAATGTTATCTATTCATCATGTCCTAAATATAAGACTTGTGGCCTTAATGTATGTATTTATACCACAGCATTAGTGAGGGAGAAACAAATCAATACAGTTTCATATCGCAATATTATTTTGAGCAGGTGGGCTGTAATTTCCCTTCATAGCATGTTCTCATCTTCTTAAATATGGAGCCAATTTGTTTTCAGCACTTTTATTTCCATGACTGATCAAAACTCGTTTTCTCATGGCTCTTGTCCCTCTGCAGCAGACATATGGTGAGCAATATGTTTGGAACTTTGAATCGCAATAAATGTATAGAACTGACATGATTTCTGACAGAAAAGCACATATGTTCTCTGCACTTTTCCATCTGAACATCCTGTAACCTTGTGGCCTCCTGGGGAAAAAAAACAAACTTTCAAACCCTGTCCAGAGGTTTATCTGGGGTGAGAGTTCAGGGGTGAATATGTGTATGTCCTTTCTCTCCTGTCCTGCTGTGGGTCATGGGGTGAGATGTCAAAGGCTAAAGATGTTTCTCATCTCTCATATTCTTCAGTGGGCCACGTTGAGGATCCAGACAGTCAACAAAGAGCAGCATATAATCGAATCCTCCTCATCCAACGGTGAGCCAATGAGCAGAGCTCATTGGATTAATTTGCTTGATCGATATATAGGATGGATGAATGGATAGAGATGTATTTACTCATTGGTCTCTGATAAGGAAATGATTGTGGGCATTCCCTAAAGTTGCATGGTTGATCATTTAGGTGTACAAGTCTAGCCAATGTGGAAAGAGAAACCTCAATGTTTTCAGTCACTCCCTTTACTCACACTCCCGTTGCCATTGAGAAACTCCTAAAGAAACATATACAGTATGTTTCTATTCGGTCTGTTTCTCCCTCTCTCAACAACACTGGTTCCCAAAGACACTGTTGTTTATCTGCTGTGTTCAGAAGCTAATTTACATGTAAAGTGCCTTAGAACAAATCCTGTATGTTAGTGTACCATAGTAGTTAAACAGGTTTTCCTCTGTGGAGTGCATTGAAAATATCATGTCAGGACTGATTTCAGTCAGCTGTCAATGGTTGAAATAGGTTGCATTTATAATATATATATTTTCAATGTGCTCAAGGCACGTTAGGTGGGATGGGGTAACCTATATGAAATTATAAACTGGATGGTTCAAGCCCTGAATGATGATTGGCTGACAGTATGACAATACTTACATTTTTACATTGGTAAGCACTTTATAAAAGCAATAAGGCACCTCTGGGGTTTATGGTATATGACCAATATACCACGACTAAGGGCTGTATCCAGGCACTCCGCATTGCATCACGCATAAGAACAGCCCTTAGTCGTGGTATATTGCCAGGACCGCCACCCCCTTGGTCCTTATTGCTTAATTATACCACTGAGAACCTAGAGACGGTGTAAACCTGATTTTATTTAATTTATTTTTATAGTGCTTGCAGTGGAAGGCTTGGAACAGTCTCTGTTAATTAGCAGGCTGTGATCGTGAGAATGTACAATGTTCTGTGCTGAATGATGTGGCTCTGTGCTGGCTGCCTATCTATCCACTGACGCAATCACTTCACAATTAGCAGTCTTATAGGTTTGTCAGGGGGCAATTCAATCAAACTCACAGCGCTGTGTTCACTAGCTAGCACAGCACATCAAGATACTCTTTTAATTTGTTATATATAAACTCACAGGATGGTTTCTGTATTGTACTCCCCTCACTGTAGATGCTGGTTCAAAGAAAACAAATGGGTCCAGCATAAACATTGCTTTAGCAGGATTGATTGAATTCAGCATAAAGTCAGTCACTGTCTCCTGAACTTTGCCTTGTGCGTCATCAGATTGAGTCTCCTCAGCTGATTTCACTGGCTTCAGACCTCTAGGAGGAAGGGATACACTATGGTGGGGTAATCTGATCCTAGACCTGTGATTACCTCGAGATGACAGACACACAAAGGGCCGTTTACTACGTTTGATGGCCTGTCATTTCTTATGGATTCTGTAGGAAAATGATATTGGTGATTTAACCTGTTTAGGATCAGGACTAGGGTTGTGGTTAATGACTCTTCCACTCAGCTATCAGCCCAAGATTTCTCAATATGGAGCAACAGTGTGAGTTAGTTGGTGACACTCTCTTAAATGTGTTGCAGTTCTGTGACTCATTTCCTTCCTCGACAGCTCCTAACATGCCCATGGTCGTTTGACATATTTGTCATTCAAAATGAATAAACTTATTGGACATTGAAGCTCTTTGTTTGTGACTCTGTGAATGTTGTCTGTATTGATGGTAAAATATAAAACAAATGAATCTTTATCAACTACAGATAGCAGTACAATATGATCACATCTGAAAATGATATAGGGTTGACTAGGTGATATCTTTGTGTGTGGATATCTTTGTGTGTGGATTTCCAGGCCTCATCCAGAGGGATGATGGTTCTATGGAGGAGGCGCTTGGGGAGTTGAGGCGCAGTCGCCCTAAACCACCAGTAGGAGGGGACTTCACACTCAGCGACTGTTTCTACTTCTACAGACGAGGCATCGAGGACATCGTAGAGGATGAGGTGAGATCACAACTAGAATAAGATTGATGCCTAATTCCAAATGTACCCCTAATGCTAGATATTCCATGATGGCCCCTGATAGATCTGAGCTATACAGTAATGCTTAACTCTCTGGTAGGCTAAGATGAGTTTCCTAGTTATTGCCTTTACTGCACACGTCCAGTCCTTTCATATCAACGAAGGGGCATCAGGAAGTGTTTAGGGCCAGGGGCTGATTCACGATTGGGAAAAACGGTACAACGTCTATTCGAAGTCCAGACTTTCTTTCTGTACAGGTAGGCCTACATTATTTGTAATGTTGTTCTTCTGATTTCAAGGTGACCCAGCGGTTTTCGTCAGAGGAGCTGGTGTCGTGGAACCTGCTAACTCGCACCAACATCGACTTCCAGTACATCAGCCTCAAACTGACTATGGTCTGGGGCCTGGGCGTGTTCATACGCTACTGCATCCTGGCTCCACTCAGGTAACACCTGGGAGTGTGAAATCATTCAGAATCACTGTTCCCATATAGCAAGGCCTCAGTTCTCCTACAGTTCACATCCCTGAACCAAACATACATGCCATGCACCAGTAATATTAAATGCAGTGCTGAGGGGAGGTGGGTGCTGAGGGGAGAACGGCTCATAATAATGTCCGGAACGGCGCGAATGGCATCAAACACCTGGAGGCCATGTGTTTGGTGTATTAGTTACCATTCCACTGATTCCACTCCAGTCATTACTACGAGCCTGTCCTCCCCAATTAAGGTGCCACCAACCTCCTGTGGTGTGGAGTGTTGGCTCATGACCAGCATAATGTGTTGTCGTGTAATGTATGTTCCTGAGTGAGAATGTTTTCTTTCAGGATCACGCTGGCATCTATAGGCCTGACCTGGCTGGTGATAGGAACCACTGCTGTAGGATTCCTCCCCAACTGGAGGTACACTTACACAGCTTTCAATCTACAAGTTCACACAGGATTGTGTTTTAAAGACTGAGACATTCCTCTCGTCATTGTATTTTAGTCATCTTTAAGGTAGCGTCTGTGTGTTCTGTAGGCTGAAGTCCTGGCTGAGCGATTGGGTCCATGTGATGTGCTACAGGATCTGTGCCCGAGGCCTCTCCTGCACCATCCACTACTATAACAAGTCAGTTAACTGACCTCCCCTCTCGCACATCTCTACTCAGCAAGCTATTACGCACCATCCTGTCCCCAAGTGACCCTACTGTTGGTCCTCATGATGTGTGCAGAGATTTTTTTTATTTTACTTTAGTGTGTGTGTGTGGTCTCCATCTTGTTTTACAGAGAAAACAGACCCAGAAAAGGAGGAATCTGTGTGGCCAATCACACCTCCCCGATTGATATCGTAATTCTCTGCAACGATGGGTGTTACGCCATGGTACGTGAAATAAAGCTGACATTAAACCTCGCTTAAAATGGCTGAACTGTGTGAAATTTGTTGATTGACGCTCAATTGACTGCTTTCTCTCTGTGTAGCCTATTTTTATTTTGTACACCATTTTATACATGTTTGTGTACCTTACATTTATCTGGCAATTTACTACTTTATACTTCTTTAATCCTAATCGGATGAATTGTCTGTGAAAGGAATTCTGAGGACTTTATTTGGGATTTGATCTGATGTGTTTTAGGTGGGCCAGTCACATGGTGGTCTGATGGGAGTGCTGCAGAGGGCCATGGCCAGGTCCTGTCCTCACATCTGGTTTGAGAGAGCTGATATGAAAGATCGCCACCTGGTGGCCAAGAGGTGAGCTTACCTGTTCACTGTTATTCCCATCTCTACCTACAATGTTCAGACAAGCAATGACATGCCCATTGAAAATGGCTACAGACAAATAATCAGTCATATCTAATCATATTTCCTCATCCTGATAATGTACTCCTGCCTGACAGCTTACTTACCGTATGTTCTCTGCTTTATAGGTGCTTGTCAGTAAAACCAAACTCTAGCACATTCATGCACAAATGTATTAGTCACAAGTCATTGCCATTGACAATTAGGGATATAATTTAACACTGACATTTTCTGATATGGACATGCATTATAGTTCCAGTTGGAGCTATGTTCATACTCCTCCCAGATATAAAGTTAGGTTGTCTAACTGTTATTAATGTGTACAGGTTGACGGATCACGTGAATGACAACACAAAGCTTCCTATATTGATCTTTCCAGAAGGTGGGTTCTATTTCATTTGGATAGTCAGTCCATCTGTAGATGCTCTACAATCTACTAACCCTAACTCTAACCTTAACCCCAAGCTTAACCCTCACCCTTATTCTACTCCTAACCCTAGCAAGCAGTTGCTTATCAACAGATGGTCATGCTAACAACAAACTATCTGTAGAGCATCTACAGATGGAAAATCCGGACTATCCGAATCGGTAAGTGCTACATTGGCCAAATGGATTAGCATGAAGTTGCCCTTAGACACTGATTTAAGCCAGTGCCTTGGTTAGTTAGGGTAACATGATCCTACTCCTACAAATATACATATGCTGTTTACCAGGTATTCCCAAACTGAAATCATTTTCTTCACATTTTCAAACAGTACATTTGTATTTTCCAACGGGGCTATACATTTGGGTGAGTTTTTTTTTTCTTTCTCACCTGAGTAGCCTAGTTTGACTGCCAAAAATCAATTTAAACCATCTAGTGTTCAGCGAAATAACAATACAATGTCAAATACGGGTAGTCTTGTCAAATAATGAACATCCAATCACGTTCGCCGTTACTCTCTCACGGGAAACATTCACTCTTGCGCAGACATTTAGAAACGAAACATGACCATTTGAAAAATAAGCCACAGGATTTTTTAATCAAACATAAAGACGTTTGAGTAGTAATACATGTATAAAAGAAACAGATACAATTAATAAGAAGGGGATAGAAGCGTCTTATATGGTGAGCTACCGAGTGGCTAGGACAGGCAAGACCCATGCTATTGTGGAGGACTTAATTCTTCCTGCTGCCTTCGATATGGCAGAGACAATGTTGGGAGAAAAGGCCAAAAAAACTATACAGACAATGTCTCAATCAAACAACACTGTTTCACGATGCATCAGTGACATGGCAGGAGATGTTTTGAAACAAGTGGTGATTCGCATACAAGCCAGTGAATTACATGCGTTTCAGCTGGATGAGTCAACAGAGGTGGAGGCCTGGCACATCTCCTGGTATATGTCCGTTACGTTTATGGGGGGTCAATTAAGGAAGACATCCTCTTCTGGAAACCAGGACAACATCAGAGGATATTGTTAAAGTACTGGACAGCTTTTTGACATCAAATTGAATTTGGTGGTCAAGATGTTGGTAACTGTACTGATGGTGCAAAATCCATGACAGGAAGACATAGTGGAGTGGTAACGCACGTGCAAGCAGTTGCTTCCGACGCCTCTTGGGTGCACTGCAGCATCCACCGAGAGGCTCTTGGGTGCACTGCAGCATCCACCGAGAGGCTCTTGGGTACACTGCAGCATCCACCGAGAGGCTCTTGCTGCCAAGGGAATGCCTGACAGCTCGAAAGATTTTTTGGACACTACAGTGAAAATGGTTAACTTTGTTAAAGCAAGGCCCCTGAACTCTTGTGTATTTTCTGCATTATGCAATGATATGGGTAGCGACCATGTAACGCTTTAACAACATACTGAAGTGTGCTGGTTTTCAAGGGGCAATGTATTGACACGTTTTTTTTTTTTAAATTGAGAGACGAGTTTAAAGTTTTCTTTACTGACCATAATTTTCACTTGTCTGACCTCTTGCATGATGACGAATTTCACACACGACTGGCCTATCTGGGTGATGTCTTTTCTCGCCTGAATGATCTGAATCTAGGATTACATGGACTCTCTGCAACTATATTCAATGTGCGGGACAACATTGAGGCTATGATTAAGAAGTTGGAGCTCTTTTCTGTCTCCATTAACAAGGACAACACACAGGTCTTTCCATCATTGTATGATTTTTTTGAGTGCAAATGAATTCAAGCTTACGGACAATGTCAAATGTGATATATCGAAGCACCTGATTAAGCTGGGTGCGCCATTACGCAGATACTTTCCTGAAACAGACGACACATACCACTGGATTCTCTATACCTTTCATGCCCTGCCTCTAGTCCACTTACCGATATCTGAAATCAGCCTGTGAAAATTTAATCAGAAGCCACTGCCAGATTTCTGGATACTATGCTCAGAGTTTCTTGCCTTGGCAAATTGCGCTGTTAAGACATGTACATATGTGAGAGTGGATTCTCAGATCTCACTAGCATGAAAACTAAATACAGGCACAGACTGTGTGTGGAAAATGATTTAAGACTGAGACTTCAATACAACTCAACATTGCAGAGTTATGAGCATCTTTTCAAGCACGCCATTCTCATTAACCTGTGGTGAGTTATTCACCATTTTTTGATGAACAAATAAAGTTTTATGTGTAAGATGGCTAAATAAAGAGCAAAATGATTATTGTTATTATTTGTGCCCTGGTCCTATAAGAGCTCTTTGAAACTTCCCACAAGCCGGGTTACGACGACAACTCTCACTCATGCTTATGTTTAATAAATGTATAGTGTGTGTGGCAGGTTTACAATGATGGAAAAAAAAAAAAACATTTGAGAGTGCGCTGACCCTGGTGCGAGAGGGGGTACGCAGCTGGAGGTTGAATGTTTTGAAGGAGTACGGGACTTTAAAAAGTTTGGGAACCACTGCTGTATACAGTATATGCAAGTCACGTGTGTGTAATATATATATATATCTGTCTCACATGCAGGGCCTTGCAGTTTTCACCCTTTTCTGTCATTTTGGAGAGCATTGTGATCATCTTAGGATCTGTATACTGTATGTTTGTGGTGGTTGTGGCTTATCTACAGTGCATATTTCTGGTGTCCTCAGGGACCTGTATCAACAACACGTCTGTCATGATGTTCAAAAAGGGAAGTTTTGAGATTGGAGGAACAATATACCCAGTAGCCATAAAGGTGAGGCATCAATATCACTGCTTCTGTTCAGTAGTTGACTTTTCCCTAAATCACACAAAGATGGCATTTGGAAAGTTGCAAGAAAATGTCAGCACGTCTTTGAAGAGGTGTTCTGTCAACTGTGGGACCATCTCCCTCCCGCAGTATGACCCTCAATTTGGGGATGCGTTCTGGAACAGTGCCAAGTACAACATGGTGAGCTACCTGCTGAGGATGATGACCAGCTGGGCTATAGTCTGCAATGTCTGGTACCTGCCAGCCATGACACAACAGGTGTGTGTATACAACACAGACACACACAACCTGCCAGCCATGACCCCACAGGTGTGTGTATACAACACAGACATGCACAACCTGCCAGCCATGACCCAACAGGTGTGTGTATACAACACACAGACACACACAACCTGCCAGCCATGACCCAACAGGTGTGTGTGTGTGTGTATACAACACACAGACACACACAACCTGCCAGCCATGACCCAACAGGTGTGTGTATACAACACAGACACACACAACCTGCCAGCCATGCACCAAGTGCCACTGATCTATTTCCTCTTTTCACAGGCAGGGGAGGATGCTGTCCAGTTTGCCAACAGAGTCAAGTCTGCCATCGCACATCGGGGTGGACTAGTGGACTTGTCCTGGTAAGAATATCCTTCCGTCCTTCTCTAAGGATTTTCTGATAATTCACTTGCACTAGAGCCTAGGCATAAACATTTTGACAGCCTAGACTGGACTGTCTTTGACCTAGGCAGTGAAGGCATTGGGGACCTCTTTGCTGAGGAATGGGATTGTTTCTCTTGAGTTTGATTTGTCATCTTGTAAATATGTATTATGTTTTATTTGTAAATTGTGTATATGCTCCTGAGTGGCGCAGCGGTCAGTGCTTGAGGCGTCACTACAGACACCCTGGTTCGAATCCAGGCCGCGATTGGGAATCTCATAGGGCAGAGCACAATTGGCCCAGCATCGTCCTGGTTTGGCCAATGTAGGCCGTCATTGTAAATAAGAATTTATTCTTAGCTGACTTGCCTAGTTAAATAAATATGCAGGGCTCCCCAGTAAAAGAGACATTGGTCTCAATGGGTCTCCTTGTTCAAATAAAGGGGAGGACTTCCGGGTTAAAGCGAGCGGTCGCATCTGCACTCGGTCCGTAAATGTAATTGTAAATGTGGGGAAACTAAAAAAAGGCACACAGAATTGCTGTAGTTTCGCTTGAGCACAGATACGTTTGTTTCTTAAAAAACATACATTCGTAAAGAACATTGGTCCCATGGGGCTGAGTTGGTAGAGCATGGCGCTTGCAACGCTAGAGTTGTGGGTTCAATTCCCACAGGGAACCAGTTTGGGAAAAGTACGAAATGTATAAGTGTGTCTGCTAAATTACAAACGTAAATGTTTCTTACGTGTGTTTGTTCCTGTGTAGGGATGGGGGCCTGAAGAGAGCCAAGGTGAAGGATGTGTTTAAAGAGGAGCAGCAGAAGATGTACAGCAGCATGGTGGTTGGGAGTGAGGAGGACAACAGCAGTCACAGCGACTGACACCCTCCACTACCACATCCCTGCCTGATGACTGACTAATACCCATGACCACGGACTAGACTGCCATCATGCGGATGGACCATTCAGTGATGTAACATTGACCGTGTCTTGCAGACTGTATGATAACTGATGAGCCAATTGGCATTACATTGGAAAGACTGTGTCAACACTAGTGCAGTGGAACTGTAAAGGAGATAGGGTGGCAGGTCCGATTGGAAGAGCTCTTTATTGTGCTGCTGTAAAAAATGCTTCTGCTAGGAAATGACTGAGATCCTGTTTGGCCTTGGAATGAATTAATAACCTAACTTTTTGTTGTTTAATCCCAGAGTTCTGAATGTCAGAGTTTTGTTATGCATATACCATGACTGTTTATTTTTTGTGTGAATGTCCCCCCCCCCCCTGTATGTTGAGCCCAGTAGATCAATCAATGCTGCTAATTGTTTGAAAATAAACATTAGTCTTCAGCTGTTCCCTCTTTTAGGGGTGTGTTTATTAACAAGCTCAGCTACTAGAACAAGGTAGTCAGAATCAGTAAAACTGATTGTGAATTGATGATTTTAAATGTTTTATGAACAGTGCTGTGACTAGTTTTGCATGGTATGCTGGTACCACGATTTGATATCACGGCAGTGGCGATTTTAGCATGTAAATCAAAAAATATAAACAACAGAATGCAAAGCCACTACACGAAACAATACATGAATTGCACTCAAACGGTGCCCACAAACTGTTAGGACCTACAGAAAGCTGTCCCGACATCTTACCACTGCCTACAACTGGCAGAGCCTTTCTGGAAGTGAAACAGTTCCTTCAGCCTCTTACTACCCTTAAATACATGGCTGACTTGCTTAAACAAATGTGGTTTCTAATGACAATTGAGATGTACAAACTGGCATAAGGGAATGCCAAGCGGATAGGAGGCAATCCGTCATTTCAATAAAGACAATGAGCGAGCTAGGACAGATGTTACAGATGTTAGTCAATACAACTATTTGGTGTTTAAGTGTGTTTAGCACTTAACATACAGCGACAGAATTCAGAACATGGGCTGTTCTTACAGTGCTCTCTCTGTACACCCAGTTAGAACCGTCGGCTAAATAATACAATATTCAATGATTCAATTCTCTAAAACGGGTTATAGGCTACAGTAGAACAGTCAAAAGTAGGCAAAGTTAAGAGTGGTATATAGACCAAGTTATTAGGGTGAGGCACATGGCTACAAACATCTTACTACACAACATGCTTAGTATTACTTTCTTAGTGTTAGGGGTGTGTATTGGAGTCGAAGTCAGGTGCAGGAGAGCAGAGTGTAGTGACCAAGGGCACTTTTTATTCCGGTCAAAATGACAGCACAAAATAACATAAAATGCTCCCAAAACACGGAACATAGACAAAAAATAATGAGCGTAACAATATCCACAATATCAAAATACACTTAACACAAACAATCCTACATGATGGGGAACAGAGGAATAAATACATATGAATTGATTGGGGAATGAAAACCAGGTGTGCAGGGAACAAGACAAAACAAATGGATACATGAAAAATTCCTGTAACGAAAGCCGGTAACGCCGAACGCCGCCCGAACAAGGAAAGGAGCCGACTTCGGCGGAAGTCGTGACACTTAGCTACAGTACACATATCTCCCTGGCATCATTTATGAAGCAGCATACAAAACATTTTTGGACTCACATTGTTGTGCTCGGCTCACTTGAACAGGAAGGTGGCGCGGAGGTCCTCCAAGTTAAGTCGTTTTGAGCGCTGCACAAATCTTGCTTCATTGACAGCATGGCCAATGTTGAATTTTATCATTTGAAACGTAGAAAAGTGCCCCTTAATCCTAGATTTGGGACCACACAGCCACTGTCACTGATTCCTTCCAAACCACTCGTTGAATTTGCGATTTACAACTTGTGTTGGATGGCCAATGAGCACCGATACGTTTTATCTATAATATATTTTCATTATTTCTCTTCCTATGACAAGGATTACAAATTATTTGCCAGTAGATTGTCGACTTGATTCATGATGATCACTGCTAGCTAAGATTGTGAAAGTATGATGTTGACATGATCATTCCAATCAAAACTACTGTACATATAACATGATTTGAAGTCATTTTATCTGTGGCCAATGACCTTGAGCCTTCTTGGATGGGCACTTCTAATGTAACTCTATGGCAGCACCCAAGGGGCTAGAATTTTAGAAGTCTACGCTTAGACTTGGCGGTGACGTAGTACCCCATGAGTGACAGAACACTGAGCCAATCACGGTGCAATATTTTCTGTTGTATTTTTTTTTGCAAAAAATGTGGGGCTCAAAACCCCACCTGACCTGAATGACGGGTCGCACTGTGTCGTGCTACCAAAACATACATTTATACCAACATTTTAGAATACCCTAGTACCTTCACATGATACTACCGAGTTGTTCAGCCCTACCGTTCTAAAGAACCTGGTAGAGCCTGTTATAAAATGTTTATAACGTCTGTTTTTATCAATTAAATTGAATTTAAGCAACAGCCACTAGTCTCTTGCATGAGCATGTCATATCACGTGTGGCAGCTGTCATCAACCAGCTCTTCGCGTCTATTCCTCCGTCAGTATATATATAAAAAAATATTTAGCGGGGATGCAGACCCAGACTCTAATGAGTCTTCTGTTAGATTTTTACATTTGTTACAATGGAGCAGCTCGCTGCTTAGCGAGCAATCACCTGTTATAACCAAGACCACAGATCAGTCTGAGTAGACTGCCAGTAAACTGCCAGTTCACTGTCATGCAGCCTCTGAGTGTCAGAGAGTGAAAATTGCAGTTTTACAGCACATAAAGCGTATCGTCTCTAGCCTAAACGGTTAAAACAATATGACCCATGTTACCGGATGTGCCTTTAAAAAAAAATTATATCGCGATTCGTGCGCATTTTATATAATTTCACAAAACATGTCGCGGGCCGTTTTATACCTATCCCAGATCGCTAATTATTGGTTTGATAACAAACAACGACGTGCTTCAAAATGTATGATTTATATAGGGGTAATGTCAGCCCAAACTATGTCACACGTCTTATTTCTGGTGCCTAATGTTTTAAAAGTTGTTTATGAGGGAGACAGAGGGAATGTGTGTGTTAAGGTTTCACGCAGTGTTTTCCCTTTACTGCCACAACGACATGCAGATATCACAGGAGGTTGTTGGCACCTTAACTGGGGAGGACGGGTTCGTGGTAATGTCTGGAGCGGAATCAGTGGGATGGAATCAAACATGGTTTCTATGTGTTTGAAGCAATTCAATATGTGCCGTTCCAGCCATTATTATGAGCCTTCCTCCCTTCAGCAGCCTCCACTGATGTACAGGTTATTCCTTCCTCCCACTCCTCCAGCCAAATCACAGGTAGTCCAGATGAAAACAGGAAAGTTGTTTTGTACAAGTAACGTTTTGCTTGACACATCAACAAAAACATGCTTTTGATGGAAAACATCCATAGATGCTGTTAGAATGAAATAGCCGAAAATGGTGTGAGGCATGGTTTTATTAAATAGTTGTAATATTGTTAAATGTTAATTGACCATTTTAGCAGAGAGAACTTGATGCATTGCAAAAATTGCCACACATGGACATGAATCCAAAAATATGTTTTGCTTCATCAGGATGCAACATTTGTTTTAAACAAGATGTCTCCTTTAATTCAACAGAGAGTAAAGATAATTTCACCCACCTTCTCAGATAGGAATCACAGTTCTTGACAGGTTTTGCCTCTTTCTTCACGCCATCTGGTGCCCATGCTATGGATGTATCTATCCCCACATCCACATCTACTCTGCCTGCAGCTCCAGAAGATATAGGCATCTCTGCTTCTTCTACAACGACTACATCTCACACTGCAAAAACGAAAACATCGTACAAACACCTAAGTCTAGGGACTTAGAAGAGTATAGCTGGTATCCTAAGCCTTGTGTACAAATTTGTCGGTCCAGTTCTGCATCTTTTTTGACCAGGAGAATGTGGTGGATGTCTGACAGTGGGGTTTACAAACGGGTTTGTTGTTGTATCCACGACAACCAAAGCCTCAATGACTGGAACCAGAGTCACATATAAATATATGGCTCTGACTGGAACTTCACAGCCTCATTGAAGTGTGGCCCTTTCTCCTGAATGTGCCTAAAAAAAGTCAGGTGTAGTGTTCAGGTGTATTTTGTGAGTTTTGTTTCCGGTTCCGTGTTCCGGTTCCGTGTCAGTCAGCTGTCAGAAACAAGAGTTTGTACAACTATAAAGATGACAACGCTTTCATTGAACTGCAACATCTAAATGTGACCTGGACAGTCGTGAAGAGGGCATGACAAAACCTTTTCCCTCTCAGGAGACTGAAAAATTTGACATGGGTCCCCAGATCCTCAAAAAGTTCTACAGCTGCACCATCGAGAGCATCCTGACCTGTTGCTTCACCACCTGGTATGGCAACTGCTCAGCATCTGTCACATCCTGACCATAGTTTGCTTTGTATGTTTCTATGTTTTGTTTGGTCAGGGTGTGATCTGAGTGGGCATTCTATGTTGGATGTCTTGTTTGTCTGTTTCTGTGTTTGGGCCTGATATGGTTCTCAATCAGAGGCAGGTGTTAGTCATTGTCTCTGATTGGGAGCCATATTTAGGTAGCCTGCTTTGTGTTGGGTTTTGTGGGTGGTTGTCTCCTGTGTCAGTATTTGTACCACACGGGACTGTTTCGGGTTTTCACGTTTCTTGTTTTGTAGTTTATTCATGTATAGTTTCATTATTAAAGAACCATGAATTATAACCACGCTGCAGTTTGGTCCGCCTCTCCTTCCCAGGAAGAATCCCGTAACAGCATCTGCTCAGTAAGGTGCTACATATGGTAGTGCGTATAGCCCAGTACATCACTGGGGCCAAGCTTTCTGCCATCCAGGACCTCTATACCAGGCGGTGTCTGAGGAAAGCCCATAAAATTGTCAGAGACTCTAGTTACCCAAGTCATAGACTGTTTTCTCTGCTACCGCACAGCAAGCTGTACCGGAGCGCCAAGTCTAGGACCAAAAGGCTCCTTAACATTTTCTAACCCCAAGCCATAAGACTGCTGAACAATTAATCAAATGGCCACCGGACTATTTACATTGCCCCCCCCCCCCCCCCCCCCCCCCATTTGTTTTGTACACTGCTGCTACTCGCTGTTCATTATCTGTGTATAGTCACTTCACCCCCACCTACATGTACAAATTACCTCAACTAAATGGTACCCCCGCACATTGACTCGGTACCGGTATCCCCTGTATATAGGCTCGTTATTGTTATTTTAGTGTGTTATTTTTTATAATTTTTTACTTTAGTTCATTTGGTAAATATTTTCTTAACTCTTCTTGAACTGCACTGTTGGTTTAGGGCTTGTAAGTACGCATTTCACGGTAATACACTTGTTGTATTCGGCCAATGTGACAAATAAAGTTTGATTTGATTTGAAACCAGCCTAAACATTTCACAGACAGGTGTTGATTTTTTACATTTTCTTTAATGTATTGGCAAAAGACGAGCACAGAGGAGATTCCAGGACTGCTCTATCAGGTGTCAGAAGGTCTTTAGGACTCCTCCTTCTCGTCTCCGTGCGTGATGATGTAACACAGTGACTTGTAGTCGATGTTGCCGGCCACGTCAATTGGAGCCACAGAGAAGGCCTGATCCACCTGAGGATTTCGTCAGTAGAGGACAGTGGGGTTAGGCAACTCATTGGGAAAGGATCAAAATAAATGTGAACAGATTTTGATTCTACTGTCCTTGTAGGACTGTACTACTGATTGAATGATTGATCCCTCTCTCTCTCTAGTAATTTGTCAACTGTGTGATTTAAAAAAAAAAATGTATTCTTGTTAAGGAGGTAAGAAGGAGTTAGACATTACCAACCTCATCTGCTGTGAATTTATCAGCCTGGTTCATCAGTAATCGTCTAAACCTAAAAAAAAAAAACATTTTTGAAAAGACAGAACAAATCGAATAAACTAACATTATACTCTACGTCATTGTACAGTTTGGCAAACTAGGAAGAGATTCAAATGATACTGACTCATCCTTGTTGACGAAGCCTGTGCCGTTTGGGTCAAAGAGCTTGAAGGCAGCGAGGATGGTGTCCTCGGGGTCTGTGCCTGTAGGGGGAGAGTCACGGTATATTCCATAGTTCAGCTAGCACGGACACACACACACACACACACACACACACACACACAC
The DNA here is from genome assembly GCF_034236695.1 of Oncorhynchus nerka. Lineage (NCBI taxonomy): Eukaryota > Metazoa > Chordata > Actinopteri > Salmoniformes > Salmonidae > Oncorhynchus > Oncorhynchus nerka. The sequence continues at coordinate 84,822,666 of NC_088408.1, forward strand.
ACACACACACACACACACACACACACACACACACACACACACACACACACACACACACACACAATACAGCCTAATAACCAACAGTGTAACCCACATTATATGACATAACATCATAACATTGATATCAGGACATTCATACAGAGGAAACACTGATGAATGACTGTCCCTATGGCAAGATTAAAAGAGACTCAGCCTTCTAATTGTGAAGTAGATTGTGTGAGATGCCGAGGGATCTCACCATTGAGTTTCTCCCCAAACAAAGAGAGGAAAACGGTGAAGTTGATGGGACCCTTCCCCTCGTTCAACATCTCATCCAGCTCCTCATCCTTTACGTTCAACTTTCCTGGGAAACAAAAAAAACAAATGAATATACCAACATATGCACATGAACGCATGCACACAGACAAACACATTTGTAAAGAGTATGAATACCTAGCTGTCCATAGGTTTCCCTCAGATCCTGTTTTTTGATGACACCATCTCTGTCTTGGTCAATACAGCCGAAAGCCTGGAGACAGACACAGTACAACCATAAGTTAGTAACAGTGGTGTAAGGTAACTAGTACAAATACTTTGAAGTGCTACTTAAGTACTTTACTATTAATATTTTTGAGAACTTTTACTTTTACTTCTATACATGATCCCTGACATCCAAAAGTACTTGTTACATTTCGATAGCAATATAATCCAATTCACGCATCAATATAACAAGTTATGGTGCACTATATTGGATCATTCCTATATGGTATCCTTCCACACAGCCGCATACATTCCAAGTAAGGAATGCAGATTTTTCCTGTGTACCTGGTAGTGCTGAGGCTGACCCTCTTAAATAGCTGTCGCCGCACTACTTCCTCCTCTTCCTATTTTTCGTCTCATTCCAGAGTGGATTCGCTTGGTAAGAGCTCTATGTTAGAGTATATGGGGGCAGAAGTATACCCACAGCTATTCAATAGCTTGGAGAAGCTAGCTAGCTAGCTAGCTAGCCTCTCCATCTGGGTGCTCTACTGTGTATGTTTTGCACCAGCGGACTTGCAGTTCTCACATGACAGTGAGCTAGGTGTCGCGAGGCACCACGTTTTCATCTCTCACAAGGCGCAGCTAAACACCTTCTTCACTCACTTTGAGGATAACACAGTGCCGCTGACACTGGCCACTCCAGAGGACTGTTAGCTCTCGTTCTGCGTGGCCAACGTGAGTAAGACATTTAAGAGTGTTAAGCCAGCCCTGACGGCATCCCTAGCCGCGTCCTTAGAGCATGCACAGACCAGCTGGCTGAAGTGTTTGTGGACATATTCGATCTCTCCCTATCCCAGTCTGCTGTCCTCACTTGCTTCAAGATGTCCACCATTGTTCCTGTACCCAAGAACGCAAAGGTAACTGAACTAAATGACTATCGCTCCGTAGCACTGACTTCTGTCATCATGAAGTGCTTTGAGAGGCTAGTTAAGGGTCATATCACCTCCACCTTACCCGACACCCTAGACCCACTGCAATTTGCATACTGCCCCAATAGATCCATGGATGATGCAATTGCCATCGTACTGCACACTGCCCTGTCCCGTCTGCACAGGAGGTATATCTATGTAAGAAAGCTGTTCATGGACTACAGCTGAGCCTTCAACACCATAGTACCATCCAAGCTCATCATTAAGCTTGGGGCCCTGGGTCTGAACCCCACCCTGTGCAACTGGGTCCTTTACATCCTGATGGACCGCCACAAGGCGGTGAAGGTAGGCAACAACACCTTCACTATGCTGGTCCTCAAAACTGGGGCCTCACAAGGGTGTATGCTCGGCACCCTCCTGTACTCCCTGTTCGCCCATGACTCCGTGGCCACGCACACCTCCAACTCAATCATCAAATTTGCAGAGGACACAACAGTGATAGGCCTGATTACCAACAATGATGAGACAGCCTACGGGGAGGAGGTGAGGGCCCTGGCAGAGTGGTGGCAGGAAAATAACCTCCCCCTCAACAAAACGAATGAGCTAATCATGGACTTCAGGAGACCGCAGAGGGAGCACGCCCCCATCCACATTGACTGTGGTCGGTGAAAAGCTTCAAGTTCCTCGGCTTTCCTTGGAGTACACATCACTGACAATCTGAAATGGTCCACCCACACAGACAATGTGGTAAAGAAGGCGCAACAGCACTTCTTCAACCTCAGGAGGCTGAAGAAATTCACTCTCCAAAGGGTGAGGCGGTCAGCCCAACGCATCACCGGGGGCACTCTGCCTGCCTTCCAGGACATCTACAGCACCTGGTGTCACAGGAAGGCCAAGAAGATCATCAAAGACCTCAGCCACCCGAGCCAGTGCCTGTTCACACCGTTAACATCCAAAAGGTGAGGTCAGTACAGGTGCATCAAAGCTGGGACCAAGAGACTGAAAAACAGCTTCTATCTGAAGGCTGTTAAATAGCCGGCCTCCGCCCAGTACCTTACCCTGAACTTAGTCACTGTTACTAGCCGGCTACCACCCAGTTACTCAACCATACATCTTAGAGGCTGCTACCCTATGTACAGACATGGAACACTGGTCACTTTAATAATGTTTACATACTGTTTAACCCATTTAAAATGTATATACTGTATTCTAGTCAAGTCCATCCTTTTCAACTATTGCTGTACATATACTATCCTATCCATGTATTATTCAGATATACTATAAGGTCTATCCACATACTGTCCATCATTTCTATACATCCCAACCACAGGTTGGTGGCACCTTAATTGAGGAGGAACCGCTCATGGTAAGGCTCCCCAAATACAGGTGTGCCAAGCTTGTAGCGTCATGTCCAAGAAGTCTCAAGGCTGTAAATGCTGACAAAGGTGCTTCAACAAAGTACTGAGCAAAGGGTCTGAGTACTTTTGTAAATGTGCTATTTCAGTTTTTTTATATATATATAAATTTGCAAAAAAATATTGAATCAATTTTAGAATAAGGCTGTGATGTAATAAAATGTGGGAAAAGTCAAGGGGTCTGAAGATTTTCTGAATGCTCTGTATGTATAGAGACGTGCTTGTGTTCCTAGCTCCAACAGCTAACAATACGCACAAATCTAAAAGTGAAAGAATGGAATTCAGTAATAGAGAAATATTAGGACGAGCAATGTCGGTGTCCAGAGTATGTATATATTTAGATGCACCTGTACAGGTGGACCTGTTTGAAACTCAGGAAAACACTCATTTCCCCAGCTGGTTCTCGATGTCGGACCCTACAGGACCTCTGGGTCTGGACACTCTCGCTCACGATTGGCTTTACGTGTTCCCACCATTTCCCCTGATCACAGCTATGCTAGACAGGGTCATTTTGATGGGCCACCAGCTGCACTTGATAGCTCCATGCTGGCCGAGACCACCATGGTTCAGCCTCCTGTTGTCCCTCTTGTCGGGGACTCCATGGCAGCTGCCCCTGAGGTCCAACCTGCTCTTTCAGACACTGTGGCATCCGGACCCGCACTGCCTCCAGCTTTGGGCTCGGCCTCTGAAAGGCGTTAGTGGACCAGTCTAACCGTGCTCACATACGTAACCTTTGTTGTCATCCCTAGCGCCTCTTAACTGGCGTACTCAATAAACACAAATAGAGCATTTGTAAATTATGTTTGAGTTTTCAAGTGTGTCCCTGACTGTCCCGAAAATAAATCTTGTCTTTTCATTTGCTTCATATAAGGAATTTGATGTGTAGAATTTACTTGTACTTTTACTCAAATGACAATTAAATATTTTTTCCACCACTGTACTTAAGTCCATTTAAAACAGATACTCTTAGACTTTTACTCAAGTAGAATTTTACTGGGTGACTTTCACTTTTACCTGAGTCATTTTCTATGAAGGTATCTTTGATTTTACTCAAGTAGAATTTTGCTGGGTGACTTTCACTTTTACCTGAGTCATTTTCTATGAAGGTATCTTTGCTTTTACTCAAGTTTGATAATTGAGGACTTTTTTCACCAGTGGTTATATTGCTTTTGTTTGGTTTTTACCTTCATCATAAAATAAATAATTATTATCCAAATGTATTTATCACTTATATTTAAAGCAGTTTCCTCTGATGTCTAATGTCTATGAACCAGCAATCCAAACTACCAATATAGCACTTTTATGAATTAGACAGTGAAAGTGTAACTATACCTCCTTAAACTCCTGTATCTGGGACTGTTCGAACATGGAGAAGACATTGGAGCAGCTCTTCTGGGCTCCTCTCTGTCTCTTATTAGCAGCCTTCTTACTGGCCTGAGAAACCAGGACAAATAGACAGACACATGATCTTTGCTGTCTCTCAGTCTGACCAGAGTGAGAGGAGAGAGGGAGTCAAACAAAAGCACTTACATCAACATGTAATAATTGAACCATGTATTCTACGTGAAAGAGTATTGAGTGATGAATTCAAACATGTCACATACATTTTAGCCTCTTCTTCTTACACTAAAACATCCTAGTTTTACTTGACCAAGGTCATCCAAAGTCGGTATGATTTAAATTCAATTCAGCATGATTTACTTTCTAAGGATTTATATTTGTAATCAAAACAGTAGGATATTATAAAAGGGCTTTGAACACTGTAAAAGGAGTTCCAATAGAAAGCTAACACCAGATGTACTCTCTACATTGTCAAAAACGCTTCTAATATTGTATCACAACAATTAACTCCATTCCAGATCAATATTACAGAGATATATTGCTCAAAAGAAAAGTTAGATGGCAAACGATGAATAATATGGAGAATGTGATTTTTCTACTCACCATGTCAGTGTGTGGTGCGATGTCTCTCTTGGTCCAGGACTATGTGTGATTAGTGGGGAGGGTTTATATGTATGGCCCATGTTATCTTCTGCCCTCCTATAATAAGCCTGCAGTGGGTGCCATAGTCCCTTACATGGCCATCTCTAACCTCTCTCTGTGGGAACACGATAAGGACCCAAGGACCAGGATTCCACTGGGGTGGTAGAAGGAGATAGGGAGAGATATAGTGCAGGGGGGAGGGGTGATACAATGAGAGAAGAGAAGGGAGAGAGAGAGAGAGGGGAGGTGGATGTGCAGAGATACGGTGAGAGAACGGATATGGCGGGATATGGCAAACGAGGAGGTGAGATTTAGAGGATTGTGGGTATTATGTGATGCAATGTGAGTAGTCAGTAAAATCTCTACCGATGAAGAGTTGAGATGTTACCCATTAGTATGGCTGTTGTTTATACTCTTATTTCAGTTGTGTTGGGTGTTTGCCTGATTTTGTGTTACTCACCTACTCTTAGACTTTGCTGAACAGAAACTTTACAGTTCTTTATGACACCAAAGTATGTGGTCATGTACAGCAAAAGCCTAAATGTTTTATGATGATAGACACACAAAATACATTTTATTTTTTTATAGCAACTTTATTTACAATAAACAAAGCACATTCTCATTCTTAGATATACATATCAGCAATTAAGACCTAAACTCATCTTACATACCTTTTATAAAGAGGCATTTCATTTCCCACTAACAGTAAGTGAAAGACTAAACTGCAATACATTTGAAACGTATAAATCCTTTACTTTTGAGTTACTGTATCTAAGGTAACATCTCTGGATTGTACGGACATCAGCAAACTGAAAACATACAGATATTATAAATCAATGTCAATGCTTTTCACATGAATGTTATATTACAGTACTAACCGGGCTTCAAAAACCTGCAATCAGTGGTAGCTTGAGAACATGTTATAACAAGGGTTCAGTACTTGCTCTGACACACCACCTGTGCATTGTGGGTACTCCAGGAAATGTACAGAGACTCTGTATAATACTGTACACTAGGAAAAATACTGATTTAACCTGCCTCTTTGTTTTCCATAGTGTGTGTGCTGTGTGGTAGGGTTATATGTCAGTACAATGAGTTCTCCACACATATATTCCCTCTCTCACCAGTGAGGAGGGATGCTTTACTCTGTGAGAGCCTCGAAAAAAGGGTTGGGTGACCTTAGATGGGAGGGGGTTCTTAATTGGACAACAGTACATCCTCTCCTCGACTCTTCTGTCCTCCTCTCCTGTGTGACCTGGAAACCGATAAGTGGTCAAGGAGAGAGTTAATTTGTTTGTAGGCGAACAAAGGAGTGTCCTCCTCACTTCTATAGCTTCCTCTCGCGAAGGATACTGAAGTGCATCCTCTGCGGCAGAGTTTTGAAATCTGCCCCCTTTGATTCAGCTGTTGTTCACTTGGAGGAGAAAGCATGCACATATTTCAAAACAATACTTGTAGTTTTATCTATAAAATGTCTAGCACAACTAGCTACATTAGTTTTTACTACTTTACTCCTCTGTAAACGTCATTTGTATGATGACCTGCTATTGAAGAAGGAGGGACTAATTTCATACAAATGCATTTGTTTCCATGTTTCCTCCCTTCCTCTCCTCGATTACTGTTGACCTTTTTTAAAAGGAGGCGAGGTGAGGATGGAGGAGAGGATGTGAGTTGAGCAAAACCAATTGAGATTCTCCAGAGTCATTTACTATAGGGGTTCAGTTCAGCCTGGTTCACCTGTATCACCCCCTATAGGTGGGAGGCAGTTACGACCCTCTCACTGTGTCAGCATGCACGCTGCCATCTTACAGGCTACTGCAGAGATAAGTGCTGCTCCCCGGCCACTCCCTTCCTCTGATTGGATGAAGGTGATGTCACAGTGAGGCGTCAGCTCACGTACAACTTTGTGGAACCTGTCTTGGAAACTGTGGAGGGAGATCAACATCAGGGTTAGAATAACATCCATGACATTTTCACTAGATATGACTAGCATCATTTGTATGTTACAGACTTAGTGACCCTCTGTCTCTCTCTCTCTGCCTCTCCCTCCCCCTCCTCACCAGGGGTGGAGTTTGTAGACGGAGCCGTCAACGCCCACGGTGATCTTCAGCACCTCCTGGCTGCGGCGTTCTCTCATGCGATTGATTACGGCGGCTAACCCCGCTCCACACATGTGTGCTGCCCGCGTGGACACGCTCTCACACGCCAGACGCACTATGTCACAGTCCATCTCCGAGGGCAACACGCCCAGCGTGGACAGGATGTTGTAGATCTGCTTCCTGTCACCAGAGTCACTGAGAAACACACAGGGTGAGAATACACAGAACATTTACTAAGGAACCAAGACTTACTGAGGTAAGCTTTACTGTCTCACACAGAAGACAGTCACTGACACAAACTGTGTTGCTGTAATTCTAATAGTGCTGACAGATGTTATTGTCATTTCACGGTTGTGTCTTGACCCCTCACCTCTCTATCTGGGAGACGTAGCGTGTCTCAAAGCTGCCGCGAGTCTTCAGCAGGTCAGAGGCTTCCCCGTTAAACAGCAGCTCTTCATTCACCAGCTTCAACAATACCACCCTCACCAGCTCTCCCATGTACTTCCCACTGATCAACTTCTCGTAGCTACAGACAGATGGAGGGGGGGAGACAGTAGAGGGAAGCCGCAGGGCAGAGGAGGTGGATGGAGAGAGAGTCGTGCGTCACATAACACGTCAACCTATATATATATCCCTGTCATCATCATTTCCCTGCTAGGCTGAAGAATAAGAAGGATTGCAAAGCAGGAGAGCGATCTCTCCATCTCTCTGTCGTTGTGAGTGGAGAGAGAGATAAAGTGCTAGGGTGAGTGAGGCTCAGCTCCTCGGTTGCCTGTGTGAAGAGACTGTCAGAGCAAACGGTAAACAGCCATTAGCCTGGTTGAGCACTGGACAGAAGCTCATTAATCTGACCCTGACGTATATGGGCCTGCCACTGGCCACAGCCAGGAAAACAACCTGGTATCCTAGCAACCACACAGGCTGTAGGTCAGTCAGGTGAGCGTCATAGACAGGTGAGGGAGAGAACAAGAGAGAGAGAGAGAGGCACGTTTCCACCTGTGCTTATCCTCAGGCTGCATGTGCAGTGTGTCACAGAAACATGTGCAGTGTGTCACAGAAACATGCGCAGTGTCACAGAAACATGTGCAGTGTCACAGAAACATGTGCAGTGTGTCACAGAAACATGTGCAGTGTGTCACAGAAACATGTGCAGTGTCACAGAAACATGTGCAGTGTGTCACAGAAACATGTGCAGTGTGTCACAGAAACATGTGCAGTGTCACAGAAACATGTGCAGTGTGTCACAGAAACATGTGCAGTGTCACAGAAACATGTGCAGTGTGTCACATAAACATGTACAGTGTCACAGAAACATGTGCAGTGTGTCACAGAAACATGTGCAGTGTGTTACAGAAACATGTGCAGTGTGTCACAGAAACATGTGCAGTGTCACAGAAATATGTGCAGTGTGTCACAGAAACATGTGCAGTGTCACAGAAATATGTGCAGTGTGTCACAGAAACATGTGCAGTGTCACAGAAATATGTGCAGTGTGTCACAGAAACATGTGCAGTGTGTCACAGAAACATGTGCAGTGTGACAGAAACATGTGCTGTGTGTCACAGAAACATGTGCAGTGTGTCACAGAAACATGTGCAGTGTGTCACAGAAACATGTGCAGTGTGTCAGAAACATGTGCAGTGTCACAGAAACATGTGCAGTGTGTCACAGAAACATGTGCAGTGTGTCACAGAAACATGTGCAGTGTCACAGAAACATGCACAGTGTGTCAGAAACATGTGCAGTGTCACAGAAACATGTGCAGTGTGTCACAGAAACATGTTTCAGTGTCACATAAACATGTGCAGTGTCACAGAAACATGTGCAGTGTGTCACAGAAACATGTGCAGTGTGTCACAGAAACATGTGCAGTGTCACAGAAACATGTGCAGTGTGTCACAGAAACATGTGCAGTGTGTCACAGAAACATGTGCAGTGTCACAGAAACATGCACAGTGTGTCAGAAACATGTGCAGTGTCACAGAAACATGTGCAGTGTGTCACAGAAACATGTTTCAGTGTCACATAAACATGTGCAGTGTCACAGAAACATGTGCAGTGTGTCACAGAAACATGTGCAGTGTGTCACAGAAACATTTGCAGTGTGTCACAGAAACATGTGCAGTGTCACAGAAACATGTGCAGTGTGTTACAGAAACATGTGCAGTGTGTCACAGAAACATGTGCAGTGTCACAGAAATATGTGCAGTGTGTCACAGAAACATGTGCAGTGTCACAGAAACATGTGCAGTGTGTCACAGAAACATGTGCAGTGTGTCACAGAAACATTTGCAGTGTGTCACAGAAACATGTGCAGTGTCACAGAAACATGTGCAGTGTGTCACAGAAACATGTGCAGTGTCACAGAAACATGTGCAGTGTGTCACAGAAACATGTGCAGTGTCACAGAAACATGTGCAGTGTGTCACAGAAACATGTGCAGTGTGTCACAGAAACATGTGCAGCTCTCAGAAACACATTGGACTCTTACTTACTTTGACGTTCTAAGAATGTCTGGATACACGTGCTGTATTAGCTGGAACTACTGGTAAAAAATATATTGAAAGCAGGTGCTTCCACACAGGTGTTTCCTTAATTAATTAAGCAATTAAAACATCCCATCATGCTTAGGGTCATGTATAAAAATGCCCAGTTACCCATTATTTTGTCTACCATGGCTAGAAGACGAGATCTCAGTGACTTTGAAAGAGGGGTCTCAAAGGAACACAGGGGGTTTAAAGGGTGTGTGTGTGTGTGTGTGTGTGTGTGTGTGTGTGTGTGTGTGTGTGTGTGTGTGTGTGTGTGTGTGTGTGTGTGTGTGTGTGTGTGTGTATGCGTGCGTGTGTCTCAGTCACCAGATCTCAACCCAATTAAACACTTATGTGAGATTCTGGAGCGGCGCCTGAGACAGTGTTTTCCACCACTATCAACAAAACACCAAAAGATGGAATTTCTCGTGGAAGAATGATGTCACATTCCTCCAATAGAGTTCCAGACACTTATGCCAAGGTGCATAGAAGCTGTTCTGGTGGCTTGTGGTGGACCAATGCCCTATGAAAACACTTTATGTTGGTGTTTCCTTTATTTTGGCAGTTACCTCTAGGTACTACTTTCAAGAATCGATTAATTTAGCCACTTTTATGTCTATGAAATGTTTAATCACCAGTGGAGATTGGAACACCCCCTAAACTTAGAAAGGCCTGGTTGATTCTTTGTGAAACAGACAGCTCTCCAGTACTCACAGTTGTTGTCCAGGGTTGAGTGATGTCTCATCCACCACCCTGTCGTACTCCAGTCTGAATTCCTCCAGCTCTCCGTTGGCACCGAAGGCCCCCCACTCTGTGTTCACACACATCCTCCCCTCTTCTCCCTCCACCAGCTCCACTGTCCTCATCTCCTCCATGTAGCATGCGTTACACCCAGTACCTGGGGACAGGACAATGCTCATATTACACTTGATTTGTGTGTTGTATTACAGACAAACTCCAACACAGTTGGCTTTAAAGAGGGATAGAGTAGGTGGTAGGTAACAGATTAGTGGATGAGCAATCAATGTGTGTGTGTGTGTGTGTGTGTGTGTGTGTGTCCTCACCCACAATCATTCCCACTTCGCAGCTGCGGTCCTCATAGTAGCAAGATATCATGGTAGCAACTGTATCGTTCACCATGGCAACTACGTCCATCTCAAAGTCCTGAAGAGTAAAGGAACATTTCAGTTCGGATCTATTTACATGAATCTACTGAGCATGTTTTACAATGTCTATCATAACATATTTATAATTGTGTGTATCGTAAACATAGAATCCTTATCCTGTAGTAAAAACCCTACCCCTCTCCTCTTGATGGCATCTCTCAGTAGTCCCACCACGTTGTTACCCTCGGCTCCAGAAGCCTTGAACCCTTTGGTCCAGTTCAGTAGGATGCCCTGGGAGGAACACACAGGTTAGAGTTAGGGGCAGGGTTGGTAGCAGGGCTTAGAGGAGGCCGGTAGGCTGCCCCTGAACAGGCAGTTAACCCACTGTTCCTAGGCCGTCATTGAAAATAAGAATTTGTTCTTAACTGACTTGCCTAGTTAAATAAAGGTAAAAATATATAAATAAATCAAATAGGATGACAGGCTTATTGTAATGTCTGGAATTGAGTAAATGGAACAGAGTCAACCTTGTGGTGTCCATATGTTTGATGTGTTTGATACCATTCCATTCATTGCATTCCAGCCATTACAATGAGCCCGTCCACTTATAGTTCCTCCCACCAGCCTCCTCTGACAGACACTAACTCAGACAATCAGATAGTCACTAAGGTCAACTCTCTAATCTGAAGTCTCTAAACTTGTGTGGATCTTGTACTTAGTCCATGTCATACCTTGTCTATGTCCTCATGTCGTACGGGGAAGGAGAAGGTGAAACCCAGAGGAAGCTTCCTGTGTTTGATGTGGTGTCTGTCCAGGAAGTCCGATATACACTCTGCAATGTAGTCAAAGAGCTGAGAAGAGAGAGGGAGGGAAGAGGGAAAAGGAGAAAGAGGGGAAGACGGAGAAATGGAAAGACAGGATTTATGGGACACTAATTACACTGGTCAGCACAGTGCACTTCTGAGTGAACACTTCTAAGTACACTAGTGCTGCACGCTCACCATCTCAGCTGTGCCTGTCATTGCGTCTTCAGGGATGGAGTACATCTGGTGTTTGGTCTCCACCTTCCACCCCCTCTCCTCATCCTCCCCCACCTTCACCAACATCACACGGAAGTTAGTCCCCCCCAGGTCCAGGGCCAGGAAATCCCCCACCTCTGACACAGCGCAGCATAGAAAAGGTTGTCATAAAGGATCAAACACACACTCACACAACCAGGGTTTTTTGGAATACAGTTTTATTGTGGAATATTGTATTTCAAAAAGCCCTAGACACTGAATGTAAACTAGATCTAATAAGAAATGTAATGTTCTTTCATGTTCTTTCATGTACCATTCGGTACAAATAGACTAGCTATCATGAATTTACATTGTTATTTCACAAGAAGGCATTGAATAAATGGGTTGTTGAACCAAATCGGTGGCTTATGCGAAGTGTAACTTGGTCAAAAAAAACTTCATAACTTCACAAACTTCATAAACTTCATAAAAAACATGTTTTCCAATCTCAAGAGGTAAAAAACAATCAAGTTGACTATAGTAAGTGCCTATAAAGAGCCAAATAAAGTAAGTGTTTAATGTAACAGGTTTGACTGTAACAGGGTTGGTGATTTCATCTTAAATCAGCCATAAATATGCTTGTGACAGGGAGAATGGAAGCTGTGTCCAACAGTGAGGGGCAATTGAATGCAAGCTTATTTTTTTAGGGGAAATTGTTCAAACCTTTCCAGCCTGTATGGGTAACAGGGTGACGTGTTATGCCCGACCCGCTCAGTTTTCCACCACAAGACACCAGAAAATTGCCAACATTTTTAAAACCAGCTCACCTTTTTTTTACAATATGATTTTAAATGTTTCTATAAAATACATGTTTTTAAAGGAATAATTTCACCACATTAAAACAAGAGTTCAGTTCACGTAACAGGGTTGACCTTAAAATGAGGGACCAATGTGAATTAATCAGTAATCACATTAAATCATTAATAATCTTCAGAAATGACTGTCAAAGCAACAAAATAACTAGAGTTTTACATTGTTGGTGAAAACTTTGAGAAATGTTGTGGGTAAGTGGGTTAAAACCTTCCTAGAAGTCAGAGGGTGTGACTTCTATTTCATATTGAAATTCAGATAAGTTGAATTCTCTTAGTTGTCTATATTAACGGGCACTTCATTTAAAAACTTATACGGGATCGGTGTCCCTATACCGGGACGGTTGCACTAATGTGTGCTAATGTGATTAACATGACAGTTGTAAGTAACAGCAAACTTTCCAGGACATAGACATGTCTTTTATGGGCAGAAAGCTTACATTCTTGTTAATCTAACTGCACCGTACAATTTACAGTAGTTATTACAGTGAAAAAATACCATGTTATTGTTTGAGGAGAGTCCACAACAACAACAAATGTATCATGGCAACTGGTTTGATACATTCACCTCTGAAGGTAAATAATGCACTTACATTCTGTAATCTTGCTCTGATTTCCCAGAGATAAAATGTAGCGTAGTTTTGTTTCATAAAATACATTTTTATATTCAAATGTAGGAACTGGGTTCTACAGTCTCTGGCTCCACACCCATCCCGCATGGCCATCTAGATGTGTGAAAGTTAGTGTATAAGCTAATGATCCATCATGTAGGACATTCCTTGGAGTGTGTAAACTTATACTTTGTATTACCACATAATTTTTGTATGTTCTCTATAGTTATGTACTTGAAAATGTATCAATTGACCAATTCGGCACGTTTGGGCAGACTTGATACAAAATATTGTCCAGTATTGCAATGCTTCACTGGTTCAATCTGAAACTTTGCACACACACTGCTCCCATCTAGTGGCCAAAATCTAAGTTGCGCCTAAACTGCAATATTATATTATGGCCTTTCGCTTGCATTTCAAAGATGATGAATTTTTAGTTTTATAGAAAAAGTTGTTTTGTTTGTATTATCTTTAACCAGATCTAATGTGTTACATTCTCCTACATTCATTTCACATTTCCACAAACTTCAAGGTGTTTCATTTCAAATGATATCAAGAATATGAATATCCTTGCCTCGGGTCCTGAGCAGTTAGATTTGGGTATGTCATTTTAGGCGAAAATTGAAAAAAGGGGTCTGATCCTTTAATATAACAGGCTTTTAAAAATGCAATATTGGTGCACAATTTCTACTTAAAATATGAAAGATACGCAAAAGGCACTCATTTCATTGAGCGACCCAAATGAGGTAAATGCCTCTACCTGATCCCTCAGGAGTGGAGTAGACATAGGTGGGCAGCATTTTGACGCTGGACTCCTGGTGCGTCTCTACACGCAGTCCCCGGTCCATCTCCCTCATCATCCTCTTCATCACCTCCTTCAACTGCTCCTTCTTCAACCTGAACTCCGACAGAATCTGCTCCACCTGGGGAGGGAGGGACGAACAGGGTCAGAGCAGGTCTCATTCATAAAATACCTTTAGAATAGAATAACATTATTTCCCCCCAAGGAAACGCCAGGTGTGGCATTTCTCAAGCCCAAGGACACTTTACATACGTCACAGATAAAGTACAGCAGGGGTTCCCAAACTGTTGTAATCAACGGTCAATGTTTACTCTTTAAGTTGAGTCTATGACAGTCTATTACAAATCAGTCTGATAGTACTTGTGATGGTGTTTCAATCTGAAGGAAGTATGGTTTGAATTGACTGAAATGCATCAGAAAGGTATCGGGAAGTTCAGAAGATCACCAGGCTATAATGTTCTGGAAACTTCTGTGTAGAAAAGAACGTTATCATTGATGTTATTTTCCCCCCAGTCTGATTTAGTGCCTGGTCTTATCCACTCCTTTCTAATGTGTCCCTTGCAGCTTGTGGGATTGTAGAGGGAAACAGAAGACACATACGTGTTCCTTAACTTTCAGTGATGGGGTCATAATATTTTGTAACTTAAAAGAGTGAGCCACATTTGTAGGAAGAAAACAGAAACCGTTCTGTTATTACAACCGCATCTAGCGGCTACCGGAGATTACTGACGTAACCCCGGTTCTATGAACCAAGCACCATTTTTTACATTTGATTTCAGAGTTTTTCTCGCGCACCCATTTTAAATCAGGTAACCCCACATGGGTCGTGAACCCTAGTTTGGGAAACGATGGAGTACATAATTTATAGCACAATAAAGCAAATATTGAAAAAAATGTTGTGTAGGAGAGTAAGGGATAATGAAGATTTAATATTTCACTTTAGCCCTTGCTCTCCATTTTTGTTCATCTAAAATGTGACCTGCTGAAACACAAACATTGAAAACAAATAACATAAAATGTAATAAGTTGAAAGTCAAAGAAGTTGCTATTTGCAGTATGCCCTGTTTGATGGTTGCCACCAAGACACACAGAATTTCATCCAGCTATTTCACAAAGAGGACAAAGTAGTGAACTGAACATCTGACAAAGCTTCTCACCCATAATTTCTTCTCAAACACGGGGCAGTCTGTGTGTGAAGACGAGTTAATTCAGACAACATTCATGCAGAACAGTATGAGTAATAATAGTAGTCAAATTATAACATAATTAAGGCAATAATGTACAAATTATTTGAAAATCAATTCAAGTAACTCAATCCTAAGTAAACTATTCTGACGTTAAAACCTAGACTGGATACCAAAATGAGTTCTCATCTAAACTCTTCAGAAATGTGTGTCTTACCATGAGGGCTGTCTCTAGCACAGAGCTGAGGTTGCAAGGCATCTTCCCCATCTGGCCCGTGTAGGAGCTGATACACGGCATCTTTTCTATCCTTACAAATGACTCTCCGTGTGTATCTAGGTGTATGGAGAGTGTGAGTCTGCAGAGCCAGTGGACTGTAAATACAGTTGAATGAGGACCTCAGCTGTTTTTATGCTCTGGTAAAAGGGGCTGGCCGGAGAAGATGGTGGCCTCTGTACACACACAAACACCCACACCCTAATGCCTCATCCCATCTGGCCAAGGTCATATGGTCAGATGAAATATCTATGACCTGATTTCAGGAGAGCTATAGACTGAGTGTACAAGACTGACCAGGTGAATCCAGGTGAACACTATGATCCCTTATTGATGTCACTTGTTAAATCCACTTCAATCAGTTTAGATGAAGGGAAGGAGACAGGTTAAATAATTATTTTTAAGCCTTGAGATAATTGAGACATGGATTCAGAGGGTGAATGGGCAAGACAAAATATTTGAGTGCCTTTGAACAGGGTATGGTAGTAGGTGTCAGGCACACCAGTTTGAGTGTGTCAAGAACTGCAACGCTGCTGGATTTTTCACGCTCAACAGTTTCCTTGTGTATCAAGAATGGCCCGTGTGTATCAAAAATCTAGCCAACTTGACACAACTGTGGGAAGCATTGGAGTCAACATGGTCCAGCATCCCTGTGGAACGCTTTTGACACCTTGTAGAGTCCAGGGCCCGACGAAATGAGGCTGTTCTGAGGGCAAAAGGGCTGCAACTCAAGGAAGGTGTTCTTAATGTTTTGTCCACTCAGTGTATATTATACCTTTATATTATCATCACAGGTCAATTTGACTTTGCTGTGACTAAATCTGTCACATGTGTAATGGCCAACAAGATCTCAATGTTTTACCAATTTGAATAAAGATTCTGGCTGGTAATGACAAACCCCAAAAGCAGACTAACTAAATAAACGCCTCAGACAGAGGTAAATGTTGATCTAAACTAAAAACCAATGAAAATACATACAGCTAAACTATTTTTGTTGCTTTTTCAACATAATTTTTAATTCCATTAAGTTAATTTCCGATCTGTATCTATGCGATGACCTGACTTTTATTTAGTAGAAGAGATAATGTCATTTGAGCTAGAAATAGTTGAAATGCAGATTATTGTCTTTGCTTTGAAAACGTGGCAGAGATGTGACCTATATCAGTGGGTTTAAGAGTAGCCTATGTCGTTGGGTTCAACATGCACATGATTTGTGCCTGTATACGTGTACCTAGGCAGATCATATACTGGTCGATGCAGGTTAATTTTGCGTTACTCAAAGTCTATCATTATTTAACTAGATAAATATACATCTAAATTTAGCACACTGCAAAGTTGAATGGCCCATAAAATCAATAATGGAGCTTTGTAGGCAAAGGGTTCCTGTGCTTATCACTCAAAGGTTATCAAAAACTGCTCCAAAAATAGCCGTGGTGACCCTTTCCTCGGTGCCAGGACCTCCTGGTTTCAGAGTAAATGCATCAATAATCCAGACATACAAGTTGACACACACTGGGTCCACTACAATTCTTCTTATCAGTAGACTGTTAAGAGATTTGGCCAAACCTTGAACTGTAAATTAAGAACGTCTGAATTTAGTTCATCCAAACATTCTTTATTCTCTAACAGTATAAACTTGTGTAATAATTCATAAATCATTCAAGTTTGATTGAACATACACACACATACTCACACACACACACACAGATACAGACACACACACACAGGCATATGCATGCTGCTGTTTGAGAAATCCAGCCATGTTTGATTTGTGTCAGGTCCTTTTATGGATGGAACTTGAACGTGTGCCAAGTGCTTCTCCACAGCTGATTATGCCAGCTAATTGAACCCAGTTAGAGCTCTCCAGCTAGGCTGTTTGCTGAGATGGCCTGATGGGTGAGGCTTCCATCCACCTGCCTCACTCATCAGATAAGACCCCTGACTTAGAAAATAATAATAATACGTTCTATATTGAGAATATGGTGAAAGTAATCATTTAGAAGTAAAGCAAATATAGAACCAATTGTATAATGAGGCATTTAGAATGCTGAAGACAAGTAAAATATCCAGAACATATATCCAAATACCTGCTAATTCATTCATATCCTCATGATCTGTTACACTGTTTCATGCTTTCATGGACTTTTGCAGTGATTTATTCTTAAACTTCTGGAAACTCAGTTTGCTAGATAAGTAAAGTTTCCATTGCCCTGGGAGGAGGTGAGATTTCTGAGACTTTCTTAGGACAATTTAAAAGGGCACTTTAGGTAATTTTCCATTAACAGATTAGATTATCACAATGACAATTTGTAACATTAAAAACACATGGTAATAGTTTTCTGTTTTTACCTTGTCCATCGTATGAGGGTCCATGTAATACAAGTCCTACCGGTCATGGGTGCTGTCTGCTGTGGAATAGTACAGTGTTGTCCAGGTGGGCGACAGGAGCAGGTTCAAAAGTAGCGGTTTGTTTTAAAGGTGCTACATGAAGAACGCAGAAAACGTAAAGATAAATAACAAACTTAGAAATGATTGGTCTTCATCTGTAAATACATAAATGTTTTTATTATTATTTTTAAACTATTTATTTAACATGTGTTGAACAAATGTCCAGTCATTTATGTCCAACCAATTCCTCCCTGCTGAACATTTTGTCTGCTGTTAGGCTAGTTATTTTGTAAAATAATAATTTACAACAATAGCTAATTCAGTTAAAAGTGTTCACTCAAAGGCCTGGAAACTATTTTTCTTAATTCGTGTGCTTTTGCAGTTAATGATGCATCCACTGCGGCCGTCAATATAAGTGTACTGGCCAAAAGCAAACTACTCAACATCAGGTTAAATCAAGTCCTTCTCACCTTGGTCCTCAGATCGTAATTTTCAACCAAATATGAATCTCAATGTGTATCCACATGTTTTACTGCTTTTCCATTTGAGAAAACAATTGCGTACGGTTACGGTATACAGCTCCAAAGCTACGTCTCTTGACTAGGCAGGGCTATTTTTTTCTGAATATCTATGGCAACCAAAACTATCCTATTCAAGGGGGGGAAAACTCCCCTCATCCTGCCACAACCACCCCATCAACAGATGCTTCCAAGAACTCTCTTTCACAGTCTCCATGCTCAATGTTTTTAATCCGTTGCCCTGGAAATCAATTTATCTGGACACTTCTGGTATGGAAAACACTTAGCACTGAGGAAAGTGGCCAAGTGGGAATTGTTAAATGGAGCAAAATTACTTAGGGAAACAAAGACTGGGGGTGCTGAGAAATGACAGTAGCCTAGGTGAGGCTTAGGTCATCATGGCCTGTCCTGTTGTTGACATTTTACCAGTGTTGGGAAAGCTACTCTGAAAATATAGTTTACCAAACTACTACCCCCTGGGCACACCACGTCATATCAACGTGGATAGTATTTGATTGAGACATTGACCAATGAGATTACAACCTACACTGAGTGTACAAAACATTACGAACAGCCTTAATTCGCATGGATTCTACAAGGTGTCAAAAGCGTTCCATGGGGATGCTGGCCCATGTTGACTTCAATGCTTCCCACGGTTGTGCCAAGTTGGCTCTAGATGACCTTTGGGTGGTGGACCATTTTTCTTACACACGGAAAACTGTTGAGCATGAAAAACACAGCAGTGCTGCAGTTCTTGACACACTCAAACCGGTGCACCTGGCACCTACTACCATGCCCCGTTCAAAGGCACTTAAATATTTTGTCTTGCCCATTCACCCTCTGAATTGCACACATACACAATCCATGTCCCAATTGTCTCAAGGCTTAAAAATAATTATTTAACCTGCTCCTCCTCTTCATCCTCACTGATTGAAGTGGATTTAACAAGTGGGATCATAGCTTTCACCTGAATTCCCCTGGTCAGTCTATGTCATGGAAAGAGCATGAGTTCCTAATATTTTGTCCACTCTGTTTATATTCACCCTTTCAAAAAGACAGCCAAACATATGCTGAATTCCCGAATGTGTTGTCAGTACGCTGTCAACCATCTAAAAACACAACCAAATTCCAATGAAAAACAATGTCAGATTTTGGATTAGTTGTCACCTAAATGTGCTATCATTGCAATTTCAAGCATTTAAAAGCACAACCAAGTTCAAATAGGAATACAAAGTCAGATAATGTGTTTATTTCTACAACAACTTAATGTGTTATCACTGTGCTTCATCTAATAGCACCACCAAATGTCCTGGATTGCAGTTCAGATTACATAAAAAGTACATCAATGCTGTTCGAGATTCTATGCAGATTATTATAGCAATTGTGAAGATCCCCACAGATCTGTGACTTGCATGCTATCTTGAACATACATGCATTCTATGATTACATAAGGAGACATGCAGTTACAGTAACCTCAAGGTTGCCATGGATGGTCAAATAAATAATGTTATGTTAGTTGGTAAGAAAACCTTAACTTTAGGCTATTTACTATCCTACAAAATTAATATTGAATTGTGTTTGGTTGTCAACACATCCAAATATCAACATTTGAAGAACATGTATCTTCTGCTTGGATAGTTACATCTGTGCCACTGATTTAGTTGCTTTAATTTCAAATTGTCCACAAATAAAAATTGATATGTTGGATTCACGTCTCCATCTCAACCGAAAATAAAAATGTAAGAATAGGACAAAATCATGATTTGATTTAGAATAGGACAAAATCATGATTTGATTTAGTCCTATTCTTTAAATTAGATGTTTAGTTGAGATGGAGACGTGAATCCAACATATCAGTTATTAACTTGTAGATTAATTTGGAAGTTAACCAAAGCTCTAAACCCTAGGGTTATATGTACTGTCTATTTCTGGTTGAATACTGAGTTGAAACCATAGCTGTTGATGACATTCACAAATGCTATATAGGCTTAAATGGCATCATTGATGATATTGATAAAGTATGGTGCCGCAGCGTCTACCAGGAGATTTATCACACAATCCCCCCCCGTCGATGGGGTGGTAATTATTTTTTACAGAAGGCGAGAGCCAAATCGGCATATTCGGGAGGGATGCGCACATTGGAGACCTGGTCTGAACTTTCCAACATAGTAGCACCAACGGAAACCCCTACACACCTCCCCGAGTACTCTCGCGACCACCCCGTGAGAGACCTCTATTGCCATGAAATAGTGGGGTTATGATGAGCTAACCAGGGAAGGCCCAGTACCACGGGAAACGCAGGAGTCAATGAGAAAGAGACTTATTCTCTCCTCGTGACTCCCCTGCGTCACCATGACCAGGGAGATGGTGGCTTCCCAGATTAGCCCGGACCCTAATGGTCGACTATCCAGAGCGTGCACTGGGACAGGTCTAGCCACAGGGATAATGGGGATCATAAGACTAAGAGTGAGCGCTCTGTCAATAAAATTCCCAGGAAAACATAAAGGTACAAACAGTTGGACAACAGAGGACTCTGGATGAGAGTGGTGCCCTGCCTGCTGCCTCGACTCCCAGAGGGACCAACCCGGCACCGACCGGCAGTATGTCCTCTGCGGCCACAAATGGTGCACGAACTGGAACCCCGGTCTTCCTACGCACCACACGTCCCAGCTCCATAGGTTCAGGAGAGGGGGTGCGAGGGGATGGAACCACCAGACCCCGGTCTGAACGTCCACGGGTATCCATCAGGTTATCCAGCCGGATGGACAGGTCCACCAGCTGATCCAAGATGAGGGTGGTGTCTCTGCAGGCCAACTCCCGACGGACGTCCTCCCGCAGACTGCAACGGTAGTGGTCGATCAGGGCCCTGTTGTTACATCCCACGCCGGCAGCCAGGGTCCTAAACTCTATGGCAAACTCCTTGTCGCTCCTCATATCTTGCCTCAGCTGGAAGAGGCGCTCACCCGTGAAGTCAAACGCCACATCTCCTTCTCCCCACACGACGTTGGCCCACTCCAGAGCTCTCCCTGAGAGGCACGAGATGAGGGCGGACACCCTCTCCCTTCCTGAGGGAGCTGGGTAAACGGTGACCAGCTGTAACAGGAAACTCAGGCACCGTGCCGCCGTCCCATCATACTCCCGGGAAGAGCGAGATCCCACTGGGACCGGTGCAGGAGGAGTGAGTAGTGGAGGTTCGGGTTGCGTTGTTGAAGGTGCTGGTGGACCTCCCCGTCTCTCCCAACGGTCCAAGGTCTGGATAACTTGATCCATGATGGCGCCGAGATGGTGGATTATTTTCACTTGCTCCTGCATGCGCTCCTCGACCCCTAATACCAGGGGCACCTGCTCCTGCTGACTCCATAGTCGGTCAGGAATTCTGTAAGGGGTGCGTAACTGGTGGCAGTGAAGTCAAACGCAGGAGAGCACAACTTGGTAAATAGCTGGAGCCGTTTAATAAACATAACTACCGGCATACGAACAACAACAAACACATGGGCACAGAACCCATATCGCACCAGTCACACAATGCACACGTACTTACAAATAAACAATTGCCGACAAGGACATGGGGAAAACAGAGGGAACATATACAACATGTAATTAGGGAATTGAAACCAGGTGAGTGTGAAAACAAGACAAAACAAATGGAACATGAAAAATGGATCTGCGATGGCTAGAAGACCGGTGACGTCGACCGCCGAACACCACCCAAGGAGAGGAACCGACTTTGGCATAAGTCGTGACAACAATAGCACATTGGTAATAGTCAGTGACAAATATCACAGCTAAGCAGGGCTTAGTTAAAATCTTGGATAGGAGACCAAAGGGATAGCTGTAGGTAGATTATTCAGTAGGAGGTGCTACCCACCACTTTTTTCTGGTAGTGGATATAACATTGAAGATCTGACGTTGTTTTAAAGGCACAAATTTAAATTCTATGTTGAAAATCTGTAACCATGATGGCATAATCCTGTGGTTCAAATTTCATTCTCAAAACAACTTTTAGCAAATCCAATGTATTTTACATATAGATTCCACGTCACAATATGTTGACAAATTACGTTGAAACCAGGGGCGTCATGCATCAAGGGGCATGAAGTAGATGAGGATCGAGGGGGGAGGTACGAATTTATTTGAATCTTACATTTTTAAAACACTGGAAACTATTTTTTCCTGCAATCTAGAGCCATAATCATTATGCCTAATTCTATGTACAAATCTGTATATTTTTCTACGTAGGTTATCTAAGCATACTGTATATTTATAGAGAAAGACTGAACAGGCTACAAAGCTTGACCAAATTAATTTACAAACATAAAGGCCTGGGTTTTCTGCACGTTAACACTAGAAGCATATTACCTCAAATGTATCAATTGAGAGTGTGGGTTCACAGCTCCTATCCAGATGTGTTGGTCATTACTGAGACGTGGTTAAGGAAGAGTGTTTTGAACACTGATGTTAACCTTTCTGGTTATAACCTTTTTCAGCAAGCAGATCTTCCTAAAGTCCTAAAGCAACGGGACTCCCTCAATCTTTCTCAGATTATTACCAATCCCACAAGGTTTGAGTCCAAACATCCAGAAAAGGCTACTCTCCTTGATGTTATCCTCACAATCAGTCTGATGTTTTCTTTACAGCCTGTGTTCATAATGGTTGCTCAGTTAAACAACCTGTCCTGATTTGTCATAGACGCTTGCTAAAAAACTTATGAGCAAGCCTTCCTTCAAGACCTGGCCTCTGTAAATTGGTATAGAGTCATCTTGTCCCCTCTGTCAAAGACACTTGGACCTTCTTTTTTTATATTTTCAGTGGTATTGTTATTAACAAGAAAATTACAATTAAAATGATAATTAAAAACAGGTTCAGCCCCTGGTTTGACCGTGATCTGGCAGAGTTACTCCACCTCAAGAATTCCATTTGGCGAAAGGCTCGGCACACTCATACTCAGGCTAACTGGCTCTCATTCAGGCAAATGAGAAATAAGTGCACTCAGGCTCTCCAGAAGGCCAAAGTTAGTTAGTTTAAGGAGCAGTTCTCTCTCTGTGGGTCTAACCCAAGACATTCTGGAAAACAGTTAAAGACCTGGAGAATAATCCCTCCTCCTCACAGCTGCCCATGTCCCTTAATTTGGATGATGTGGTTATGACTGACAAGGAGCACATGGCTGAGCTCTTTAATCACCACTTCATTAAGTCATGATTCCTATTTGACTCAGCAGTGCCTCCTTGCCCGTCCAAACTTTCCTCATCTCCCACCCCTTCTAATGTGACTAGCCCAGTTGCTCCTCCCTCTTTTCCCCCTGCCCCGCTACAAAGTTTCTCCCTGCAGGCAGTCACTGAGTCTAAGGTACTGAAGGAACTTCTTAAACTGACTGGATTTCTTGATGTCTATAGTATTCTCTCTGATATGCAGTCCAGAATCCACTGAGTTTAATTTTTTTTTGAACTAGGTAAGTCAGTTAAGAACAAATTCTTAATTACAATGACAGCCTACAAACAGTGGGTTAACTGCCTTGTTCAGGGGCAGAACAACATATTTTTACCTTGTCAGCTCAGGAATTTGATCTTGCAAACTTACAGTTACTGGCCCAACGCTCTAACCACTAGGCTACCTGCCATTATGGATGTGTTGCTGCAAACTTAAAGGTCCTAAATTATGTCACCATTGCCCTAAGCAATGTGTTGCTATTTTTATTGACATGGCCAAAGCTTTTGAAACGGTAGGCCATTCCATTTTTGTGGGCCGGCTAAGGAGTATTGGTGTCTCTGAGGTGTCTTTGGCCTCTCAACGAATGCAGTGTATAAAGTCAGAACATCTGCTGTCTTAACCACTGCCTGTCATAAAGGGAGTACCCAAATGCTCAATCCTAGGTCCCACGCTCTTCTCAATTTACATCAACAACATAGCTCAGACAGTAGGAAGCTCTCTCATCCATTTATATGCAGATGATACAGTCTTATACTCAGCTGGCCCCCACCCGGATTTTGTGATACGCTTTACAACAAATCTTTCTTAGTGTCCAACAAGATTTATATGCCCTTAACCTTGTTCTGGACACCTCCAAAGCAAAGGTCATGTGATTCGGTAAGAAGAATGCCCCTCTCCCCACCGGTGTCATTACTACCTATGAGCATTTAGAGCTTGAGGTTTTCACCTCATACAAGTACTTGGGAATATGGTTAGACGCTACACTGTCCTTCTCTCAGCACATATCCAAGCTGTAGGCTAAGATTAAATCTACACTTGGTTTCCTCTATCGTAATCGCTCCTCTTTCACCCCAGCTGCCAAACGAACCCTGATTCAGATGACCATCCTACCCATGCTAGATTACAGAGGCGTAATTTATAGATCGTCAGGTAAGGGTGCTCTCGAGCGGCTAGATGTTCTTTACTATTCGGCCATCTTATAGGACCCATCACTGCACTCTATTCTCCTCTTTAAACGGGTCATTTCTGTATACCCATCGCAAGAACCACTGGTTGATGCTTATTTATAAAACCATTTTAGGCCTCACTCCCCCCCATCTGAGATACCTACTGCAGCCCTCATCCTCCACATACAACATGTTTTTGTCATGTTGTGTTGTCATGTGTTGCTGCCATGCTGTGTTGTTGTCTTAGGTCCCTCTTTATGTAGTGTTGTGGTGTCTCTCTTGTTGTGATGTTTGTTTGTCCTACATATTTATTTCTAATCCCAGCCCATTTTTGGAAGGACGTCATTGTAAATAAGGATTTGTTCTTAACTGACTTGCCTAGTTAAATAAAAGTTCAATTAAAAAAAACATTAAAAAAGGGATGTTCAACGTCTGCTTTTTTACTCATCTACCAATAAGTGCACTTCTTTGCGAGGCATTGGAAAACCTCCCTGGTCTTTGTTGTTTAATCTGTGTTTGAAATGCACTGCTCGACTGAGGGACCTTACAGATAATTGTATGTAGGGTAGAGAGATGAGGTAGTCATTCAAAAATCATGTTAAACACTTATTGCACACAGAGTGAGTCCATGAAACGTATTATGTGACTAGTTAAGCATATTTTTACTCCTGAATTTTGACTCAAGACATTTCAGATTTTTGACATTATGGAGTATTGTGTGTAGGCCAGTGACAAATACATCTCAATGTAATCCATTTTAAATTCAGGCTGTAACACAACAAAATGTGGAAAAAGGGGTATCAATACTTTATGATGGCACTGTATAACCCAAAGTATACAAGGATGTACCCTTATTCTCTTGGGAAATTCATTTGGGACTTCTTCATCTGCAGACAGGGTTTCACAGCTCTCTGAATCTGATATGTTGAAACCCTATACATCCCAACCGGAGCACTCCGTTCTATCACCTAAGGTCTCTTGGAGGGCAGCTCCCGCTCAACCCAGTCAAAGCTCTTCTCAGTCCTGGCACCCCAATGGTGGTACAAGCTTCCCCCTAGCCCTTAATCATGACTCTCAGTTCCATTACGTTACACATAAGAGTCTTTCGATAAAGATGTATTTTGTACGGGGGAATTTTGTTAAGAGCCCCGATGCTCGGTCTGAACATCAACAAGCTTTGCTTGTGGTACGGTTTTGGAAGCATTTTTTAAACACAAGGTTGATATGCACCTTTATAGGGTTAGGGTTCCCACATGGCCATATTTACATGTTACTGTGCTTGTTTACAGAAAACAGCCTGAAGACTGAATGTACTATCTGTATTAATTAGCTATCTGCGTCTCCGAAACACCCGTGTGTAAAAGGAAGATGGATGCCACAAACGTGTTGTCACTGAAAAATACTGTTGACTGCAACTGTGTTAAAACTGGTTAAGGATTAGCCCCTTTTTTCAATTTTCGTCCAAAATAGCATACCTAAATATCACTGCCTTCAGCTCAGGCCCTAAAGCAGGGATATGCATATTCTCGGTACCATTTGAAAGGAAACACTTTGAAGGTTATGGAAATGTGAAAGGAATGTAGTAGAATATAACACAATAGATCTGGTAAAAGATAATACAAAGACAAAACCAACTGCTCTTTTGTATTTTGTTTGTGCCATCATCTTTGAAATGCAAGAGAAATGCCATAATGTATTATTCCAGCCCAGGTGCAATTTAGGTTTTGGCCACTAGATGGCATAAGTATATGTGTAAAGTTGTAGACTGATCCAATGAACCATTTAATTTCTGTTCAAAAGTTTGTATCAAGACTGCCTAAATATGGCTAATTTGTTTATTAATAACTTTTCATGTTCAAAATTGTGCACTCTCCTCAAACAATAGCATGGTATTTACCACTGCCTCCGTTTTCTGGGTCCTTAGAAAAACAAAATAACGGGCAATCGTCTAGATGTTTTCGTTGGTAGCAAAATGCAGAGCCATGTGGATGGACAGGCAACAAAGTTCCAGCAGACTGACTCTGGTCGATTTGGCGCGCAAGATGGTGGTCAGTGCAGATCATTTGTTTTGGTAGCTGAAGGAATTATTGGATTTCTTTACCCAATTATGACCATTGGATTATTTCTACTGTCATAAAACTCTGTATGAATATGGTTTAATTTATTTACCAAAGTAATTGATTAATTTCTGCAAGTTATTCACCTCTAAAATGAAGTTTGCGACAACACTAGATAGCCTGATAAGTTAGCTAGCACAAAAACTAGCTTGTCGAATGTACATGGAAACTGCCATGACCAGAACCAAAAGGAAAGAAATTGAGAGATCGTCAGATGGACAATTAACCACAACAGATTTTGGTATGATTTTGGGTACTCCTCTTCAGAATGTAACTGTGGGGGGAAATACTGCAATGGGTGATAAAAATGTGGTGAGCACGGACAACAATGCTCACAACTTGCGCCCCTCCAGTCCCCAGCTCAGGCCTTTACCTTACGACCCCGCCCCGGCACTCCAGTCAAGCCCCAGGGAATAAAGATGAGAGGCCAGGAGGGTATGTCACTTCTTGAGATGCAAAACAATATTGTAATGCTTTTGACAACAAAGATAAATGAAAGGGCAAATAGCTTGGAGGTCATGGTTAGGGAGAATACAATGAAAATTGAGGCCATTAACAAATCTGTTGACTTCATCTTTGGAGAAGTGAAAACCCTCAACATGAAGAAAGTGGAAGTTATCTGCCAGGAAAATGAAAAGAAGGTGGTTGAACTCAAGCAAAAGGTGAATGAGTCGGAGAGATACCAGCGCAGGTGGAACCTGAAGCTCCATGGAATTCCAGAGCAGGCGGGTGAGGACATCAAATGCAGAGTTGTTGACATCTGTGGAGCTGTCATTCCCGAATCAAAAGCCAAACTTCAGGAAAATGTAGACATCGTCCATCGTTTGGGAAGACTTAAGGATCAAGACAAGAGACCGAGGACAACCATCATCCGGTTCACCAACAGATCTACAAGGGATCTTCTTTGGAGGTGAGCGAAGAATTGTGAATTCCCCATCAAGCAATAATTGAGGTTCACGGAGGATCTGACCTCAGCAGACAACGTGACAAGAAAGAAACTGTGGCCGATGGTGGCTGCAGCTAGAAAGGCAGGGAAAACTGAATTTTTTTATC
Organism: Oncorhynchus nerka; assembly: GCF_034236695.1. Lineage (NCBI taxonomy): Eukaryota > Metazoa > Chordata > Actinopteri > Salmoniformes > Salmonidae > Oncorhynchus > Oncorhynchus nerka. The sequence goes on from NC_088408.1 coordinate 84,850,373, forward strand.
GGTGCAAGAGTGGCTCATCGATGGGAAGGAAATGCGGCCGGGCCTCCCGGGTGGCGCAGTGGTCAAGGGCGCTGTACTGCAGCGCCAGCTGTGCCATCAGAGTCCCTGGGTTCGCGCCCAGGCTCTGTCGTAACCGGCCGCGACCGGAAGGTCCGTGGGGCTACGCATCGCCCCGCGTCGCCCGGGTTAGGGAGGGCTTGGTTGGTAGGGGTGTCCTTGTCTCATCGCGCACCAGCGACTCCTGTGGCGGGCTGGGCGCAGTGTGCGCTAGCCAAGGTGGCCAGGTGCATGGTGTTTCCTCCGGCGCATTGGTGTGGCTGGCTTCCAGGTTGGATGCGCACTGTGTTAAGAAGCAGTGCGGCTTGGTTGGGTTGTGTATCGGAGGACGCATGACTTTCAACCTTCGTCTCTCCCAAGCCCGTACGGGAGTTGTAGCGATAGTAGCTACTACAACAATTGGATACCACGAAATTGGGGAGAAAAAGGGGTCAAATTTTAAAAAATAAAAATAAAAGAAATGCGGCCAAATCAGAAGATTTGAGTGAGAGCCAGATTCTAACTCGGACAGAACTGTCAGGCCAAAAAACTGATTACCAGGTGAAAAGCAGCCTTTTATTATAAAAATGTACACAAACACTTGAATAAGAAAAGGCTGACCTGAGAACTGGTACACTAAACACTAACTATAGGTGAATAACTGCTTATTGTAAAGTCTACACAATGTCTCCCCCTTGTGGGAGTAAGAATACTTTGGTAACTTTATGACCAATATTAGTTTTTTGTTGGAGAGGTTAATAATGGGATGGAAATCCTTTTGAGTTACATATCCTTAGGAAAAGCTTATATTAGCATAACATTTACATTTACATTTAAGTCATTTAGCAGACGCTCTTATCCAGAGCGACTTACAAATTGGTGCGTTCACCTTATGACATCCTAACAAGGTTGTTGGTTGAAGTTTGTCTTTATCTCTTTGTTCAATTAATGTCAGGGGTATTCGTAATGTACTCAAGCGTACGGCTATTAATGTCAGGGGTATTCGTAATTTACTCAAGCGTACGGCTATTTTCCTGTATTGAAAACGGTTTAATGCAGACTTTTACTTTTTACAAGAGACTGCTTGTTCTTCCGATCTATCTTTTTAGGAAAATCTATGGGGTAATGATATCTGGTTATCATATGGCAACAACCACTCTGCAGGTGTAGCAATTTTAAGAGGTGCATTTAAAGGGAAGGTCATCAGTAGTAAGACTCACCACTCTGGATGTTTTGTTAATTTTAACAGTAAATTTCGACATTGAAATGTTTTTATTCAGGAATATTTATGCATCCAACAACAAACAAAACAACTGGATATTATTTAAAGATTTTGAAGAAGAAATTAATAGAGGTGTATTTCAGGATATCAAAATTATCTTAGGTGGAGATTTTAATTCTGTATCTAATGTGATGATTGACAGATATCCCTCTCCTAACAGATCCAGCATAGTTCATCCTGAGTTTAATAACCTGTCTTGGTCTTGGATTAGTAGATATTTGGATATGTAAATATCCTGATAAAAAGGAATTCACTTGGAGTAACAAGGACATGTCCAGACAGTCAAAAATTGACTTCTGGTTGATTTCTAATTCATTAGATAATTCTGTAGTCAAGGTATCAATTGAACCATCAATAAAGTTAATAAAGTTATATTCTTATCTTTAAATATGAATGGATCTGAAGTTAAACCGAATCTGAGTTATTGGAAACTCAATAGTAGACTGTTGGAAGATGATCATTTCAAGATGGATGCCAAAGATATTATACAAGACAATTGGAGGAAAGCCCAACTATTTAAGTCTTATGGGAAATATTGGGAATTAATGAAGTATGAAATAAGACAAACAGCCATGAAGAGAGGTAAATAAATTGCTGAACTTAAAATATTGAGGGAAGATAAACTTGTTAAGGAAATACTTTCTCTAATCTCTATAGAGGACCTTGATGAAGAAGGAAAGGCTCAGTTATTCTCTTTACAACTAGAAATGGACCGAATGTATGAAGAGAGTGCAAAAGGGGCATTTGTAAGATATAGAAGGAGATGGTTGGAGGAAGGTGAAAAACATACAAAATACTTTTGCAATTTAGAAAGAATTCTGAATTTACATCAATTCATAAGCTCAATATAGATGGCAAAGAAAATGAAAACCACAAAGATATTTCAAAATATGTTTCAGAATTCTATGGTAACCTTTATACCAGTAATGCCTGTCCTATCTGCCTTTCTAGACTCTGTCAAAGACTGCAAAATTCATAGATGAAGACTTCCAAAAGTCTTGTGAGGAAATTATTTATATTAATGAAATAATAAAAATGAGCGGAAAGTTGAAAGAGAACAAATCTCCAGGGAATGATGACATTATCAGTGAATTCTATAAATATTTTCAGGAGGATATTATTGAATTTATATTTAATGTTTTTAAGGAGGCAATTGATTTAGGGGTCCTGCCTGTTTCTATGACACATGGCCTAATTTCTGTAATACCCAAACCAAACAAAGATTCTATGATGTTAGACCAATCACATTAATGAACAATTATGGAAAGATACTTGCATCCATCTTTGCAGAAAGACTTAAAAAAGGTCTTGACCAAATCATTGACGATACCCAGTCTGTTTTTATGAAGGGCAGACATATATGTAATAATATTCTACTAGTATTGGACTTGATAGACTTCAATGAGCACATTATGGAATATAGCTTTATTTTATTTGTAGACTTTTACAAGGCATTTGATAGTTGAACATTATTTTATTTTTGAGACTCTTCGGTTTTTTGGCTTTGGTCAATATTTTCAAAGTGTAATTAAGACACTTTACAATAATAGTAATAGCTCTGTTAAATTATCCCATGGAACTTCACAAAGATTCAACATTAGACATGGAATTAAACAAGGATGCCCAATTTCTCCTTTCTTATTTTTATTGGTGACACAAGTTATGGCACTTCATATAAGTAAGGATAGTTTTAGGGGTATTCAGATACAAGACAAAGGGATAAAATGTTCACAATTGGCTGATGACACCAGCATTTTTTTAAAGATCATAAGGAAGTCAAGAAAGCTATTGAGTGTATTAATGCCTTCTCACATGTATCAGGTTTATCTCTGAATATTAGGAAATGTGAATTATTTGCGTTGAAAAGATGTGACTTATTATGTAATATCCCTGTAAAAGATGTGATCACATATCTTGGCATTACAGTTAGTGAAGATCAGAAAGAAAGGGCCAACTTAAATTTCTCTCCCATTGTAGAGGACATTGGAAAGAGGTTTAACTCCTGGTTATTAAGAGATCTTTCTTTATCTGGACGTGTACTTTTGTCAACATCTGAAGGTCCAGATTAGTTTATACCTCCCTTGCCTCTGTCCGTAACTAAAATGGTTGATACTAAATGATTTAACTTCATATGGAGGAATAAACCTCATTATTTAAGACAAGCGTTAATATGTAGCACCCAAAGTGAGGGAGGGTTGAATGCTCTGGATTTTAAAACCTCTACTATAATATTTAAGATTAAATGGATACAAAACTATTTAAGAAATAAGGATTGCATCTGGAATGTCATCCCTAATTTAATATTACAACAGATTGGTGGTCTAGAATTCTTACTCAAATGTAACGTTGATGTGGGTAAGATCCCTATTAAGCTTACAAACGTTCATAAACAACTACTTCTAACTTGGAACCTCATGTACAAACACCATTTCCCCCCACATAGGTACACAATCTGGAATAATAAAGACATAAGATACAAAAACAAGTCTTTGTTTTTCCAGAACTGGTTTGACAACAACATTATTTGGGTTAATTATTGAATAATGATGGACAACTATATGATTATCCAGAATGTATTACAACACACAATGTTACATTCACTCCTGAGGAGTATCAAATTGTTGTTAGAGCGGTCCCTAAAGGTGCTATTCTTCTTTTAGGAGATTATAACATTACTCCAAGTGCAACTGTTGAGGATTTTGTCATCTCAATACAACTAGAAGGAATTGACATTTTAAACTATAAATGGACAAGGACAAGTGAAATGGAACAAAGTTTCGTTGTTATCTGGTAAATATTATATCTAATACGGTGAAGGAATTATCATACAAACTCATTCATAGAATCTACCCTGTAAAGACCTTTATTATACACAGATTTAAAATAGCTATTGATAACAAATGTGTGTTTTGTGATTGTGACCCATAGACTCTTAACCATTTATTTTGGGACTGTTCTTATGTCAGAAGATTTTGTTGTGAGTTAGAAGATTTTATTTTAAAAGAAACAACTATTCATGTTAATTTGAAAGACTGTCACGCCCTGGCCATGGAGGGGCTTTTATTCTCTATTTTGGTTAGGCCAGGGTGTGACTAGGGTGGGCATTCTATGTTCATTTTCTATGTTTTGGATTTCTTTGTTGTTTGGCCGGGTGTGGTTCTCAATCAGAGGCAGCTGTCTATCGTTGTCTCTGATTGAGAGCCATACTTAGGTAGCCTTGTCCCTCATGGGTTTTGTGGGTCGTTGTTTTGTGTTGAGTGTTTGTATCGCCTGTCAGAACTGTTTCGGTTATTCCTTTTGTTATTTTGTATTTAGTGTTCAGTTTCTAATAAATAATATGAACATGTACCACGCTGCACCTTGGTCCTCACCTTCTTCCTCTGAATGCCGTTACAGAACTACCCACCACCAAAGGACCAAGCAGCTTGGAGAAGAGGACTGGACATGGGAACAGGCGGAGGCAGCAGGAGAAGGGAACCGGAGATACGAGGGAACACGGCTGGCAAGGAAGCCCGAGAGGTAGCCCCCCCCAAAAAAAAAAAAAAAACTTGGGGGGCACACGGGGAGTATGGCAGAGTCAGGTTGGAGACCTGAGCCCACTCCCCGTGCTTACCGTGGTGATCATGGGACTGGTCAGGCCCCGGGCTATGGGATGAAATTGTAGGTGAGCAAAGGAAGCGAAGCCGAGACTGTGAAGGAGTTGATGGGGAGAATGGAGGAGAGAGCAATGAGAGAGCTGCTGTGTTGGTGCATGAGGCACGACATCCGCCCGACGGAGCATGTCCGCGATTTGATGTCACCTGAGTCAGCTCTCCATACTCGTCCTGAGGTGCGTGCTAGCCGTCTGGTGAAGACTGTGCCAGCCCCACGCACTAGGCCTCCTGTGCGCCCCACTAGCCCTGCACGTCCTGTGCCAGCTCGGCGCTACAGCTCTCCAAATACGTGCTCTGAGCCCGGTGCGCTACATTCCAGCTCCCCGCATCTGCCGGGCTAGGGTGAGGTTCCAGCCAGGACGGATGGTGCCAGCCCTGCTCTCCAGAACGCCAGTGCGTCTCCTCAGGCCAGGATATCCTGCGTTGGCTCTGCGCACTGTGTCTCCCGTGTGTCTGCACAGCCCAGTGCGTACTGTGCCTGCGCCCGCCTGTCCGGCGCTGCCAGAGTCGCCCGCCTGTCCGGCGCTGCCAGAGTCGCCCGCTGCGAGGGTCCCCAGTCCGGGGATTCTGATATTATGTTTTATTTTGAACCAAATGATATGGACCCTGATTTAACTTTCCTTGTTAATTTGTTTATCTTTCATGGAAGATTCTTTGTCCATAAAATGAAATGGGCAGAGAACAAACCCCTTTTCACATTATTTAAGATTTTAAATTTAAATATTATTTTGAAATTATCAGTAAATGTAAAAACAAAAAAGCAATTATGCACCATAAAAGTATTTAACAAATTGAAAATGAATCTTGATATGTAATACTGTTAGGTTTATGTACTCTTGTTTGTATATTTCTGTTTTTTTTTTGTATTTGTTGTGTTCATAATACAAAATTCAAAATATTAGTTTTTTTAAAAGATTGACTCTGGTATTCCAACATGGGACCTGGTGTGGTTGCTAGGTGATTTGTGACGCACCTGCAACCCCTCTACACAGATTGTGATGATGAGCTGTACTGTCTCTGATAAGGCGGTGTGTGGCAAGGGAGGGAAAGATGGAGGAAGTGGATGCTGAGTTAGAATCAAGCAGCGCGTCGAGACAAGTTGGTGAAGACAAATGTTCTGAATGGACAACAGTGGTATCGAAAACTGGAGTGGATGATACATGTATGAATGAAAATGAATCGCTTCTTGTTGGGATGCATTTGTTGAGTAAGGATGCATATGTGGGAGACCCGTTTGAGATGTCAAAAATGGTGAAGTATGCACTGGGACAAGTGGAGTCTGTCAGTGACCATTAGTGGTCTTATTTTGATGAATTGTATTTCTGTAGAACATAGGAAGATTGCAGTGAGCCTCAAAAGAATCCGAACAACAGAAGTTTTGTGTTTTAAACTTCGGAGTAGATCAACCGTCAAATGAGTCATCTCAGGGGTGACGATGGATGTTCAGGTTGAATCTCTGAAGAGTATTCCTGGTGTGGTTGGTGCCCCTGTGTCTTACCCGATGGGTGAATGGAGAAAAATTTTAAAAAGTCTGTCGGTCCTGTTGTGTTTTGATAAATAGCAAATACCTACGCATGTGAAGCTTGGTTAAGCAAGATACGCTGTTAGAGCTTTCATCCCCAAACCATTGCAGTGTAAGAATTGCAAAGGATTTGGCCATGTTTCAAGTGTTTGCAGACGGACATAATATACTGAAAAACGGTGTGTAGAAGGACTTTGGTGTTGCAATTGTGGTGGGGATCATGATCCCGAGTTCCTGGAGTGCCCTGTAAGGGTGAAAGAGATTGAGGTGGCAAAGGTTAGAAAGGTCAATTCAATCTCCTATTCAGAAGGCGATTAAAATAATTGAGAAGACAAGTGATGCTTGTGAAGATATGGTAGTGGACACACCACAGCCTGTAGTTTTAGTTTGATTTATTTCACTTAACCAGGCAGGCTGTGACCTGGCCAAGAATAAAGCAAAGCAGTTCGACACATACAACAACACAGAGTTACACATGGAATAAACAAACATACAGTCAATAATACAGTATTAAAAGTCTATATACAGTGTGTGCAAATGAGGTAAGATAAGGGAGGTATAAGGCAATAAATAGGCCATGGTGGCGAAGTAATGATATACCAATTAAACACTGGAGTGATAGATGTGCAGAAGGTGAATGTGCAAGTAGAGATACTGGGGTGCAAAGAAGCAAGATAAATATATAAATACAGTATGGGGATGAGGTAGTTGGATGGGCTATTTACAGATGGGCTGTGTACAGGTGCAGTGATCTGTGAGCTGCTCTGACAACTGGTGCTTAAAGCTAGTGAGGGAGATATGAGTCTCCAGCTTCAGTGATTTTTGATATTCATTCCAGTCATTGGCAGCAGAGAACTGGAAGGAGAGGCGGTCAAAGGAGGAATTGGCTTTGGGGGTGACTGGTGAGATACACCTGCTGGAGCGCGTGCTACGTGTAGGTGCTGCTATGGTTACCAGTGAGCTGAGATAAGGCAGAGATTTACCTAGCAGAGACTTGTAAATGACCTGGAGCCAGTGGGTTTGGGGACGGATATGAAGCAAGGACCAGCCAACGAGAGCGTACAGGTCGCAATGGTGGGTAGTACATCGCCTAAGGATCGGTAGGATGGTCAGTTTTACGAGGGTATGTTTGGCAGCGTGAGTGAAGGATGCTTTGTTGCGAAATAGGAAGCCATTTCTAGATTTAATTTTGGATTGGAGATGCTTAATATGGGTCTGGAATGAGAGTTTACAGTCTAACCAGACACCTAGGTATTTTGTAGCTGTCCACATATTTTAAGTCAGAACCGTCCAGAGTAGTGATGCTCGACAGGGGGGCAGGTGCAGGCAGCGATCGGTTGAAGAGCATGCATTTAGTTAACTTGCATTTAAGAGCAGTTGGAGGCAACGGAAGGAGAGTTGTATGGCATTGAAGCTCGTCTGGAGGTTTGTTAACACAGTGTCCCAAGAAGGGCCAGAAGTATACAGAATGGTGTCATCTGCGTAGAGGTGGATCAGAGAATCACCAGCAGCAAGAGCGATATCATTGATGTATACAGAGAAGAGAGTCAGCCCGAGAATTTAACCCTGTGGCACCCCCATAGAGAGTGCCAGAGGTCCAGACAACAGGCCAATTTGACACACTGAACTCTAACTAAGAAGTAGTTGGTGAACCATGCGAGGCAGTCATTTGAGAAACCAAGGTTGTTAAGTCTGCCAATAAGAATGTGGTGATTGACAGAGTCGAAAGCCTTGGCCAGGTCAATGAATACGGCTGCACAGTACTGTCTCTTATTGATGGCGGTTATGATATCATTTAGGACCTTGAGCGTGGCTGAGGTGCACCCGTGACCAGCTCTGAAACTGGATTGCATAGCGTAGAAGGTACGGTGCGATTCGAAATGGTTGGTAATCTGTTTGTTAATTTGGCTTTTGAATACCTTAGAAAGGCAGGGTATGATAGATATAGGTCTGTAGCAGTTTGAGTCTAGAGTGTCTCCCCCTTTTGAGGTGGGGGATGATCGCAGCAGATTTCCAATCTTTGGGAATCTTAGACGATACGAAAGAGAGATTTAATAGGCTAGTAATAGGGGTTGCAACCATTTTGGCAGATCATTTTAGAAAGAGAAGGTCCAGATGATCTAGCCCGGCTGATTTGTAGGGGTTCAGATTTTGCATATCTTTCAGAACATCAGCTATCTGGATTTGGGTGAAGGAGAAATGGGGGAGGCTTGAGTAAGTTGCTGTGGGGGGTGCCAGGCAGTTGACCGGGGTAGGAGTAGCCAGATGGATAGCATGGCCAGCCGTAGAAAAATGCTTATTAAAATTCTCAATTATAGTGGATTTATCGGTGGTGACAGTATTTACTAACCTATTTACTGCAGTGGGCAGCTGGGAGGATGTGCTCTTATTCTCAATGGACTTTACAGTGTCCCAGAACTTTTTTGAGTTTGTGCTACAGGATGCAAATTTGTGTTTGAAAAAGCTAGCCTTAGCTTTCCTAACTGCCTGTGTATATTTGTTCCTAACTTCCCTGAAAAGTTGCACGGGGGGCGATTCAATGCTAATGCAGTACACCACAGGATGTTTTTGTGCTGTTCAAGGGCAGTCAGGTCTGGAGAGAACCAAGGGCTATATCTGTTCCTGGTTCTACATTTTTTGAATGGAGCATGCTTATTTAAGATGGTAAGGAAGGCATTTTTAAAGAATAATAAGAATGTTTGTTGCCAGTAAAAAGATACTTTGTGTATTAAAAAGGATTTTGCTGCGTTCTTTGCCACAGTTATAAACTGTATGACACAAGTCTCAAAGAAGTCTTAGAAACTGGACGTTATTGTGGCTGCGGCAGAAAGGTTTTTGGGACCTAAGGAGTTTACATCTGAAGACTTGCAAGGGGTACTGACACCAGAGGACCCATCCTGCCAGGTTCCTTCCCCTTGAGCCTGTGTAGGTATCAGATGTTTTGTTTTTTTAACAGAAAAGTTGTTTGATTTAAAAATGTATTTATTTTTGGAAGTTTGTTCAGTTTTTTGGGAATCCTGATTCCATCCCGCACAGTAGGTGGCAGGATGCACATTAAATTGTGCGAACTCCAATATACCATAGAAGAAGAAGATGAGGCGGTAGGGCAATCACTCCGTTAATGTTCTTCTCATGGCACCACCTTACCATTCTTAAATCTCTGATTTATGCATGTGTGGAAAAAAGAGTGCATTTTTCTAACAGGGAGAAGATGGATCAGCAGTGCAGGTGACCGATTGTTTGACCACAAGTGAGAGTTGTTTGATATCGTTGAAACTTGTTTTGCTATTACAGAAATGTGGTAAGAGGTTAATGGGAAATGACTGCGAGTAGTGTGGACGAAATGGAGTAAATGGAGAAAAAGTTTGAGAAGCAACAGCTGTGCTGGAATGCGAACAACATCCGTTCTGATGGTATGGAGCGGAAGGATGAGGGTCAAGGGCCGGAATGGTCGGTTGTGGAAAGACATAGGAAGAAGAGAGATCATGATACAGAAAGCAGTGGAGTGTCTAGTAAAGAAAGCATAAAGAGGGCCAAGGTAGGAAGCAAGAGTAGTGATTGTTGGAGTGGAAAGTGGTGATAGTGTTTGATGAGACCACAGAGCCTCACACCCTGTCCGACTAACTAATGCTGTAGAGTGAAGTGAAATTAGCCGGGTTCATTGGAAATGGTAGATTGTTAATATTGTGTGGTAGCCAGGCGCAGCAAGATAATATTTTGAAAATGGAAAAGCTTAATTGGAAGTAGATTAAAAGCCATTTCCCTGGTGCTTATGCTAGGTTGAGGGGAGTCATCACTGGTTTCCAAATATCTATGCCCACAGATGATATTAAAGAAAATGTGAAGGGAGGCAGAGAGATTGAGGCCAAAAGGTTGATCGGTAGGAAAGAGGGTCAAATAAGTGAAAGCTTATCAGTGATGCTGAGGTTTGAGAGTTTTGCTGGGAAAAGTAGAGAAAGGATTCCTTAGTTTCAACGTTAGAGAATTTGTATCATTTGCAGTGCAGTGTTTTAAATTCCAAAGAATGGGACATGCAGCTGCTCAATGTAAAGGAAAGAAAATGTGTGCCAAGTATGGAGGGGCACATGATTACAGTGAATGTGGAAGCAATGTGAAGGTTAAGTGCACTAATTGTGAGGAGAACACAGTGCAGAATTTGGTGGATGCCAGGTACCGAGAGAGGCTCAGAGATATAGGATCAGTCATGATGTGTCGTATGCAGAGGCCATAAAACATGTTGGTAGAACTACACTGGGGACTGATGGAGCTTAAATGACTGTACCTGTAGTAAGTGGACCTACTGTCAGGACTGGTGCTTCTGATGGTCCTGGCAGGGTTTTGAGGCCTGTTCAGAAATCTTGTGCTCATGAATGTGCGGTGTCAAATGACACTTTAATAATGAATAAAGTTGACTTCATAGGTTTTATTGGTAAGGCTACCAATGTAACTTTGGTTGTGGAAAGCAGAAATGCCAGGTTGAAGGTTATTGTGGAGACTCCAAAAGAGATATTGGGGGTAACAGATGTTACTGTTGAAATGGTTGTTGACATGCTGAACAATCCTAAGGGTGGAGTGTTTCAAGATTATATAGATCTAGTTCTATGGGGTTGGGGAGGGTGTGGTAGAAGTTAGGATTTATTTGGTTTTGAATTTTATTTGGTAGTACAGAATTGGGCAGATCATTCCAGCACAGTAGGTGACGGCATGCACTTTAACGATTGTTTGCGGACCGCCATGATATCATAGAAGAAGAAGAGGCGGCGTTGCATTCCGGAACAATTATCCTGTGGGACATTGCTTATATCGTGACGTGGTTGGAGTGATAGAAATATACTACATTAGTGAACGATCTGTAGTTATGGACTAATTCAGTTGGTATTTTATTCTCAACATATGTCAAACAGTGCAGTCTTGTCTGGTAAGTAAGTACGACAAATTAACTTTAGCTAACTCCGTCGTCGAAAGAACATGAGTTGTTGTTGTAACGTTAGCCAGCTCTCTATGAAGTGGGATCGCATTTAGATTCATTCATCCAGTGTCAAATTGCTCTTCATCTCGCCAGGAAACTAAAATAAATAATTTAGCTATCGAGCTAGCAATCGGTGTGAGCTAACTAACAAGCAATATTGATGAAAATCCAGTATATGACGAAGCGGTGCATGTCGACTTATTTCAAAGATATGTTTAACTAACCCTTGTTCCGTCTGTGATTCTATCGTGGTAATGTTAACTGGTTTAGCAGTCGTTTAGATTGTATAATATGTGGCACTGTGTGTAGTAGGCTATCTTACAGAGTATGTCCTTTGTGGCTATATGCTTGGTTTGCTTTGGCTCATGTGATTTGAATTGTTTCCCTTTCTTGGCAGGCAGGCATTGAGACCTCTTGGCATTGTGGTTGTTGTTGATTTGAGGCTTCTGCGCGGGGACACGCCTATCATCCCTAGCGCTGTGACTCTCTGTCCCTGCGTCATCATGAAGCTGTACAGCCTCAGCGTCCTCCACAAAGGAGCGACAAAATCCAACCTCCTTAAATCTGCCTATGACCTATCCTCCTTTAGCTTCTTCCAACGCTCCAGGTGGGTCTTCCTCTTGGCACCTGGGTGCATTTTATTAGTCTAAAGGGGATTCCCCTCAATCTCCACTGATCTGAAGACAGGATATATGAAAGCACTTTGCGATGGACTCCGACTGGGAATATTCTGTCACCTGTCCAGTTCTTGTACATCAGTGCAGATGAAGGAGAAGATGACTTCCCTGTCATTAATAGTATCCTGTCATGGTTTAACAGAATTCATTAGAATTGACACCAACACTGTTTTCACCATTGTCTGTGTGTTTGGTTTTGGCAGTGTCCAAGAGTTCATGACCTTCACCAGCGCCTTGATTGTGGAGCGTTCTGCACACGGCAGCCGAGCCTCAGTCAAAGAACAAGGTGAACTCCTGACACACTGGGCCATAGCATTTGGCGGTGTTCATTTTTTTATTTAATAAATGTATTTAACATTAATTTAACTAGGCAAGTCAGTTAAGAACAAATTCTTATTTACAATGATGGCCTACCAAAAGGCAAAGCCCTCCTGCGGGGCTGGGATTGAAAATAAAATAAAATATATAGGACAAAACACACATCACTACAATAGAGACAACACTACACAAATAGAGACCTAAGACAACAACATAGCAAGGCAGCAACACATAACAGCACAGCATGGTAGCAACACATGACAACAACATGGCAGCAGCACAACATGGTACAAACATTGTTGGGCAAAGGGCAAGAAGGTAGAGACAACAATACATCACACAAAGCAGCCACAACTGTCAGTAAGAGTGTCCATGACTGAGTCTTTGAATGAAGAGATTGAGATAAAACGGACCAGTTAGAAGTTTCTTCTACTTGTTGCTGAAGCGATTGTGCTGTTCTGCACTTGGGCTGTGGAAGAACCCCGCGTCCATGTTATAAGTTAAGATTGATGTAAAAGTGGGTGATGGTGGAGCCTGGAGAAAAACCTGCTCACAGTGCTGTCTTCGACCTGCTCACAGGAGGTTATTCCTATAATTCCTACCCTCTCCCTCCAGAGTACCTGTGCCACGTGTATGTGAGGAATGACAGTCTGAGTGCAGTGGTGATAGCAGACAGCGAGTACCCTCAAAGGGTCGCCTTCACACTACTAGACAAGGTGGGTAGAGATGATGTGCCGAGAGATACATTATTCCCTTAGCAACAAGTGGAGAATATTACTCTCTGGTCTGGGTCTTGTTCATCTCAAGTTGTCTTCCAGAGTTATTGCTCCTCACCAGGCCCTTTCGGTATCTGTTTCAGCATTTAATGCAGGGATCCTCCAAACTAAGAAGAAATGGTGTATGATTATAGATGTATTTTCAAAATGTGCAACCCACCTCTCACTTGACCAGGACCCACTTTGGGTCTCGACCCATAGTTTAAGAAATCCTGATTGAATGGTTTGATGTTTGATCATGCAGGTGCTAGAGGAGTTCTCCAGACAAGTGGACAGCATAGACTGGCCATCTGGAAACCCTGAAACCATCAACTACAAAGCTCTGGACATCCACCTGGCCAAGTACCAGGTACACATGGCATCCTGTCTCTAAAATGACACACAACAAACATTACACATACAATTAAATAACTTTGAAGAACACTTGAATATCCACGATTGTGATAGTTTGACGGAGTCTGTGTTTTCTCCTCAGAACCCCAGAGAGGCAGATGCTATGACCAAAGTGCAGGCTGAACTGGACGAGACAAAGATCATTCTGGTAAGTCTATTCAGTCGACACTCCCTGACATAACCGCATCTCTGAGAATCTCTCACATAATGGGCAAACTTGAGATAAGCTAATATAATTGCCTGAGATTTGTGTGAAAAACTGTCTCTATTCTGGATTCTCAACCTTACTTACTTTTGCTATGGATTCTTAACATGATTTTCCCCATATAGGACACTGAAACTTGCACTACTGCATGTCTAACACTGCTAGTGTCTGTGGTTGGTGTGATGCTGTATATGAAGTGTGGTGTGATTGTCTCTGCAGCACAACACCATGGAGTCTCTGTTGGAAAGAGGGGAGAAGCTGGATGATCTGGTGCAGAAGTCTGAACACCTGGGGAACCAGTCTAAAGCCTTTTATAAGACTGTAAGTACTGTAGTGACTGTGGACTGAGCTCTCCGGTTCAAACTGTCATTGCATTTTAGATGAAACTTGGGCTATTTTTAGGCTTTATAAAAAACGGAGTGGCTGCTGGTCCGACTTTTCTTCTTGACAGTTTAGAAGCTTCTGCATGTGAAGGATTCTCTACTCTACTTTTTACTGCTCTATTCATTCGGTAGCTCAGAGAACAGGCTACTCTAACGAATGGTGAATGGTGCGCTGTTAATAGTTATATCAAAGCGGAATCAATGTCTGCAAGATCACAATGATAGTATCCTACATAACAGAACCAAATATAATTGCATAGTATAACGTTACTGTAACAACACCTCATTTCTTTGGATTTTAGGATGATTGTGCAAATCGTTGCATTTTTCTCTCGTGGCCTAAAACTCAACAGCGCGTGTCACTAGGCAAAGTAGGTGCGCTGATTGACACTAAACACAGGTATGCTACAGTTGAACACCATTTGCTCTAATATTTGCTCACTGTACATAATTCAAAACAACAATCTAGGCTAATTTGAAACAACACTGTGGAACTCAAGATCTAAATTAATTTCCTTATGAAACTGATTGCGATCAAATAGTTGGTGTGCTGAAGCTGAATGGATGTTTCACCTGTAAAACTTGAAGAATTATAATTCCAGATCGACAGTCAGAAATGTGAAGGGAGGGTGACCACAAATTTGTGTGCGCAGAACGTGATTCGGATCGTCAGCTGTGATGAAAAGGGATCCGGGACGGGGTTACTTACAGATCTGCCTTTTTAAAACTCTTTATTAAGACTCATTTTCTTCACGGCGGTAGCCGCCTCGGTGTGCAATTGATGTAGTAATTGCTAATCATTCACTCTCTGTTTTCTATCCCACAGGCACGGAAGCAGAACTCATGCTGCGAGGTCATGTAGTGATTGAACTGTCCTCTTAGACACATCTCTTGGCCTTTCTGCTCATCCTACAACTCCCATCATGCCCCAGCCTCCAGGAGATAGAATGGCCTCCGCTCAGTCACTGGGAGGGCACAGAGGCAGTTGGGTGGGGGGGTTGGCAGGGGAAATTATTATATTTATTTGCTTCATTGTAACCTCTCAAAAGGCATTGAGGTGGTTCATAGCCAGCCAGGATGTGGTCCATCAATAACGTGTTGTTTGTATCTTTGGTGGTTTGTTCTTTGAAAAAAGTCTTAAAGCGTTTCCTGAATTTCAGACTGTATCAGAATCTTGTGTTTTGAAGGAGGAGAGATTAAGTTCTCATGCTTGGCTTTAAAGCAACCCTGACAATCTCGCTCTGTTCTATGTAGTAACTCACAGCTAACGTTAAAACAAGAGATTTCTGGAACCCAGGATCTGCTGGTGTTCTCGTAAAGGTCTTGTAGTGTCGTCGTATTTTCTTTTCCCACTAGATGGTGCTGTTTCCTCACATTCGTAGTTCAGGTATATTCAGTTACATATTTAAAGGGCCTCTGTATCCTGTAGGAATTATATTCTATGTATTGTGATTTGGGGGAGCAGTGGCTGTTTGTAATTGGGTCTGAGACATCAGAACTCCATGATCAAATTGCTCATTTCCACAGAATGTTTTAGCGTAGTGATTTAAAAATGTCTTGAGTTTTTGATTGGTATTGCTCGTGCGGATGGGCTTGTTAAACTAAATTGGGTAGCCTGTACTTAGAAAGCAGTGTTTAGTGATGTCTATAGACTCGTCTTGAGATACTAAGCCTTATTGAATTATGGGTTACATTGAAGTCCTGCTGTGTATGAGTATGTGGTATGAAAGGCAGGTCTTGCAGTGTCCTACTGGAGTTGCGCTGTAATCCCTCCAAAGCTTTATTTTTTAATTTTGTGTTTCACAGAGTAGGCTAAACAAAAGTGTTTGTTGTCTGGACCATTGATGTATATAAAAACTGGATTGTTGACACTATGTATTGACTATTGAGAGGCTTTGAAGCCACTGGTTGGCCATATTGGTACTCCCCAGTAGGAACAGTTCTCCATAGGAATTATTGAAATTCTACAGTATTTCAATTACATTTTTCAAGGACAAAGTTACATATATTGAAATGTTTTTGTTGTAAGATTAGTAATCTCTAAAAAATGATACTTTAAAGAAATGTTTTTTATTTTTTTTTATTTTGTATTTTTATGTCTAGCTCACATAATTTAAAAGTATGCATTTAAGGTGTCTGTAGTAGAATAAATGCAGCAAAAACAAATGTAGACATTAATAAATGCATTTCTATAGATTCCAAAATATTTTTTATAATGCTGGGGAGTGCCAAGATGGAGACATGCTGGCTTTAACACAGCGCCCCCTATTAGTCATGTAGTGTTTATCTAAATCATTGGTCTGTCTGGATGCAGTCTTAAGACGGCTCTCACAATGAATCAGCCATCACCCACCCACCAATGGGTTCTGATCATAGAGATAGATATAGGACACCTTTTTTAGCTGTGCCATTATAGCGCATGTCACAGCATGGGCAGCGCCACTGAGGCTGCAACCCGTAGGAATCCTCACCCAGTTGACGATTTTAAAATGGTGGAAGCCCTCAATGGCGCTGCCAATGCTAAAATGGCATTTTGGCCACTAGAGGTCTTTATCATTCTCTATAGTTATGATCCACCATAAGAGGTCATTTATGCTTGATCAGAAAGTGTGGTCGGAAACTCCGTATGGAGGGTGTGACATAATTGCAGAGCATCCGGAGGCACGCTGAGGCCAAATTGAGTCCCATACCACGTTGCTGTGGGCCTCCCAAATGTTTGAACAATGTGAAGGGGATTGAGGTGGCAGGTAGCCTAGTGGTTAGAGTGTTGGACCAGTAACCGAAAGGTTGGTAGATCGAATCCCTGAGCTGACAAGGTAAAAAGCTTTTGTTCTGCGCCTGAACAAGGCAGTTAACCACTGTTCCTAGGCCGTCATTATAAATAAGAATTTGTTCTTAACTGACTTGCCTAGTTAAATAAGAATATCTCTGCATTGACATGATTGGTTGATGCTAGGTAGTGATGGAGGTCCTGTATAAACACAAACTCACTTCTTTCACAACAGCTCTGTGAAGCGCAAGTATGAATTGCAAGGTTTCTGCAGAGGCTGTATCACTGTAAATGCTGCATGGTCATTACAGATGACGGATTGACCATGCAGCGCCTTTTAAGCTCTGACCCGTTATAAGCGTACTTGCTCAGCTGTTACATTGTTGCAACTTGATTGACGAGGGACTATTTGTAAAGATCAGTATAGAACAGACAAGATTCCCCTTTCAGCATAACATAGGTGTGTTCAACAAACATTTCTATCAAAGAATTCTGTTTCTTTTAACTGGCTCAGTTTTGTGTGAAAAACACACTCCTCACAGGCCAACATCCCAGATAGCACTCCTTGTAATCAGCACCGTAACACTTATTTGGCTTTGGATGGTTTTTCATTGTGTTCCCAGACTCCAGAGGACGAGTTGTTGGACAATGTGAGATGGAGAGAGGCCTTTGATATTTTAGATGTAGTTTATCTTGCTGCTTTATTTTGTGTCTTATGACCTGATTGTGTGTGTGTGTGTGTGTGTGTGTGTGTGTTTGTGAACATCTGTGTACAAATACATAATTAGTCTGTGACCTGAACTGCTCTTATTGCTTTATGGCACAACTTCTGTGTAACTTCTAGAAGCTGACTACCCTCCATAAAGTTCGATGTGGGGCAAACAGATAGTTAACTTGACACCAGTGTTTCCAATGAAGGACACTTTGATGACTCTTGTACACTTATGATCAACTCCCCAAATGAAGTAAGCCAAGGGTGAACCAAAAAAACATTTTCTCTGAGGAATGTTGTTCTGTAAACGTTTAAGTTGTGCTGAAAACTTAAATACTGTTACAAATGCTATTAAAGTTAAGCTGTAGCTATTTAGTGATTTGTTTCTCCACTTTAAATATCATGTCTTAAATTAGGAGAGAGATGTTCTGTAATTTATTTAGTTAAATAGCACATCATGGAATTGGAAGCAAAAATTGAAGATGTTGTATTAATACATATTTTGGACATTTATTTAGCTGAAACACTGTTTACAGAAGTTGTAATATTGCCTAGATAAAAAACAAAAGGCCTTGAACAGATGTGTCCTGTAAATTCATTGTTTTAAAGTGTAGTGTTATAACCAACCTGTGGGAATCATTTTGTAATAAACCAATCAAGCAAACCACCTAGACAAGATATATCAACTAATAGTAATGGTAATCATGATAGTATATTTAAAACCAAATACTTTTAGACTTTTACTCAAGTAGTATTCTACTGGGTGACTTTCACTTTCACTTTTACTCAAGTATGACAATTGGGTAGTTTTTCCACCCGTGTGGATAGGGTACGCCTATTAATACAACAACTAGAGAAAGATCTGATTAAATTATTTGTACACATCACAATAGGTATTTTTATCAGACGAATCAAGGCTGTACGTCCCATGAACCCTACCCTCTCCGCCCTCCTGAAGATCGCAGTCAGCTGATGTAAAGTGTGTTGAGAAAGTTCGCTGGCGGAGCAAAGCTACGAAGCGACAGAGGGTTTCCTGGTGAGCTCGCAACCGACCAGCGGCGAACGAGAGGAGCGTCATCACTCCCTTTAATTTCACAACACGCGTGCAAAAATGTGGACGGAGGTGAAAAACCAGACCAAATTTGTATTTAGCGATGGAAACACCTCGGAGGTAAGCGTTAGACAAACTCATCGTAGGCGAATAAACAAATAAAAACAGGTAGGTCATCCAGTATGTTTACATTCGATATTTTTAAAGAGACATTTGTAGCCTGCATGTTTTCGTGGACGTGCTTGCTCAGCTGTTACATTGTTGCAACTTGATTGATGAGGGAATATTTGTAAAGAATAAAAGTAATTACTGAACCAATTTTTTTTCCTACGAGCATCCCTGCATATATTAAAGTGTTTAGTATTGGTCTGCAAACTGCCTATGCGATTATTCGTATTTCTTGATGGGAGACTTTCATGCAGGCTGTGAAAAACCCTACAGATGTTTTGGAAACTGTCGCTGGCTCAGTTCTTATCTTGGACAAACAATCATGGCGCGCCGTTGGCCTAGTTTAATTTTCCATTCTGCAAGACTTCCTCCAATGTTTTTGCTGAAACCCGATTTTATGTGTTTACTGTGTCTTGTTATTAAAAAGTGGCCAAGGACAGTTTTTGTCATTTTTCTCCAGGGAAGGGGGAATGCAAGCTGACTCAAAATCACACATTTTTTAGTGTTGCATGAGTTGAAGTAGGCCTCTGAGTTGGATCAGAGTGCAACTGTCAACAGGAGATGAGTCTGACGACATGCACAGACAAGCTGATGCTACTGAACGCCTCTGGCGTGATTTTTTCCCAGGAACTTTTGTCTCCACTCTCCAGCACAGGAGGCTGCTGAGGGGAGGACGGCTCATAATAATGGCCGGAACAGAGCTAATGGAATGGCATCATACACCTGGAGGCCATGTGTTTGGTGTATTAGTTACCATTCCACTGATTCCGCTCCAGTCATTACTACGGGCCCGTTCTCCCCAATTAAGGTGCCACCAACCTCCTGTGCTCACCTGTACTGTGTTTTCGTTGGGATTGTGTGTGTGTCCTGTATGTTTTCAGTCTGTCTCTGTCTTTCAGAGAGCTGTTCCAATGCACACATGGGTCCTCGCTACATATGAACAGCGCAATGGTGAGTGTGTATCAGTCAGGTTTGGGGTCAATTTAATTAAAATTCCAGTCAATTCAGAAGGTAAACCACATTTAAATTCCAATTTGTCCTAATTGAAAAGCTTTGACGAGAATTGGAATTTCAGTGTACTTCCTGAATTGACTGGAATTGGGACCAGGTGTGGTGTCAATCTCCAACACACACAGTAGAAATGTGCATGACCCGCCCACTTCGGGAACTGTCCCTTTCAGCTATCTATTTCCTGTGTCTGAGGGGTCCACAAAATCCACTTGTCACTTAAATATTGTTGGCTTGATTGTGTACGTTTTACTCCTGCGACTCATTCCTACTCTTATTGTGTCTAATTTTTTAAAACGTTATAATCGCGTGAATGTTTGTAGGGACCTGTCGAACACCCTGGTAATGGCTGAAATGGGCTCAGTGGAAAACATTGGCTTTCCATTGCATCTATAAAAAACGCTAAGTCTTTGTCTGGGATTTAACACATCTTCTCGACACTTACACATCTTCTCGACACTTACATCACAAGAAAGATAACTTTATTTTGTTTGGTGTTCATTTTTTTGTGGAATTTAAAATAATATAATACATTTTGAAATGAAAGTAACTTCCGAAAATAAACACTTGGATTATATTTATATGTCTGATCACACAAATAATTTAAAGTATGTATAGATGGGTATAATCTAGAGTCAAGCGTGTTGATTTTAAATCTGAGGGTATCCTGCTATTGAAACACTTGTTGAATTATGCAAGAGAACAGGACAACAGTAATTTAATGCAGTCAAGACGGCACAGGTGAGTGCAGGTGGGCCTAGACACAGCAGGTGAGTGCAGGTGGGCCTAGACACAGCAGGTGAGTGCAGGTGGGCCTAGACACAGCAGGTGAGTGCAGGTGGGCCTAGACACAGCAGGTGAGTGCAGGTGGGCCTAGACACAGCAGGTGGGCCTAGACACAGCAGGTGAGTGCAGGTGGGCCTAGAAGACAGAGTGTGTTTTTGGTGGTTACAGCCCTGTTCCACTCATTTATGTTAATGTATACATATATGCAAACTAATTTAGCCATATGCAAATTAGGCACACACAATTTAAAAAACATGACATTTTAAATTGAATAACTGAATTCCCACAAATCCCTGAATTCATTATTTGTCCGTGCCAGTAAAATGTTTCATGTGCTATAATTCTGTCAATATCTAAGGGATTTTACCAATTCTAAAAGTTTGGAGTATCTTCACCCCTTGTCCAACTGATACATTTATTAGAAACAAACAAACAACCTTTTAACAATTTTGATGACAGTTGCTACACACAGCAAATCTCATTCAAGAGTTGTTTTTTTTTAAGAGTCAACGGCCATCCCTCGCCCCTCATACACAGAAGACCCCCAGGCCAGAGGCAGTGGCATCATCCCAGGTGAGACTCATCACTTGTTTGCATTGACAAAGGCTAGTCTGTTACCTTGGTACATTGATGTGTCAGGCAGATTAAATAAGCTGTAGCTCAGTTCACCTCTTCCTTCATCTCTTCTTTGGTCTATCTGGATCCCTCTAGACATAGACGATCCAGATAAATGCCGGCCAAATGTAAACCTCTGACCAGTCAAATAACGACCAGGCTGAGGTGTCCTCATTGTCACCATGGCTCCTGGCTTTTTAACTGTGTTTTTATTCTAAATTGGGTAAAGTTTAGCATTCCTCTCTCTCTTTGCCTTTTTTGTTGTTGAGAAAAACATTATTTGGGGTGGGTCATGACATCATTCTCTTGCTATCCTCTTATCTGATTTTAAGGTTTCAGTTGGAACATGCTCAATGTTTGTTTCCATGGTGGAAAAGAAAAAGACTTAATCAGACACATGTCAGGTGGCCAGACCCAGGCAGGCCAGAGGTTTGGAAGACAGCGTGACATTCCGCTAGCCACGGTAATGGTCAGTAATAGTTCATGGTCTGCCAAGGGGCAGTGCAGTTGGCATTGCACTGCTAAGTGTCGTCTCTGTACTGCTGCAAACAGTTACATGTCCTGTAGATGAGTTTGAGCAGCTCTGTTAAGACGCCTTTTCCGTTTGAAGTTGCAGGACGTGACAGGGTAGTGTGAGGGTAGCATATTGTATGTGATGGAATTTCACTGAATTTAGTTTATTTTTGACACTCAAAGCCATCGGTGACAATGTGTATATTTCCTAAATGTGTGAACAATGATTTCTCTCCATAAATCTGTTTGTGTGTAGGAGCCATTGCAGCTGCAGTTTTCATTGGTTTCGTATTGGGTCTCTATGCAGTTCTGTGGAAGTGTATGGTCTCACCACCCCAAAGGTAAGGAACAAGAAACCAATCCAAACAGCATTCTCATGTGACATTGGTTTGAAAAGAATACTTGTCCAGGCTTGATAGGATGTGACATCACGATCTTATCTCCAGTGGGTCAGGTTTTGGATCTAGTCCGACATTGCCACCATAATCTTTATTTCTCAAATAGTAACCAGTAATGTCAGTTTATTTGAAGTGAACTCTAATTACTCTCTGAGGTAATCATCTCTGTTTAAACACAGAATTGTTTATTTACTTATTTGGATACCATAGTTTAAGATTAAAGTGGATCATTTTACCCGAAATGACATTATGTATAATCATTTTTTTTCAATCTCAAGTGATTCAGAAATGATTAACATTTTATATTTAACCTATAGCGCATTATGAGTTAGTCACTAAGTAACAGCTGAACACTCAACATAGGAAGAAGAGGAGGGTGAGGGTTCGAGACAAGAGGAGCCAAGTATGCTGACTGACAATCAGGATCTCATCTAGGCCATCTGGCCAGAGGATCCATTGGATCCAACTCCTGCATCAAACCCCGGCCAGTCAAACGAACCCGAAAAGATCCACTCATACTGACTTGAGTCTCTCATCAGGATGTTCCTGGACATCAGAGAGGAAATGGAGATTCAGAAACATTTGGATAGAGCTAGGGGATGGCATAATTATGGATCTAGCTTATCATGGTCAGAGGATGGACCGGAATCTAAGGATCCAGTCAAATGGATCTAAAAGGATCTTCTAAATTACCTTAAGAGGATCCACTCAAATGGCTAAAGGATCCAACTGAAGTGCATCAGAGAGCATGAACTAACAATCTAAACCAGTTAAGCTGGGGTCTTCAGACCCATCAAACTTGTAAACATTTTTGTATGTAAAAAAAAAAAAAAGAAATCTGAATATTACTAACCGGTCAAACACATTTTTGCCAAGAGATCTGTTGAATTAGTTTAGAGTGTAAATACAATAAAATGTCATTATTAATATACAATTTATGTTCTTAAACCCTGGACAACGTGGGCCTGGGAGGCTCACAGGGATATTGGCATCTACAGTACTCACCAATTATACATTTTTCAACTCAATGACCCATAGTGTGTGTATGTTTGTATATTTTAACTGCCGTTTTCTTTCTGTCTCATGGGAAAATGTGTAGAATTGCAGAATATTAGTGCTAAAGCTGCAACAACACAAACTCTTTGCCCCATGACAAAATATGTCAAGAGGCTGGCCTTTTAAAATGTTCCTCCCCAGGACCGAGCCTTGGTTCGTCCGGCCATACACTGAAGTCATAGTAAAACACTGTGTATGCTATTTTTCTCACTCGAGTTGTTCTGATTGAGGGGGTCCCTTTATATATTTGCTATCACAAAAGAGGTGCCGGACCCCAATAGTTTGAGAGAGCCTGCTCTAAATGATTCTAGGATCCACTGTATGCCACAGTGCTATGCCTGCGTGAGATGCTGACTTTAACTGAAGTGTAGCTATACTGTTGTCTGCGGATCACTGACAGTTGACAGTGAAATCTGTACTACTGAGGAAGGAGGCAGCACAGGTCACTGTTCTTCCTATCGGTCAACAAGCCTACTGGCCTGGCAAACATGTGGGTATGTTTTTTTGTTTTTTTTCTCTGTTTGGGTGAAAATGTGTGTAGATTTTGATTAGGTTTGACTACATGTGTTTGAAAGCAAAGGAAAGTGATAATGAATGGGAAATTTGCTAATACTTCATATATTTGTTTGTGCATGTGATATGATGGCTTTAGGTGAATGATTGAGCTGGAGTTAATGGCCTTATGATATCCAGGTTTTGTCATGTTACTTTTCCTCAGGATGTGACTTACTGTTCCTTTCATTAAACTGTGATTTGTGTTCTTGCACTTTTACTGAGTTTTCCCTTTTTTACTTTTATCAGAGTTAAATCTGAATTTACACCCGAGTTACTACTTAGTGTTGGGATGAATGTGCATGTACGAACAATGCAAATTATGCAACAGAACACTAGGAAAGGAGAGGTTTAAAATGAGCTCAAAATCGGCTCTATCAAATACTAACAAATTATTGTGTTAGTGGGAGGTCTTGAAGTCATAAAAATTAGATGATTCTAAGGAATTCAAGTCTTAAGTCCTTTGGGTTTTATGTAACTAATAAACTTGTACAATTTTCAAACTGTCCTGTTGTAATTTTAATGTAGCCTAGCCCTCGACCACAAAAAGGTCTATATTTGACTTCTGCTGTGTTTAGTGCACGGGGTGAGAGGTTCCTGCAGGGCAGTGGGGGATTCATCATGGTCTGGTGTGGAACTTAGTGGTGTGGTGTTCTTGTTGCTCCCTCCTGTCCATCCAGACTCCGCTTCTGAAACAGACTAATAAAGAACGGGAAAAGCTCTATCCTGGCCAGACACATGCTTACCTAGGAATGACACACACCCTCTTTAAGTGAGATTAAGATTATCTGCAGAGAAGACCATGAATGCATCCCGCCTACTAAAGTGTCCCTCAGCATCCAGGAAGTGTTGTGGGTTGAAGATGTCTGGTGTCTCCCAGTCAGCCTGATCAAACAGCACTGAGTTCAGGGTAAGCATCAACACTGTGCTCTAGAAGCAACAACTATATGAACAGTAACACACGACTGCCCTACACACAACACTGAGAACACACACACCTTTGGTATGAGGTACCATCCAGCATAGTGTCTCTGTAGGCCATCCAGGGTGCGTTGAGAGATCTAATGATGACATCTTCCGTGTAGGGAATACTGGCTCTGGTAGACATGTTAGACAGTGTTGGGCTGGCAGGAGGGATCTATCTAAGCTGGACCTTGTGTCAGTGTGTCACAACAGAGGGTTTAACACCAATTGTCAACAGATCCAATAATTGTTAACATTAACTCATCTTTCATGAGGGAGGCACATACTAGTTTTAAAATGCCTATCCATGTTGTCACAGGCTCACCCTGTATGTGTGTGTGATTATGCAGAGCAGGGAGGTGGAAGTGGTCTCAGAGCAGGGTAGTGGTCTCACAGCAGGTCTCAGAGCAGGGAGGTGGTCTCAGAGCAGGTCTCATAGCAGGGAGGTGGAGGTGGTCTCAGAGCAGGGAGGTGGAGGTGGTCTCAGAGCAGGGAGGTGGTGGTGGTTTCAGAGCGTGGAGGTGGTCTCAGAGCAGGTCTCCGAGCATGGTGGAGGAGGTGGTCTCAAAGCAGGGAGTTGGAGGTGGTGTCAGAGCAGGTCTCAGAGCAGGGAGGTGGAGGTCGTCTCAGAACAGGTCTCAGAGCAGGGAGGTGGAGGTAGTCTCAGAGCAGGTCTCAGAGCGGGGTGGTGGAGGTGGTCTCAAAGCAGGTCTCAGAGCAGGGCGGGGGGGTGGTCTCAGAGCAGGGTGGTGGAGGTGGTCTCAGAGCAGGGAGGTGGAGGTGGTCTCAGAGCAGGTCTCAGAGCAGGGAGGTGGAGGTGGTCTCAGAGAAGGTATCAGAGCAGGGTGGTGGAGGTGGTCTCAGAGCGGGTCTCAGAGCAGGGTGCTGGAGGTGGTCTCAGAGCAGGTCTCAGAGCAGGGTGGTGGAGGTGGTCTCAGAGCAGGGCGGTGGAGGTGGTCTCAGAGCAGGGAGGTGGAGGTGGTCTCAGAGCAGGGAGGTGGAGGTGGTCTCAGAGCAGGGAGGTGAGGGTGGTCTCAGAGCAGGGAGGTGGAGGTGGTCTCAGAGCAGGGAGGTGGAGGTGGTCTCAGAGCAGGTCTCAGAGCAGGGAGGTGGTGGTCTCAGAGCAGGGAGGTAGAGGTGGTTTCAGAGCGTGGAGGTGGTCTCAGAACAGGGAGGTGGAGGTGGTCTCAGAGCAGGTCTCCGCGCAGGGTGGAGGAGGTGGTCTCAAAGCAGGGAGTTGGAGGTGGTCTCAGAGCAGGGAGGTGGAGGTGGTCTCAGAGCAGGTCTCAGAGCAGGGTGGTGGAGGTGGTCTCAAAGCAGGTCTCAGAGCAGGGAGGTGGAGGTGGTCTCAGAGCAGGTCTCAGAGCAGAGAGGTGGAGGTGGTCTCAGAGCAGGGAGGTGGAGGTGGTCTCAGAGCAGGGTGGTGGAGGTGGTCTCAGAGCAGGGTGGTGGAGGTGGTCTCAGAGCAGGGAGGTGGATGTGGTCTCAGAGCAGGGAGGTGGAGGTGATCTCAGAGCAGGGATGTGGAGGTGGTCTCAGAGCAGGTCTCAGAGCAGGTCTCAGAGCAGGGTGGTGGAGGTGGTCTCAGATAACACAGCACCAGGTTGGCCAGGTCAAACCCTGTGCTGTCAGGGGAGGGGTTCATCAATCACAAATCAACATTTTCAAAACTCATCATTGGGGGTAAATAACGTCAGAGTAACAGAAAGAGCCGCTTACATTCTATGTCTCTATGAGGAAGGTGCCTGGGGTCCAGGTCCTGCCTGTGTCCCTCCACCTCCTCCCCGATGAAAGCTTCCATGGCCTGGTAGTGGCTGAAGACGGCATTGTGAGGTCCTTGGAGGTGCTTCATCACGCCAGGGATTGTCTCATACAGCTACAGGGATTAACCATGGAGCTTCAGTGGGTTTGTACTGCTGGTGTCCTCCTGCTGGTGTCCTTGCTGGTGTCTTCCAGCACAACGCATCACCGGGGGCAAACTACCTGCCCTCCAGGACACCTACACCACCCGATGTCACAGGAAGGCCAAAAAGATCATCAAGGACAACAACCACCCGAGCCACTGCCTGTTCACCCCACTATCATCCAGAAGGCGAGGTCAGTACAGGTGCATCAAAGCGGGGACTGAGAGACTGAAAAACAGCTTCTATCTCAAGGCCATCAGACTGTTAAACATCCATTACTAACATTGAGTGGCTGCTGCCAACATACTGACTCATCTCTAGCCACTTTAATAATGGAAAATTGATGTAATAAATGTATCACTAGCCACTTTAAACAATGCCACTTTATATAATGTTTACATACCCTACATTACTCATCTCATATGTATATACTGTACTCTATACCATCTACTGCATCTTGCCTATGCCGTTCGGCCATTTTTATGTACATATTCTTATTCATTCCTTTACACTAGTGTGTAAGGTAGTTGTGAAATTGTTAGGTTAGATTACTTTAGATATTACTGCATGGTCGGAACTAGAAGCACAAGCATTTCGCTACACTTGCATTAACATCTGCTAACCATGTGTATGTGACAAATAACATTTGATTTGCGGGTACCACAGGGTTCAATTCTCTGTAGTTTTTCTCTGTATACATCAATGATGTTGGTCTTGCTGCTGGTGATTATCTGATCTACCCCTATGCAGACGACACCATTATGTATTCTTCTGGCCCTTCTTTGGACACTGTGTTAACAAACCTCCAGACGAGCTTCAATGCCATACAATACTCCTTCCGTGGCCTCCAACTGCTCTTAAATGCAAGTTAACTAAATGCATGCTCTTCAACCGATCGCTGCCCGCGCCCGCCCGCCTAGCATCACTACTCTGGACGGTTCTGACTTAGAATATGTGGACAACTACAAATACCTAGATGTCTGGTTAGACTGTAAACTCACCTTCCAGACTCACATTAAGCATCTTCAATCCAAAATTAAATCTAGAATCGACATCCTATTTCGCAACAAAGCATCCTTCACTCATGCTGCCAAACATACCCTCGTAAAACTGACTATCCTATCGATACTTGACTTCGGCGATGCATTTTACAAAATAGCCTCCAACACTCTACTCAGCAAATTAGATGTAGTCTATCACAGCTCCATCCGTTTTGTCACCAAAGCCCCTTATACCACCCACCACTGCGACCTGTACGCTCTCGTCGGCTGGCCCTCGCTACATATTTGTCGCCAAACCCACTGGCTCCTGGTCATCTATAAGTCTTTGCTAGGTAAAATCCTGCCTTATCTCAGCTCACTGGTCACCATAGCAGCACCCACCCATAGCACGCGCTCCAGAAGGTATATTTCACTAAAGCCCTCTCCTCCTTTGGCCGCCTTTCCTTCCAGTTCTCTGCTGCCAAATGACTGGAACAAATATCAAAAATCACCGAAGCTGGAGTCTTATATCTCCCTCACTAACTTTAAGCATCATCTGTCAGAGCAGCTTACCGATCATTGCACCTGTACACAGCCCATCTGTAAATAGCCCACCCAACTACCTCATCCCCATATTGTTATTTATTTTTTGCTCCTTTTCATCCCAGTAGCTGTACTTACTTACTTCTGAACATCTATCACTCCAGTGTCTAACTGCTAAATTGTAATTATTTCACCACTATGGCCTATTTGTTGCCTTACCTCCCTAATCTTACTGCATTTGCACACACTGTATATAGACTTTTCTATTGTGTTGTTGACTGTACATTTGTTTATCCCATGTGTAACTCTGTGTTGTTTGTGTCGCACTGCTTTGCTTTATCTTGGCCAGATCGCAGTTGTAAATGAGAACTTGTTCTCAACTGGCCTACCTGGTTAAATAAAGGTGAAATAAAATAAAAACAAAACAATTGGATCAGGAAGTAACATATTTGGTTATTATGGCATGATCATGAATAATACTTAATTTATTACTGTATAAAGTAATGTATGGGATTAGCTAATTAGAAAAATAACCATTATTGAGAAGAAAAAGAACAGACAATGAGGGCATGACAAACACACACACACACAGGTGTGATTGTGACACCTTGTGACATGCTGAATCATGTTTTTTATTGACACGATGTGGATAACTGTGTGTGACTGTCCTCAATGTCACGGCACACACCTACCAACTGCTTATTCTATTCACTCAATGGGTATGCTTCTTCTCTGGTCAAAACGTGTTGTGTGTGGGTGTGCCATATTCTGATAGATAGATGCATAGCCGCAGGAAGTAGTTTGGGGGTGCTGAGATAGTTTTCTGGGACTGCTAATACAGAACAAGTAAAGGCCCAGCTCTTTTTTTTTTTTTTTTTTACATTTTCAGGGGGTGCTGCACCCTCAGCACCCCTACTTCCAGCTGTTATGGCTAGATACACACATTCCCTCTATTAATGTAACATAATAACTCCTCCTTACCATAGCAATGGCCCACTGCCAGTGGGCATACATTCGGGAGGAAGTGAGCTGAATAGTTTAGAGCAGGGCTCTCCAACCCTGTTCCTAGAGAGCTACCATCATGTAGCTCTCTAGGAACAGGGTTGGAGTGAACACCTACAGGACAGTAGCTCTACAGGAACAGGGTTGGAGTGAACACCTACAGGACAGTAGCTCTACAGGAACAGGGTTGGAGAGAACACCTACAGGACAGTAGCTTTACAGGAACAGGGTTGGAGTGAACACCTACAGGACAGTAGCTCTCTAGGAACAGGGTTGGAGTGAACACCTACAGGACAGTAGCTCTCCAGGAACAGGGTTGGGGTGAACACCTACAGGACAGTAGCTCTCTAGGAACAGGGTTGGAGTGAACACCTACAGGACAGTAGCTCTCCAGGAACAGGGTTGGAGTGAACACCTACAGGACGGTAGCTCTCTAGGAACAGGGTTGGAGTGAACACCTACAGAACGGTAGCTCTCTAGGAACAGGGTTGGAGTGAACACCTACAGAACGGTAGCTCTCTAGGAACAGGGTTGGAGTGAACACCTACAGGACAGTAGCTCTACAGGAACAGGGTTGGAGTGAACACCTACAGGACAGTAGCTCTACAGGAACAGGGTTGGAGTGAACACCTACAGGACAGTAGCTCTACAGGAACAGGGTTGGAGTGAACACCTACAGGACAGTAGCTCTACAGGAACAGGGTTGGAGAGAAAACCTACAGGACAGTAGCTTTACAGGAACAGGGTTGGAGTGAACACCTACAGGACAGTAGCTCTCCAGGAACAGGGTTGGGGTGAACACCTACAGGACGGTAGCTCTCTAGGAACAGGGTTGGAGTGAACACCTACAGGACAGTAGCTCTACAGGAACAGGGTTGGAGAGAACACCTACAGGACAGTAGCTCTCCAGGAACAGGGTTGGGGTGAACACCTACAGGACGGTAGCTCTCTAGGAACAGGGTTGGAGTGAACACCTACAGGACAGTAGCTCTCCAGGAACAGGGTTGGAGTGAACACCTACAGGATGGTAGTTCTCTAGGAACAGGGTTGGAGAACCCTGGTTTAGAG
Source organism: Oncorhynchus nerka (assembly GCF_034236695.1). Classification (NCBI taxonomy): domain Eukaryota; kingdom Metazoa; phylum Chordata; class Actinopteri; order Salmoniformes; family Salmonidae; genus Oncorhynchus; species Oncorhynchus nerka. The sequence continues at coordinate 84,880,676 of NC_088408.1, forward strand.
GACGTATAATAAGACGTCCAAGAACTCAAAACTCCGTTTTGACCTTACAAACATGTCTGACTGTTTTGTCTGTTTACGTAAAGACGTTGTGCAACGTCGACGTACGCGCCGGGTAACAGTCAAATTTCGCGGGAGATATCTAAGTAAGCTATGCTCTTTTGAAAGAACAAACTCCTCTCCAAAAGTAAACGTGCATTTCAACAAAATCGCATTTTTGTCACGAATAAAAGGCCAATAAAGGTAATGTAAATACTTTAACGCATTGACGTTTTTCTGTTTTCGCAGGACACTGCTTTTGTTGACAACAACAAGACGTTAGCAGCTAGCTTAGGTAGCTAACTAACGGAAGCTAACGTATTAGCGAGCTAACGTTAATAACCACACTCACATTTGCAGACCACGTTACAATCATTGTAACTATTTATGAGCTGAGTTGAGGTTTAGTTAGCAGTAGTGGAGATGGCATATGGACTGTGTTTAAGCCCTGTTCAAACTACCTAAACTAGCAAGGATACCGTGTTCATTACAGCTGCAATGCAAGATCCCATATCATGTGTTTAACTTAATAACTGTCTCCCCAGGCAGCCATGTTCTCTGAGGTAAGCGCCCCTCAGGAGGGTTCCTGTTCTCTTCTGTTGTGTCGTCCTGGCTCCGAGGACCAGGAGCCCTCCGTGTTTGACAGGGTCAAGCCGGCATACTCACCCTGCTCTGAGCGTTTCAAGCTGGGGGAGCGCAGCTTCAACCGCCAGTATGCGCACATTTACGCCACACGACTCATGCAGATGAGCCCCCTGCTCACGGAGAGGGCCCAGCAGAAATGGGGTAAGTGCAGGGTTGACACCTAGCTCTCCAATTTGCTGCAACAGTTCATACACCAATACCTTGCTGAGAGTTAACTCTGTCCTGACTCCCTCCCTGTCAGGTGCAGATGTAAGGATCAGGAAGTTGTGTGATCTGCAGATGGGTGAGCAGTGTTGCATTGTGGGAACCCTGTTCAAGCACATGGAACTGCAGCCATCCATTCTGAAGGAAATCAGTGAAGAAGTAAGAAGTTGCTAACATAAAATCAGACGTTGATTGTCATGAAACAAACAGGATCGTTTGCCAAAGTCTGTATACTGGTTCTGGTAGTAACTCTTCAACAACATCTCTTTCTCTTAGCACAATCTGCTGCCCCAGCCTCCGCGCACGAGGTACATCAGCGAATCAGATGAGTTGATACTGGAGGACGAGCTGCAGAGGATCAAACTAGAGGGCAATATTGATGTGGACAAGTTTGTCACAGGTTTCTGTCTCCTCTGTACCTTCTACCTAGTGTATCAGGATAGACAAGCTTGTCTCAGTTTTCATGTAGTAATTATGACCGCCTCCTTTGTTTTGTTGTTTTTATTATTTATGTTTCTCGCTCTCCTTTCTCACTCTTAGGTAGTGTTATTGCTATTTATGGTGCAGAAAAGAATGATGGGAAATTCACAGTGGATGATTTCTGTACTGCTGACCTCCCCCCGCAGGCCCCCAGAACCACTCTCAGCTCAGACAGGTACACACACACACACCATACCAAACCTTGTGAAATGTCAAACTTTAGAAGTGTACCAGTATCACAACACTGCAAAGGAAACTAAACAGGAAGCGGACCTAAATTCTAGAGGAAAACAGTCTTAATGTTGGATTAAACAGCCTTGTGTTGTCACCCAGAGTCACATGGGTTTATTTTACAAACTATAGCACACAATATTTAACAAAAGTAGGTTTTAAAGGACCAAAGCGTAGAGTCTGCTTTTTCTATTTTGCCATGGAAAATGTGGTATTGTGACAACACTAAACTAATATATTATGTTGTGTGTAGGTTTGTGCTGCTGTTGTCAGGTTTGGGTCTGGGCGGTAGTCATGCAGACAGTATGCTGGCTTTACAGCTGCTTGTTGACATGGTAACGGGTCACCTAGGTGACCAGGGGGAGCAGAGTGGTGCATCAACAATCTCCAGGGTTCTACTGGCCGGGAACCTTCTGAGCCAAAGCACACAGGACAAGGACGCATCCACCAAGGTGAGGGGACTTATTTAGCTGTGACATCCATTCATTTCAGTTGATGAGTAAGTGAGCTATTACCGTAGCTTACACTTATACCTACATTATAGTAGAATTGTCTTGACTTAGAGGCTACTGGTTCATTTTGAACTGTCCAGTGTGCGTGCGTGCAATGTTTTCCTAACTGTGTATTGTCCCTCCAGGCTAAATACTTGACTAAGAAAACCCAGGCAGGCACTGTGGATGCCATGCGTCTGCTGGATGAGATGCTGATGCAGCTGGTGGTGAGTTCCAGAGATTCCTACCACCTACACCAGGGATGTCACAGCCTGGGCAGTATTTATCTAGTTTGCCATAGAATGTGCCATTCATTCAGTTATCTGAAGTGTGTCCTCCTCTCCTAGTCGTCAGTTCCAGTGGATGTGATGCCGGGCCAGTATGATCCTACTAACTATACCCTGCCCCAGCAGCCCCTACACCACTGTATGTTCCCCCTCTCCTCCTCCTACCCCACCCTGCAGCTGGCCTCCAACCCACACCAGGCCACCCTGGACGGGGTGAGGTGAGTCTCATCAACCCTGGGGCTTCTGGACTTAGGGCTTGGAAACATTTTGTTTGTTTTGACCAACTTCACAAAGCATTCTCTGTGGAAGAGTAATGTGGTCACTGTTTTCAAATGGGATTTTTTTATTGCCATAACCTTTTCCATTAAGCGAGCTAATGTATTTCCTGATGCCCTTTCTACTACAGATATGTGCTAGCTAGGTGTAAGTTGGGTTGTGTATGTCATGTGAAGTTGTCTGTAAGGAGCCAATGCAAAGGTCTTCCCTGTGTGCCTTAGGATCCTGGGGACGTCAGGGCAGAATGTGAAAGACATCCAGAAGTACAGCAGCATGGACAGTCACCTGGAGATACTGGAGAATACACTGAGGCTTAGACACCTCGCCCCTACTGCACCTGACACACTGGGTATGAACACACACACCTCACTCATTTAAGTCATTTACATTTAAGTAAATGTGGGGCGAGGTTAGGAAAACGCACACGCACACACTGGACAGTTCAAAATGAACCAGTAGCCTCTAAGTCAAGACAATTCTACTCCTACTGCACCTGACACACTAGGTATGAACACACACCTCACTCCTACTGCACCTGACACACTAGGTATGAACACACACCTCTCCCCTACTGTACCTGACACACTAGGTATGAACACACACCTCACTCCTACTGCACCTGACACACTAGGTATGAACACACACCTCTCCCCTACTGTACCTGACACACTAGGTATGAACACACACCTCACCTCTACTGTACCTGACACTGGGTATGAACACACACCTCTCCCATACTGCACCTGACACACTGGGTATGAACACACACCTCACTCCTACTGCACCTGACACACTGGGTATGAACACACACCTCACTCCTACTGCACCTGACACTGGGTATGAACACACACCTCACTCCTACTGCACCTGACACACTGGGTATGAACACACACCTCACTCCTACTGTACCTGACACACTGGGTATGAACACACACCTCACTCCTACTGCACCTGACACACTGGGTATGAACACACACCTCACTCCTACTGCACCTGACACACTGGGTATGAACACACACCTCACCCCTACTGTACCTGACACACTGGGTATGAACACACACCTCACCCCTACTGTACCTGACACACTGGGTATGAACACACACCTCACCCCTACTGCACCTGACACACTGGGTATGAACACACACCTCACTCCTACTGCACCTGACACACTGGGTATGAACACACACCTCACTCCTACTGCACCTGACACACTGGGTATGAACACACACCTCACTCCTACTGCACCTGACACACTGGGTATGAACACACACCTCACCCCTACTGTACCTGACACACTGAACACACACCTCCTCCTACTGCACCTGACACACTGGGTATGAACACACACCTCACCCCTACTGTACCTGACACACTGGGTATGAACACACACCTCACCCCTACTGTACCTGACACACTGGGTATGAACACACACCTCACCCCTACTGTACCTGACACACTGGGTATGAACACACACCTCACCCCTACTGTACCTGACACACTGGGTATGACACACACCTCCTCCCCCTACTGTACCTGACACACTGGGTATGAACACACACCTCACCCCTACTGTACCTGACACACTGGGTATGAACACACACACCTCACTCCTACTGCACCTGACACACTGGGTATGAACACACACCTCACTGCACCTGACACACTGGGTATGAACACACACCTCACCCCTACTGTACCTGACACACTGGGTATGAACACACACCTCACCCCTACTTCACCTGACACACTGGGTATGAACACACACCTCACTCCTACTGCACCTGACACACTAGGTATGAACACACACCTCACCCCTACTGTACCTGACACACTAGGTATGAACACACACCTCACCCCTACTGCACCTGACACACTGGGTATGAACACACACCTCACCCCTACTGTACCTGACACACTGGGTATGAACACACACCTCACCCCTACTGTACCTGACACACTGGGTATGAACACACACCTCACTCCTACTGCACCTGACACACTGGGTATGAACACACACCTCACCCCTGCACCTGACACACTGGGTGAACACACACTACTGCACCTGACACACTGGGTATGAACACACACCTCACCCCTACTGCACCTGACACACTGGGTATGAACACACACCTCACTCCTACTGTACCTGACACACTGGGTATGACACACACCTCACTGACACACTGGGTATGAACACACACCTACCCCTACTGCACCTGACACACTGGGTATGAACACACACCTCACTCCTACTGTACCTGACACACTGGGTATGAACACACACCTCACCCCTACTGTACCTGACACACTGGGTATGAACACACACCTCACCCCTACTGTCACCCCTACTGTACCTGACACACTGGGTATGAACACACCTGACACACTGGGTATGAACACACACCTCACCCCTACTGTACCTGACACACTGGGTATGAACACACACCTCACCCCTACTGTACCTGACACACTGGGTATGAACAACACACTCACCCCTACTGTACCTGACACACTCAGGTATGAACACACACCTCACTCCTACTGTACCTGACACACTGGGTATGAACACACACCTCACTCCTACTGTACCTGACACACTGGGTATGAACACACACCTCACTCCTACTGTACCTGACACACTGGGTATGAACACACACCTCACCCCTACTGTACCTGACACACTGGGTATGAACACACACCTCACTCCTACTGTACCTGACACACTGGGTATGAACACACACCTGACACACTGGGTATGAACACTCACCCTACTGTACCTGACACACTGGGTATGAACACACACCTCACTCCTACTGCACCTGACACACTGGGTATGAACACACACCTCACCCCTACTGCACCTGACACACTGGGTATGAACACACACCTCACCCCTACTGTACCTGACACACTGGGTATGAACACACACCTCACCCCTACTGTACCTGACACACTGGGTATGAACACACACCTCACTCCTACTGCACCTGACACACTGGGTATGAACACACACCTCACCCCTACTGTACCTGCACACTAGGTATGAACACACACCTCACTCCTACTGCACCTGACACACTGGGTATGAACACACACCTCACCCCTACTGTACCTGACACACTGGGTATGAACACACACCTCACTCCCCCTACTGTACCTGACACACTGGGTATGAACACACACCTCGCCCCTACTGTACCTGACACACTGGGTATGAACACACACCTCACCCCTACTGTACCTGACACACTGGGTATGAACACACACCTCGCCCCTACTGTACCTGACACACTGGGTATGAACACACACCTCACCCCTACTGTACCTGACACACTGGGTATGAACACACACCTCACCCCTACTGTACCTGACACACTGGGTATGAACACACACCTCACTCCTACTGCACCTGACACACTGGGTATGAACACACACCTCACTCCTACTGCACCTGACACACTGGGTATGAACACACACCTCACCCCTACTTCACCTGACACACTGGGTATGAACACACACCTCACTGACACACCTACTCACTCCTACCTGACACACTGGGTATGAACACACACCTCACCCCTACTGTACCTGACACACTAGGTATGAACACACACCTCACCCCTACTGTACCTGACACACTGGGTATGAACACACACCTCACTCCTACTGCACCTGACACACTGGGTATGAACACACACCTCACTCCTACTGCACCTGACACACTGGGTATGAACACACACACACCTCACCCCTACTACCTTGAACACACACCTCACCCCTACTTCAGACACACTGGGTATGAACACACACCTCACTCCTACTGCACCTGACACACTAGGTATGACACACACCTCACCCCTACTGTACCTGACACACTAGGTATGAACACACACCTCACCCCTACTGACACCTGACACACTGGGTATGAACACACACCTCCTACCCTGACACACTGTCACCCCTGCACACTAGGTATGAACACACACCTCACCCCTACTGTACCTGACACACTGGGTATGAACACACACCTCACCCCTACTGCACCTGACACACTAGGTATGAACACACACCTCACCCCTACTGTACCTGACACACTAGGTATGAACACACACCTCTCCCCTACTGTACCTGACACACTAGGTATGAACACACACCTCACTCCTACTGTACCTGACACACTAGGTATGAACACACACCTCACTCCTACTGTACCTGAAACACTAGGTATGAACACACACCTCACTCCTACTGTACCTGACACATTGGGTATGAACACACACCTCACCCCTACTGTACCTGAAACACTGGGTATGAACACACACCTCACCCCTACTGTACCTGCACACTAGGTATGAACACACACCTCACCCCTACTGTACCTGACACACTAGGTATGAACACACACCTCACCCCTACTGTACCTGACACACTAGGTATGAACACACACCTCTCCCCTACTGTACCTGACACACTAGGTATGAACACACACCTCACTCCTACTGTACCTGAAACACTAGGTATGAACACACACCTCACTCCTACTGTACCTGACACATTGGGTATGAACACACACCTCACTCCTACTGTACCTGACACATTGGGTATGAACACACACCTCACCCCTACTGTACCTGACACACTGGGTATGAACACACACCTCACTCCTACTGTACCTGACACACTGGGTATGAACACACACCTCACTCCTACTGTACCTGACACACTGGGTATGAACACACACCTCACTCCTACTGTACCTGACACACTGGGTATGAACACACACCTCACCCCTACTGTACCTGACACACTGGGTATGAACACACACCTCACCCCTACTGTACCTGACACACTGGGTATGAACACACACCTCACCCCTACTGTACCTGACACACTGGGTATGAACACACACCTCACCCCTACTGTACCTGACACACTGGGTATGAACACACACCTCACCCCTACTGTACCTGACACACTGGGTATGAACACACACCTCACCCCCAGCTGCTCGGTGAAAAAAGTTTCTTCGTAGTAGCTAACTTTGAAAGTATAAACCCAAACGGTCAAATTGACCCTGCCCTTCTGTTTATTTTCAACTGGTAAAATGTGTTTGAAGTACATATGATGCGTGCAAGGGAGTTGCATGAATGAAGCACAACAAATCGGTTGGGCATGACGGAGGGGGCAGATTGTGGGACAGAATTAGGGATACAAACAAAGGGGGCATTGCCACCTCGTGACCTGACCCACTGGATAAGAACACACACACACACCTCATACCTGACCCACTGGATAAGAACACACACACACACCTCATACCTGACCCACTGGATAAGAACACACACACACACCTCATACCTGACCCACTGGGTAAGAACACACACACACCTCATACCTGACCCACTGGGTAAGAACACACACACACACACACCTCATACCTGACCCACTGGGTAAGAACACACACACACACCTCATACCTGACCCACTGGGTAAGAACACACACACACACCTCATACCTGACCCACTGGGTAAGAACACACACACCTCATACCTGACCCACTGGGTAAGAACACACACACCTCATACCTGACCCACTGGGTAAGAACACACACACACACTTTCTCCCTCACTCTCTCCGGTTGTGCAGACTAAAGTACATGTCTTATCTGGTGTTCTCTCAGGGTGTTATCCATTCTACCTGAAGGACCCTTTCATCCTGGAGGAATGTCCTCATGTCTACTTCAGTGGCAACGCCCCCTCCTACCAGGCCAAACGCATCACCGGTGAGTCCCCACTGTTACTGGAAACCTGGCTGTTTATTCACATTGGAGCATTGCACTGTGCTGGTCCAGTATTACACACTGATAGTTGCCAGTCCTTTCTACACTGAACAAAAATATAAATGCAACATGCAACAATTTCAAAGATTTTACTGAGTTACAGTTAATATAAGGAAATCAGTTAATTGAAATAAGTAAATTAGTCCCTAATCTATGGATTTCAAATGACTGGGAATACAGATATGCATCTGTCGGTCACAGATAGGTTTCTTGATCCACGACCCTGTCAGTATCTGGTGTGACCACCATTTGCCTCATGAAGCACGACACATCGCCTTCACATAGAGTTGACCAGACTGTTGATTGTGGCCTGTGAAATGTTGTCCCACATTAGGGCTGTGGCAGTCATCAAATTTTGTCAGATGGTTATTGTCATGCAAAAGACTGCCTGTCTCACAGTAATTTACCGTGAATTAAGATAAGCACGTTCAGCATCTCCAGGCTTCCACACATACACGCCAGCTGATGCGTGCCTTAATAAAGTTGAATAAATTAGTTGAATGTTCACCATCACAATAAATCCTTGATTTATTTTGGTCAGGTCTAAAGAAACATTATGATATTATTATTATTTTTTACACTTTGGCATCCGCCAAACCCAGGTTAGTCCATCGGACTTCCAGTGTGTGATTTAAGTGTGATTTATCACTCGAACGTATTTCGACTGCTCCAGAATCTAATGGTGGAAAGCTTTACCCCACTCCAGCCGACGCTTGGCATTGCGTATGGATGATCTTAGGCTTGTGTGCGGCTGCTCGGCAAAGGAAACCCATTTCATGAAGCTCCAGACGAACCGTTCTCGTGCTGACGTTGCTTCCAGAGGCAGTTTGGATCTCGGTAGTGAGTGTTACAACCGAGGACAGACTATTTTTACGCGCTTCTGCACTCAGCAGTCCTGCTCTGTAAGCTTGTGTGGCCTACCACTTCGCGGCCGAACCGTTGTTGCTCCTAGACGTTTCCACTTCACAATAACAGCACTTACAGTTGACCGGGGCAGAAATTTTACAAATCGACTTGTTCGAACGATGGCATCCTATGACGGTGCCACGTTGAAAGTCACTGAGCTCTTCACTAAGGCCATTCTACTGCCAATATTTGTCTATGGAGATTGCATGGCAGTGTGCTCAATTTGATACACCTGTCAGCAACGGGTGTGGCTGAAATAGCCGAAACCGCTCATTTAAAGGGGTGTCCAAATACTTTTGTGTATTTCAGGTAAATAGAATAGGAGTTGGCCTACTGTAGGCCTATGTTATCTGGCTATGCATCATACTGTTCATTTATCTGACAATATATGTTTAAGTCCCGTGCCATTTTTTTATATGATTTTATAGTAAGAAGAATATCATTTGAATTTGGCTGAATAAAATAGAAAGGATATTTTTTTCCATTGCAGAGGGAGTTTGCATGTGATGTGAATATATTGAGCATAAATCATTTGAAACGGGTCCTATATGCTAGATTTAGTTATTTGGCAACTTTAGTTGTGAATGATACAAACCTTAGAAATCAACATATATGGACTGCATGGTGCGACTATAGGCTTTTGATGATTTGAGAAAGTAGCAAAACAAAGTTTGCGCTCTGTTCCTTGCCTCAGGCTGCACAGTTGTTCTCTCATCAAGTGCTCATATTTTCACCCATCAGACTATCCTCCAATTTAATCTTGCCTTTACCTATATTTAACATTCGTTTCAGATTAGAATGGCCCATTATCCAAATGGCAGGGGGAAAAGACTTGTAATCTGTATGCACTAGAATAATGAATGGAGGCCGCGTGCTTTCCCGCCCGGTCCGTTTCGTAGGCTACTTGGGTTTTATAGCGGCGCGTGTGCTTAATATGGCAGCTGAAAAATTTATATAACATCACTTATTTCACTCCATGCATCAACCACTGTTTGAGAAGCATGCTCTCGCTGCCTGACTGGTGATATTCCGCCCAAACTCTGTATGCCATGGGTTTTCCAACCTTGTTCCTGCAGCTACCCAGTGCTTAATATGGGAAACCAAGTGAAATTTGTTCGGGAACATCGATAGTAGCATGTTTCCGCAAAGAAAACATATTTCACTGAACTGTTGACAGTTGACAGGCCGCGCTGGAGAAGGAGTAGGAGATGGAAAGGCATGGTGGTGAGATTCTGTATAGCTAAAGGTAATGTCACCCAATTAATTATGAAAATATAAAAAAATGCCTTATTACTAGACTATTCAAATACAAATTCACTATAATTGTAGGCTAACTCTAAGCCGCCCTTCAGTCAATGAACCAACCGCATTGCCTAGGGCTGTACGTTCTCCCAGACTCATGGATAGACATTTTGGTACCTGACAAAATCCCTCCTGAGATGTGTGCAAACCTGGTGGCCAACTACAAGAAACGTCTGACCTGTTTTGCAGAGGGGTCAAATATTTATTTGCCTCATTAAAATGCAAATCAATTTATAACATTTTTGACGTGTTTTTCTGGATTTTTTTGTTGTTATTCTGTCTCTCACTGTTCAAATAAACCTACCATTAAAATTATAGTCTGATCATTTCTTTGTCAGTGGGCAAACGTACAAAATCAGCAGGGGATCAAATACTTTTTTCCCTCACTGTATGCTTGAAGGTGTTTTGCATGAATCATCACCTTCTAAAGCGCTGTCCATTTCGTTGAGTTTAGGCTTTGAAACAACATCCACAGCAACCATGTTTTTACAGTTTCAACCCCCTGTTGAACTTTTCTTCAAATTGATCATAGTGCGGTGAGTTTTAGAAGTGTGATAGGCCTAAGTGTTGGATGTGTGGTTCGAGGGACAATACAGTCCTGAGTACCAGGCCATTAAGACCTGATGGTAGTTATCAGGTTGGGTACTACCAAAGCATGTCCAGAGTGCCTTAAAGGAGATTACCATGACTCAACGGGCACATGGAATTTTACTGCGGTCATGACTGGTAATACATTCACTGCAACAGCCCATGTCCCACTGCTCTTCAATGGCTGTGTGAAGTTGCTGGACATTGGCGGGAACTGGAACATGCTGTTGTACGTGTCAATCCAGAGCATCCCAAACAAGCTCAGTTGGTGACATGTCTCATGAGTATGCAGGACATTTCCAGGAATTGTGTACAGATCCTTGCGACATGGGGCTGTGCATTATCATGCGAAACATGAGATGATGGCGGCGGATGAATGGCACGACAATGGGCCTCAGGATCTTATCATGGTATCTATGTTCATTCAAATTGCCATCAATAAAACGAATTTGTTGTCCGTAGCTTAGGTCTGCCCATACCATAACCCCACCACCATGGGGCACACTGTTCACAACATTGATATCAGCAAACCGCTCGCCCACACAACGCCATACATGTTGTTCTGCCATCTGCCCGGTACAGTTGAAACCGGGATTCACCTGTGAAGAGCACACTTCTCCAGCGTGCCAGTGACCATCGACGGTGAGCATTTGCCTACTGAAGTCGGTTACACCGCTGAACTGTAGTCAAGTCAAAACCCTGCTGAGGACGACGAGCATGCAGATGAGCTTCCCTGAGGCGGTTTCTGACAGTTTGTGCAACATTTCTTCAGTTGTTCAAACCCAGTTTCATCAGCTGTCCGGTTGGCTGGTCTCAGACAATCCCGCAGGTGAAGAAGCCGTATGTGGAGGTCCTGGACTGGTGTGGATACATGTGGTCTGCGGTTGTGAGGCCGGTTGGACGTACTGCCAAATTCTCTAAAACATTGGAGGTTGCTGGTTGGTAGAGAAAAACATTAAATTATCAATTAGAAACAGCTCTGGGGGACATTCCTGCAGTCGGAATGCCAATTACGCGCTCCCTTAAAACTTGACATCTGTGGCATTGTGTTGTGTGACAAAACTGCACATTTTATAGGGGTATTTTATTGTCCCCCGCACAAGGTGCACCTGTGTAATGATCACGCCATTTAATCAGCTTCTTGATATGCCACACCTGTCAGATGGATGTATTATCTTGGTAAAGGAGAAAAGCTCACTAACAGGGATGTAAACGCTTTGTATGCAACATTTTCTGGCATCATTTATTTCAGCTCATGAAACATGGGAACAACACTTGTTCTGTTAACAAAATGTTCAGTGTACATTTTATGGGATCTTTTGCGATCTACATATGTTTTAGCAACTGGTGTACTGTAGTTGCATGGGTGACATGGGGTGTAATCTAATGACCAGTTACATGCCCCACCCTCCCTAGGTGCTGAAGGTCAGGAAGTCCTCCTGGTGGCTATTCCAGAGTTCAGCAGCACTCAGACAGCCTGCCTGGTCAACCTCCGGACTCTGGAGTGTGAGCCAATCCGCTTCTCTTCCTTCTCTGCTGGTGATGATGAGGAGAGTGAGATGAACATCAGCCACTGAAGGAGCAACACACAATCTTTGTCCTCAGCCCCTTCCCCTGGTCCTCAAATGGAATCAGGTTGTACACTATAAAACATGTTTTTAAAGTGTCTGCTGAAGTCTCATTGGTTTCTCTTGATCAGCAAAGATATCAGTCATTATATATATAGTAAATATGGAGGATCAATGATGCTGTGCAGTCATCCCAGTACTGTTTGAGTAGAAGGAAACATGTTGCTAATGAAAGGTGTGTGTGATGGAACGGACTGTCTAATGAAGCGCTTTGTTTGTGTACCGGTGCCCAGACTCCTGTATTTGTCAACACACATTGTTTCCATTTTGGTACAGTAGATGATGTCATGAAGAAGAACAAAACACAAATGCTGTACGTAAATGAGCCTTTATTCATTGAAAAAAGAACTTTCCTCAGCTACGTTATGAGGAACATTTCAGAAAATCTCTCGAGTTCTCTCAACCTTCAACTAACATTTTGTGAAGTTAACATTTTAATGTCTGTCGGTATTATGGTTTTGCTGTCATGGGTGAAAATAATGTAAATAAATCCTCACTTTTCAAAGAAATACATTTTGCTTCTTTGTTTTTACTCTTCAGGGGTGGAGGTGGTAAAAATACATTTAATTTACAACCAGCACATATACATGATCTCTGAAGCACATTCTCTAGGAAGGCCTTGTATTGGTGTAAAAGGACCTTCCCAGATATCGGTACTGACATTTTCATTTGTGTTGAACTTTGTATCAAAAGACCTACTCAAGCAGTTATACAGAACACTTGACATTAGCGTGTGTGCCTGACTATTCAACATCATTGTTCCTTTTGAGTTTCTGTAAATATACCTAAACGCTTCTTGTGGCCCATTTGTAGATCTGAAAGAATGGATGGGTTCAGTAATATAGGAGGGAGAGAGTCTATCCTATTGGAGATTAAGCCATATTGCTTAAACATATCCAGTCCACTCAGATTTTCAAGGGGTCACTTAATTGTCCAGGAATTGAGTTAACAGTCTGGGCTTGACTGACAAATTGGTCCTGTTCAACTTCTTCCCTCCCTACCTTGATTATTTTAAGGAAATGGGGAGAAAGGATGTATTGGAACACGGTCTTGGTGTTACCCTTAGTAATCGTCGATCTCGTAGTTGTAATCCAAGATGGAGTCTGTGAAACCTTCTGGCGCTGATGTTTGCCCCTCTCCTATGAGCCACGAGTCGTACCAGGCAGTGGTGGGCTCTGCCTCTGTTGTCGTGGGAACCGGCGTGGTTGTCGGGGGCAAAGTTGTTGTCGATCTCATCAGTTTCTGTTGTCGTAGACGACGAAGGCGGCCGAGCCTCCGCTTTTGCTGGCGCATGCGACTCGTCTCAGGTTCATTGGCGGCAGCGCCATTGTTATGCACCACACGGCTGTTACCGTTGGAGGCGGTGTTCCGTCGTGTTCCACCGTTGCCGTGGCTGAGCAAGCGGATGGGCTTGTTGCCGTGCAGGGCCATGATCTGTTGATGAATTGATAGTATTTATATAGCGCTTCATTGGCTCTCAAAGGGCTAATGGGTAACCTCATTGTAGGTGTAGCAGTACCCACCTGTTTGATGCGGTCCCAGTTGGACTTGGCCAGGTTAAAGCTGCAGGTAGTTGCCCCTGGCTCGTAGCCCACCACACACAGATTGGTCAGGGGGGTGAAGCCTTCTGCCCGCACCGTCACACGGTACTCACCTGGGTTCAACAAGCGCCAGTAGTCCCCTGTTACAGCTGTGGAGGGAGGAGAGGGGTTAGACTGCACATTCAGTGAGGATAGCAGGCTCCTGGAGTGCTTTTGGTTTGTTCGGGGGCAAAGGGACAGCAGTGCTCAATAGTGCTCACCTGAGGTTTCATGAATCTGCCAATATGGCGGTGCATGGCAACACTGATTTGTTAAGCAGTAATGCAGGAGGCAGTATGGGGTATGGCTGACACTGTACCCACCTGTAGTGACATCATGGTTGACCCCCTCTACAGACACTGTGGCATTAGTGATGGGGTTCCCCTCATTGTCTTTCACCACGCCCCTGATCCCACGATGTACCTGGGTGAAGTGAAAACCAGGGGTCAAAGGGTCACGGTCACTATACAGCCACTCCATGACTAGGTGTGTTTGGTAAATTGTGCGTGTGTGTGTGATTACCTGCTCCATGAAGGTGAGCATGGCCTCTCTGTTCTTCTCCCACTCAATGACCAGCTCACTCTGATGGGGGAACTTATCACAGCCCAGGAACATTGACAGCTCCAGACAGTTAGTGTGCAGGTAGCTGAAATCATTCATACCTGAGGACGGAGGAGGATAGGGGGGAGGGAGAGATGGGAAGGAGAAAGGGGGAGGGAGAGACAAAGGTAGCAATTATTGGCCACCAGAGAGTGGCATTGTCCTCAAAAGTGGGTACTTTACTCTGATGACTGATTCATGTTTCATTACACGGTTTAACCTTGTTGAACTACTGAATGTAATGTTGACTAACAAATTCCTTATTGAACAGCAGACAACAATGTAAGGGAAAGGGATGTTGTCGGTTTGACTGTGTACTCACTTCCTGTGATGGGCTTCCACTTGGCGCGGTTGATGATTCCGACGCCGCCAGTGATGTCATCGCCGTGACAGGAGCCATGGGAAGTGTATGTCATGGACAGGTGAGTGGAGGCGTAGGAGATAGCCAGCCACCTGATGGCCCCATACACACACACCCACACACACACACTCAGATAGTCAGATATGTGGGATATTCTGATTGTTGACCTGTGGTTACCTTCAGGCTACACACCTGAAAAAGGAGGCGTCTGCCGTGGTCCTGGGTTCATCCTCAGGCTCTGCTTCCTGATGTCCCCCTCTGTTATCCTCCTCTTCCTCTTCTCTGTGGCCATAGCCCTGCCCCCTCCACTCCTCCTCCAGCTCCCTGTTCTGCCGGTCCTCTTCCGGCTGCTGGTATCCCCTGTTCCAACGCTCCTCTTCTGGTTCCTGGTATCCCCTGTTCCATCGGTCCTCTTCCGGCTGCTGGTATCCCCTGTTCCAACGCTCCTCTTCTGGTTCCTGGTATCCCCTGTTCCGCCGGTCCTCTTCTGGTTCCTGGTATCCCCTGTTCCGCCGGTCCTCTTCGGGATCCTGGTATCCCCTGTTCCAACGCTCTTCTTCTGGTTCCTGGTATCCCCTGTTTCTATCATCATCCTCTGGCTCCTCACGGTCGTAGCCTCTATCCCAATCTGCCCCTCTGTCATACTCATCCTCGAACCTAGAAGAATGATTTAGATTTCGTTGATAGTTTATTTGGTTTGCCATAAAGAGAGTGCAGGAAGAGCGATATTGGGAGAGAGCGAGAGAATGAGAGTGAGTGGGAGAGAGCGAGAGAATAAGAGTGAGTGGGAGAGAGCGAGAGAATAAGAGTGAGTGGGAGAGAGCGAGAGAATAAGAGTGAGTGGGAGAGAGCGAGAGAATGAGAGTGAGTGGGAGAGAGCGAGAGAATGAGAGTGAGTGGGAGAGAGCGAGAGAATGAGAGTGAGTGGGAGAGAGCGAGAGAATAAGAGTGAGTGGGAGAGAGCGAGAGAATAAGAGTGAGTGGGAGAGAGCGAGAGAATAAGAGTGAGTGGGAGAGAGCGAGAGAATAAGAGTGAGTGGGAGAGAGCGAGAGAATAAGAGTGAGTGGGAGAGAGCGAGAGAATAAGAGTGAGTGGGAGAGAGCGAGAGAATAAGAGTGAGTGGGAGAGAGCGAGAGAATGAGAGTGAGTGGGAAGAGAGCGAGAGAATGAGAGTGAGTGGGAAGAGAGCGAGAGAATGAGAGTGAGTGGGAGAGAGCGAGAGAATGAGAGTGAGTGGGAGAGAGCGAGAGAATGAGAGTGAGTGGGAGAGAGCGACAGAATGAGAGTGAGTGGGAGAGAGCGACAGAATGAGAGTGAGTGGGAGAGAGCGACAGAATGAGAGTGAGTGGGAGAGAGCGAGAGAATAAGAGTGAGTGGGAAAGAGCGAGAGAATAAGAGTGAGTGGGAGAGAGCGAGAGAATAAGAGTGAGTGGGAGAGAGCGAGAGAATAAGAGTGAGTGGGAGAGAGCGAGAGAATAAGAGTGAGTGGGAGAGAGCGAGAGAATGAGAGTGAGTGGGAGAGAGCGAGAGAATAAGAGTGAGTGGGAGAGAGCGAGAGAATGAGAGTGAGTGGGAGAGAGCGAGAGAATGAGAGTGAGTGGGAGAGAGCGAGAGAATGAGAGTGAGTGGGAGAGAGCGAGAGAATGAGAGTGAGTGGGAGAGAGCGAGAGAATGAGAGTGAGTGGGAGAGAGCGAGAGAATAAAAGTGAGTGGGAGAGAGCGAGAGAATGAGAGTGAGTGGGAGAGAGCGAGAGAATGAGAGTGAGTGGGAGAGAGCGAGAGAATGAGAGTGAGTGGGAGAGAGCGAGAGAATGAGAGTGAGTGGGAGAGAGCGAGAGAATGAGAGTGAGTGGGAGAGAGCGAGAGAATGAGAGTGAGTGGGAGAGAGCGAGAGAATGAGAGTGAGTGGGAGAGAGCGAGAGAATAAAAGTGAGTGGGAGAGAGCGAGAGAATAAGAGTGAGTGGGAGAGAGCGAGAGAATGAGAGTGAGTGGGAGAGAGCGAGAGAATGAGAGTGAGTGGGAGAGAGCGAGAGAATGAGAGTGAGTGGGAGAGAGCGACAGAATGAGAGTGAGTGGGAGAGAGCGAGAGAATGAGAGTGAGTGGGAGAGAGCGAGAGAATGAGAGTGAGTGGGAGAGAGCGAGAGAATGAGAGTGAGTGGGAGAGAGCGAGAGAATGAGAGTGGGAGAGAGCGAGAGAATGAGAGTGAGTGGGAGAGAGCGAGAGAATGAGAGTGAGTGGGAGCGAGCGAGAGAATGAGAGTGAGTGGGAGAGAGCGACAGAATGAGAGTGAGTGGGAGAGAGCGAGAGAATGAGAGTGAGTGGGAGAGAGCGAGGGAATGAGAGTGAGTGGGAGAGAGCGAGAGAATGAGAGTGAGTGGGAGAGAGCGAGAGAATGAGAGTGAGTGGGAGAGAGCGAGAGAATGAGAGTGAGTGGGAGAGAGCGAGAGAATGAGAGTGAGTGGGAGAGAGCGAGAGAATGAGAGTGAGTGGGAGAGAGCGAGAGAATGAGAGTGAGTGGGAGAGAGCGAGAGAATGAGAGTGAGTGGGAGAGAGCGAGAGAATGAGAGTGAGTGGGAGAGAGCGAGAGAATGAGAGTGAGTGGGAGAGAGCGAGAGAATGAGAGTGAGTGGGAGAGAGCGAGAGAATGAGAGTGAGTGGGAGAGAGCGAGAGAATGAGAGTGAGTGGGAGAGAGCGAGAGAATGAGAGTGAGTGGGAGAGAGCGAGAGAATGAGAGTGAGTGGGAGAGAGCGAGAGAATGAGAGTGAGTGGGAGAGAGCGACAGAATGAGAGTGAGTGGGAGCGAGCGAGAGAATGAGAGTGAGTGGGAGAGAGCGAGAGAATGAGAGTGAGTGGGAGAGAGCGAGCGAGAGAATGAGAGTGAGTGGGAGAGAGCGAGCGAGAGAATGAGAGTGAGTGGGAGAGAGCGAGCGAGAGAATGAGAGTGAGTGGGAGAGAGCGAGCGAGAGATTGAGAGTGAGTGGGAGAGAGAGAAAGAGGGAGAGAGAGAGGGTGGGAGTAGGAGAGAGAGAGGGAGAGTAAGTGCCTCGTACTGTCTCTTCTTGCGGCTGTGTGCCCGGTCTCTCTCGCTGGTGCTGGCGGCCTTGGTTAGGCGGTGGTTGTCGTAGGGGTAGGCCACTACCCTCTCCCCTCCCTGGAAGTTGGCCCCCAGTACAAACGGGTGGCTCTCCATCCACGAGATGATGGCTTGAGTCTCCACAGCTATCTGCAGGACAAGAAAAACAAACAGCAGCTGTCATATTGAGGCGATAGACAGAGAAATAGGACTTACTCGTACTCTGCTCTTCACACATCTACATTTATTTTCTCCCTCCTCTCCTGTCTTCATCCCCTCTCTTCCGCCCCTTCCTCTTCCCCATCCCCTCCCTCCCTTCACACACCTTGTCGTCCCCCACTGTGTCAGCAGGGATCTTGACATGGTGATTGGGGGTCAGTTTGGGCACCATACCCTTGTCCTCTGCCTCCCACAGAACACTGTTCAGGTCGGGGAAGTTGTGGAAGATGTCATGGCCGTCCTCCGTCCAGTGGCCTGTGGTCCAACCACTCAACTCTGAACCCTGTGGTGGCAATGGGACACAATGTTATGGAGAGAACCTGAAAGAACATCCTTACAGAACGATTTGCTTGAATGTGTCTAGTCTTCTCTTGTCTTTTTTAAAATATCTTCTATTAGGAAAAATACAGTTGGGTGCCAGACTGTTCCTGCATGCAACAATACTTGCCTACAGCAAGTTGGCTAAATCAGAAACTGTCTGGCACCTAACTTTCTTTTTCTTTAAAGAAAAAAACATTTGTACCCTGGAAGAGTAAAGGAGGTACAGCCGGTAATACCACGTATAGTGCCCAGTACTAACCGCTATGAGGGCCTTCTCCTGTCCGTCAGGATTCAGAGAGGGCACCAGGTGGGTACGCATTCCCTCCACCAGGCGACGCACTCTGGGGTTGCCGTCTCTGTACTCCTTACAAAGGTACTGCATCAGAAGAAGAACCATCTCCCGCCCTGTTGCCTCATTTCCATGGAGACCAGCCGTGTATCGGAACTCTGGCTCACCTAAGGGGGAAAAACACAGATCGTCATAGTCTTTCCATACTAAAGAGGACACAAGTACAGAGCTTTCTGTGAAAAAGACAGTCTTTTTTTCTTCCCACCTATCTCATGTTCTGTGGGGTTGCCTGATATCACCATGGCCACGATGTCTAGTCCATTGGAGCTGCGGCCCAGGCTGTACATACTGGTGATGTTGGGACACTCCTCGGACACAGACTTCATCAGCTACAGTAGAGACACAGTGGAAAGCAGAGGTCACCAACCCTGGTTCTGGAGACCTACAGTCTGTGCAGGACTTCGTTACAGTCAAACACATCTGATTTTAACCAATCATCAGTGTCAAGACCGTGTGGAAGTCATTTGTAACATTAGACCTGAATCCAGTTCATGAAGGTGGTAGTCATCACCATCTCACCGTGACCATATCTGAGTAGTTGTGATGTCTGAAGTCCAGGTACTGGACTGGAGTCACCTCATTCTGCAACCTCTGGTAGGCACTGGTGGGGTCTGAGGAGACAGAAACACACAGCATGAGTGTTTGTGTGTGAGTGTGTTGGTGTGTGTGTGTGACTCACCAGGCAGTGGGCATCCCAGCACCTCCAGCCTCATACAGCAACTGCCGTTCCAGCTCTGAGGGATGACTCTGATGTAGCGAGCTAGTATGGGCTCAGCTAACTGATTCAGCACTGGGGTGTCCTTATCAGAGTTACCAAAGAACAACTGGAGAGAGAGAGAGAGGAGAAGAGAGAGATTGAGAGTGAGAGAAAGGAAGAGAGATAGCGAGAGGGAGAGGAGGTAAGAGGTAAAGAGAGAAGAGAGAGAGTGGTGGTAAGAGATGGAGAGAGAGAGAAAGGAAGAGAGATAGCGAGAGGGAGAGATAAGAAGAGAGAGAGAGGAGGTAAGAGGTAAAGAGAGAAGAGAGAGAGAAATATAGGACTCAATGGCCAGACACAGTAAACATTTACACCCCATGAAGAGAGGATAAGAATGAACCCTGCTTGGGAGCAAAGCTGACAAAAGCCTCATTTGAAACAGTGTAGCTGTGAGGCTAACAGACTCACCCAGTCAGAGTAACCGTCATTCATGGTTGTCCATTCTCTGCTGTCATTACTGAATTGCACATAGTACGATGTCACAAAGTCACTCCTGGAACACAAAGTTTAGTCACCATTTAAATCTCTGTAGATAAAACATGCGCTTACGTGTCATCAAATCAAATCAAATGTATATATATAGCCCTTCGTACATCAGCTGATATCTCAAAGTGCTGTACAGAAACCCAGCCTAAAACCCCAAACAGCAAACAATGCAGGTGTAAAAGCACGTGTGTGTGTGTCTTACTCATTGCGTGAGTCTCGTCCTTGTGTTATGATCCCAGTAAACTCTGTTACTTTGCGAGCGTCAATCTCAAACCAGTGAATGTTGTCCTCTTGGTTAGGACACCACGCCCCACCATGCATGTCGTCCTCATCCTCTGAAGCCTGAAAACCATACCGTTTTAGAGATTAGGGGATGAGGGCTTACCCTCAGGGTTAGTGTGTGAGAGGTTACCTTCAGGGTTAATGTGTGAGGGGTTATCCTCAGGGTTAATGTGTGAGGGGTTATCCTCAGGGTTAATGTGTGAGGGTTTACCCTCAGGGTTAGGGTTCATGTGTGAGGGGTTACCCCCAAGGTTATGGTTCATGTGTGAGGGTTTACCCTCAAGGTTAGGGTTCATGATTGAGGGGTTGCCCTCAGGGTTCATGTGTGAGGGGTTATCCTCAGGGTTAATGTGTGAGAGGTTATCCTCAGGGTTAATGTGAGAGAGGTTACCCTCAGGGTTCATGTGTGAGAGGTTA
Source organism: Oncorhynchus nerka (assembly GCF_034236695.1). Taxonomy (NCBI): domain Eukaryota; kingdom Metazoa; phylum Chordata; class Actinopteri; order Salmoniformes; family Salmonidae; genus Oncorhynchus; species Oncorhynchus nerka. Next base: position 84,902,040 of record NC_088408.1, read on the forward strand.
TCCTCAGGGTTAATGTGCGAGAGGTTACCCTCAGGGTTCATGTGTGAGGGTTTACCCTCAAGGTTCATGTGTGAGGTGTTACCCCCAAGGTTAGGGTTCAAGTATGAGGGGTTGCCCTCAGGGTTAGGGTTCATGTGTGAGGGGTTACCCTCAGGGTTCATGTGTGAGGGTTTACCCTCAGGGTTAGGGTTCATGTGTGAGGGGTTACCCTCAAGGTTCATGTGTGAGGTGTTACCCCCAAGGTTAGGGTTCAAGTGTGAGGGTTTACCCTCAAGGTTAGGGTTCATGTGTGAGGGGTTGCCCTCAGGGTTCATGTGTGAGGGGTTACCCTCAGGGTTAATGTATGAGGGGCTACCCTCAGGGTTAATGTGTGAGGGGCTACCCTCAGGGTTCATGTGTGAGGGGTTATCCTCAGGGTTAATGTGTGAGGGGTTACCCTCAGGGTTAATGTGTGAGGGGTTACCCTCAGGGTTCATGTGTGAGGGGTTACCCTCAGGGTTCATGTGTGAGGGGTTACCCTCAGGGTTCATGTGTGAGGGGTTACCCTCAGGGTTAATGTGTGAGGGGTTACCCTCAGGGTTCATGTGTGAGGGGTTACCCTCAGGGTTCATGTGTGAGGGGTTACCCTCAGGGTTCATGTGTGAGGGGTTACCCTCAGGGTTCATGTGTGAGGGGTTACCCTCAGGGTTAATGTGTGAGGGGCTACCCTCAGGGTTAATGTGTGAGGGGTTAGTGTGTATGGGTTAAGGATGAGGGTTACCTGCATGTTGAGCCGTGCCCTGCCCTGGCTGTAACGGTGGTGAGACATGGAGGAGGCCAGCAGCTGGTCTGATTCTATCCTGTGAGACTCCATACCCAGGGGAGGACACTCTGCCACCAGGGGAAAACATCTGTCACACACACTTCACAAACGTTCCTAACAACACTGGAAAACATCATGAGGTATGCTAATGGTTTCTGGAAACCGATTATCTCAAATAACTTGAAGTATTAAACTAGTCAGATTACAAAAATTGTCAATATGTAGATGACATGGAGATGATAAAGGTATTTTTGTAATTGGATGGTAGTAGTTGACTTACTTTTGGGCTCTTTGAATACGGGTGGTCTCTTCTTGGCTTTTTCCCTATCTTCCTTCTCCCTCCTCTGCTGAGCTCTCTCTGTTAAAGAGCACCCATAGTCAATCACTAACTACCATTCCAGTAATCGATTGTGTGTGTGCGTGCGTGCGTGCATGAGCTCGTTAAGAGTGTTGGGCCAGTAACTTAAAGGTTGCTTCTTCGAATCCCAGAGCCAAAGAAGCAACCTTTCAGTTAGGTGAAAAATCTGCCCATGTGCCCTTGAGCAAGGCACATATCCCTAATTGCTCCTGTAAATCTCTCTGGAGTCTCTCCTCTCTATCTCTCCAAATCCAGGAATGTGCTGATTAAATTCACATGAATTTTATTGTATTCGGTAGACCTCGTTCTCAACTAACATCAAGGCGGTGGCCCGTTCCTGTAGGTTCATGCTCTACAACATCCGCAGAGTACGACCCTGCCTCACACAGGAAACGGCGCAGGTCCTAATCCAGGCACTTGTCATCTCCCGTCTGGATTACTGCAACTCGCTGTTGGCTGGGCTCCCTGCCTGTGCCATTAAACCCCTACAACTCATCCAGAACGCCGCAGCCCGTCTGGTGTTCAACCTTCCCAAGTTCTCTCACGTCACCCCGCTCCTCCGCTCTCTCCACTGGCTTCCAGTTGAAGCTCGCATCCGCTACAAGACCATGGTGCTTGCCTACGGAGCTGTGAGGGGAACGGCACCTCAGTACCTCCAGGCTCTGATCAGGCCCTACACCCAAACAAGGGCACTGCGTTCATCCACCCCTGGCCTGCTCGCCTCCCTACCACTGAGGAAGTACAGTTCCCGCTCAGCCCAGTCAAAACTGTTCGCTGCTCTGGCCCCCCAATGGTGGAACAAACTCCCTCACGACGCCAGGACAGCGGAGTCAATCACCACCTTCCGGAGACACCTGAAACCCCACCTCTTTAAGGAATACCTAGGATAGGATAAAGTAATCCTTCTCACCCCCCTTAAAAGATTAGATGCACTATTGTAAAGTGGCTGTTCCACTGGATGTCATAAGGTGAATGCACCAATTTGTAAGTCGCTCTGGATAAGAGCGTCTGCTAAATGACTTAAATGTAAATGTAAATGTAGAGACAGGCATGCGCGCATGGGCTTTCACAGCATACTCCATAAAGTTGCAGACAGACAGATACACTGTACACACCTGTTTTATGACTGTTTCAGTTGAGTGATTTTAATCACAGACACTTTTAACCTCAAGGATCCTTAAAGATTATTTTTCATCCCTTTACTGGTTAATCCCACACTGAAAACACAGTACATCTGTCATCCCTTTACTGGTTAATAACACACCCTGGATATCCCACACTGAAAACACAGTATATCTGTCATCCCTTTACTGGTTAATCCCACACCCTGGATATCCCACACTGAAAACACAGTACATCTGTCATCCCTTTACTGGTTAATAACACACCCTGGATATCCCACATTGAAAACACAGTATATCTGTCATCCCTTTACTGGTTAATCCCACACCCTGGATATCCCACACTGAAAACACACTATATCTGTCATCCCTTTACTGGTTAATCCCACACTGAAACGCACTATATCTGTCATCCCTTTACTGGTTAATCCCACACTGAAAACGCAGTATATCTGTCATCCCTTTACTGGTTAATCCCACACCCTGGAAATCCCACACTGAAAACACATTATTTCTGTCATCCCTTTACTGGTTAATCCCACACTGAAACACAGTATATCTGGCATCCCTTTACTGGTTAATCCCACACCCTGGATATCCCACACTGAAAACACAGTATATCTGTCATTCCTTTACTGGTTAATCCCACACCCTGGATATCCCACACTGAAACGCACTATATCTGTCATCCCTTTACTGGTTAATCCCACACTGAAAACGCAGTATATCTGTCATCCCTGTACTGGTTAATCCCACACCCTGGATATCCCACACTGAAAACGCAGTATATCTGTCATCCCTTTACTGGTTAATCCCACACTGAAAACGCAGTATATCTGTCATCCCTTTACTGGTTAATCCCTCCCTGGATATCCCACACTGAAAACACATTATATCTGTCATCCCTTTACTGGTTAATCCCACACTGAAAACGCAGTATATCTGTCATCCCTTTACTGGTTAATCCCACACCCTGGAAATCCCACACTGAAAACACATATCTGTCATCCCTTTACTGGTTAATCCCACACTGAAACGCAGTATATCTGTCATCCCTTTACTGGTTAATCCCACACTGAAACGCAGTATATCTGTCATCCCTTTACTGGTTAATCCCACACCCTGGCTATCCCACACTGAAACGCAGTATATCTGTCATCCCTTTACTGGTTAATCCCACACCCTGGATATCCCACACAGACAAATGCTCCATATTATGATTATACAGTTCCTGTGGTTCTAACATGGTCACAGTGCACGAGGTACAGAAAGAGACCGGAACATGTGGCAACAGCTGTTGGTTAGATCTCTGCCTTCCTTCTCTAACCGGGACTCTATGCTCCTCTGTTTCTATCCCTTATCTTGTTTTTTTCTCTCTTTTCATTCATCTTTCCTGTTAGTACTGTAACCTCTCTTGGCTGGCCCATCCCTCCCTCTTTCTTTGCTCCACTCCAGCTCATAAATAATTCAAACCGTACAGGTTACCACTATACCCCAGGCCTTTCTTCCCTGTCATCCTTCCTTCACAACACATTTCTACGGTTGAGATTTGTCCTGTTCTGGAGAGAATTCACTTTTGTCCCTCGTCTGCAAGTCTTAGCAAGTGAAGCCCAGGCAGAGACTAACATCTGTGTTTTCGTTCTTTTGGCTTTTATTGGAACCATGAACCACATGGGACTGATAAACCTCCTGTACATGAATCTGTGAGTAACATGACATGTTCTATCTGTGTGTCATATGTTCTTCTGATTGTCTGAGAGCTTTGACAGTACAACGTTTGGCATTGCAGTGTTACTAAGTTTTACTTGTTGCAATGTGTGGATGTTTTACCTCCCTTAATTGAATGCACTGATTGTTAGCCGCTCTGCATAAGAATTACCAAAGATATTTAGTCTTACGGATAAATGACCAAAATGTAAACGTAGTGTCAAATATTACTGTATGATGGGAAGTATCCACAACCTAGGACAGATGGACGGACAGACGGACAGATAGATCACAGTCATTCAGATCATAATGGAACAGACAGACAGACCACAGATCAGATCATACCTCTGTCCTCTCTCTCCTTTTCTTTCCTTTGTCTTTCCCTCTCCTCCTCCTCCTCCTGTTTTTTTGCTGTAGTAAACAAAGGAGTGAAAAACTTCAATGGGTGAATCCATTTTCCCCACCTCCCCATGTTTCAGATGTGAAACATTCAAAACGTTGCAGATAGAATAGCAACAGCTGTCATGATTCCCTATTCTATCTGACAGATAATCCATCACAACAGGTGTGAACAAAGCATTCTTCAACTTTTTCCCCTCTTCCCTTTCTTCATGTTTGCCACATAACCATAAACATAAGTGTTTGAAGAAAGGATCAATTCCATTACTTAGCTTATTTTGCAGTTTGTAACTTCAGCTGGCAAAGTCTCGCTAAACCCAAATTTATGAAGAAGATAACAGACCATGTAATTGAAACAGTCTGACAATTATACACGTCTCTTGTTCATTCTTGTGGGGAATGAGAGAGTGTAGGCCCATTACTTTGACTCTGTGGTAGCGGTCCAATTCTTTATTGTGTCTATCTAATCTTTAATTTACTGCAGGGTCCCAATGAAATTAAAAACAGATTTCTATTGGAGATTTGGCTATGGGTTAATGTTAGTTCATTTCATGTGTGTGTGTGTACATACTCTCTCCACCACTATATCCATAGTCATACTCCTCGTACCATGGGCTTTCATGGGTAGGTGGTGGTGTAATAGAATCCTCTGTATCAGAGGGAGAAACACAACGTTAGAACAGTCTTAGTATACTGTATCAGAGGGAGAAACACAACGTTAGAACAGTCTTAGTATACTGTATCAGAGGGAGAAACACAACGTTAGAACAGTCTTAGTATACTGTATCAGAGGGAGAAACACAACGTTAGAACAGTCTTAGTATACTGTATCAGAGGAGAAACACAACGTTAGAACAGTCTTAGTATACTGTATCAGAGGGAGAAACACACAGTCGTATACTTAGGGGAACAGTCTTAGTATACTGTATCAGAGGGAGAAACACAACGTTAGAACAGTCTTAGTATACTGTATCAGAGGGAGAAACACAACGTTAGAACAGTCTTAGTATACTGTATCAGAGGGAGAAACACAACGTTAGAACAGTCTTAGTATACTGTATCAGAGGGAGAAACACAACGTTAGAACAGTCTTAGTATACTGTATCAGAGGGAGAAACACAACGTTAGAACAGTCTTAGTATACTGTATCAGAGGGAGAAACACAACGTTAGAACAGTCTTAGTATACTGTATCAGAGGGAGAAACACAACGTTAGAACAGTCTTAGTATACTGTATCAGAGGGAGAAACACAAGGTTAGAACAGTCTTAGTATACTGTATCAGAGGGAGAAACACAACGTTAGAACAGTCTTAGTATACTGTATCAGAGGGAGAAACACAACGTTAGAACAGTCTTAGTATACTGTATCAGAGGGAGAAACACAACGTTAGAACAGTCTTAGTATACTGTATCAGAGGGAGAAACACAACGTTAGAACAGTCTTAGTATACTGTATCAGAGGGAGAAACACAACGTTAGAACAGTCTTAGTATACTGTAGCCTGGGTAACACATTGTTTCTGCATTGATTCAACAGGACTACCCCACTGGGCACAAACTGGTTGAATCAATGTTGTTTCCACGTCATTTCAGCAGTGGAAAACTGATTGAATTTGCAAAAAGTCATCAACTTAAGACATTTTGAGAATGTTTGTCTTTTTTTCACCCAACTTTTAACCTACTATAAATTAAATGACATGGTTTTATTGATTTCACGTTGAATTAACGTTAGTTGACAACTCATTCAAATGCAAATCAAAACTAGACGTTGAACTGACGCATGTGCACAGTGGGACATAACTGCCCTGGCAAAACCACAAGTTGACTCCAGCAGAAACCTGTTTGGAGGTACTGTTCTCTTTTTACTTAACAACATGACACAGACACTCTTTGGTTTTAGGTGTGCTTTCCAACGCTCTCTGTAGCTACGGCTATTTAACTAAAGGCCTTGATAATGCAGTAATCTTCCAATACAGTGATGTTCAAATTTCTGCAGCCACAACAGACGCTCTCTGTTTGGACCAACGTAAAGTTAGTGTAACTCACTGCTTGTTATTTGCCTAGTTAAATGTTTAATTTACATTTACAAGGAATATAACAGAGCAACCATCTTGTGAAAGGCTTCTCGATCAAAAACAAAACCATGAAAAGCCTTTGATTGTGTGGAACTAAACTCTCACCCACTCACTCTCATTTAAAATAACAGCTATGATCTAGCTAGCCTGATGTGATTCCCTGGAGTTAGAGGACAGTTGATCATATCCCACACTAAAACACAGGTTGTCTTTCATTCTTAGAAAGGAGGAACACCAGCATACACTGTGGCTCTCTAAGCAGTGACTGACTGACTGACTGACTGAGATATATTTACAGTACGTATTGATTGATTGATTGATTTAATTATGTAAGTTACCTGTGACAGCGTAGCTCAAGTCATCTTTCTCTGTGGGGACGACCTCTTTACCGTCAGGGAAAGGAAGATTCTCGGGCACCTCATCTGTTATCGGAGAACAGAGAGAGTGAGAGTTAGAGAATGAGAGAGTGCGATAGTGAGTGAGAGAATGAGAGAGTAAGAGATTGAGAGAGCGAGATATTGAGAGAATGAGAGCGAAAGAGAGAGTGAAAGCGTGAGAGAATGAAAAAGAGAAGAGAGAAAGAAAGGAGTGCAAGATTGAAGAGAGTGAGATAGAAGAGGAAGATGAGTCAGGAAGAAAGGAAGGAGATGGATGATGAAGTACGAGTAGAGCGCAAGAAGAGAAATGAGAACGGAGAGAGATGGAGTGATATGGTGAGAGAAATAGAGGATGAGAACGGAGAGAGACGATGGAGTGATATGGTGAGAGATAGAGGATGAGAACGGAAAGAGATGGTGGAGTGATATGGTGAGAGAAATAGAGGATGAGAACGGAGAGAGACGATGGAGTGATATGGTGAGAGAAATAGAGAGGTACTGGAGAGTAAGATACTGTAGGAGTGGAAATATGGAGCAATGGTAGCGTAAAACAGTAGTGGAAATATGGACACAGTAACGTAATGAAAACTTGTAACTTTCACACAAAGTACAGATGAGCTGAGCTTAGCTATGAATGTCACTGACAGACCTTCATATGAGATGATCTTTCCATCATCTGATTTAAAACTCATTGGTTAAAGCAGCATTTCTCAAGCTCGGTACTCTGGACTCCAAGGGGCGGAAGTTTTGGTTTTACCCCTAATACTACACAGCTGATTCAAATGATCAAAGCTGGATGATTAGTTTATTATTTTAATTAGCTGCGTAGTGCTGGGGCAAAAACCAAAACGTGCTCACCTTGGGGTCCCGAGGACCGAGTTTGGGAAACCCTGGGTTAAAGACTCCAGGTGGTTTGATATAGAGAGGAGCTGGAGAAGAAATGTACAAGTCCAAATAGTTCAGTATGTGCTGTTATAAACTTATAAACGAACAGCTAGTATGTAAAATACTTTACTAACTACTTGGAAATTACTATTCAAGTTATTTCAAAATGACATTTTACAGTTGTTGGTACCTTTATCCCATTCATCCATTCATCCATCTAGTCAGTCAGTCAGTCATTGTCAGTCATTTTAGGAAACTGAGGTTTAAACATACATTTGGCTTCCCAGTAGTCTTCATCTCCCGTGTCCACCTCTCCATCCACCACAAGAGGGGGGGATGTGGCCGTCGGGTCCTCTCCCTTCCAATAGTCATCTTCTGGGTCGACCACTGGGCCTGCAGGCTCCTCCTCCTCTCCCTTCCAGTAGTCATCCTCTGAGTCAGTCTCTGGGGTGGCTGGCATATCATCATCAGGGTTCCAGTACTCATCCTCTGAGTCAGTCTCTGGGGTGGCTGGCTTATCATCATCAGGGTTCCAGTACTCATCCTCTGAGTCAGTCTCTGGGGTGGCTGGCTTATCATCATCAGGGTTCCAGTACTCATCCTCTGAGTCAGTCTCTGGGGTGGCTGGCTTATCATCATCAGGGTTCCAGTACTCATCCTCTGAGTCAGTCTCTGGGGTGGCTGGCTTATCATCATCAGGGTTATAGTAGTCATCCTCTGAGTCAGTCTCTGGGGTAGCTGGCTTATCATCATCAGGGTTCCAGTAGTCATCCTCTGAGTCATTCTCTGGGGTGGCTGGCTTATCATCATCAGGGTTCCAGTAGTCATCCTCTGAGTCAGTCTCTGGGGTGGCTGGCTTATCATCATCAGGGTTCCAGTAGTCATCCTCTGTCAGAGGGACACAGGGACACAGTAGATGTAACATTATTATTGTGGAGAAAATCCATATACTTTTCAATGGTACAAATAAGATCAACATTTTGATTGGTATTAGAACACTGAGGCACCAGCTCAGCCCAAACAACTTAGCACTCACAAATGACAAATCATTGTATAGTTAATTTACCAATTCTAGTCTGTCTTAAAGAACCAGTGAGGTCAAAAACGAGATTTTCTGTGTTTCATATATACAGTATTTACACACTGAAGTTGGAATAATACGGTGAAATTGTGAAAATTACAATAATACCCTTTAGCGTTAGAGCTGTTTATAAAGATAGCCTGAAATTTTAGCCTGTTTAGGTGGGATGGAGTTTTGGCTTGCCTGGTGACATCACCAGGCTGCAAATTAGTTAATAAACCAATAAGAGTTCCAAACCTCTCTGCCAATAACAGCTAATCGTCAGTTTTCCCCTCTCCACTCAGAACACTCCCAGGCAGTCCTAGCAAAATTCTTGCTTGAGAAATTGCTCTTTACTTAAGAAGCTGTTTTTTGTTAATTTTTTTACAAATTTTTAATGAAAATAATCACAGTAAGGTACTTAATTGTTACCCAGAAATGATTTGATACTGAGATGAAAACAGCTGCATTGGACCTTTAACTAGAGTGGTGTGTAACTAAATTACCTGGCTCTGTGTACACCTCAGTGGTAGTGGTCGGTGGTAGTGTGGTAGTGGTCGGTGGTGGAGTTGTTGGTGCTTTGCCGCGGCGGCCTCCCTTGTCCTTCAGCTTTTTGTCTGCTTTAGACTCCTTGTTCTTCTTGTCCTTCTTACCCTTTTTTTTCTTCCCTTTGCCCTCCTCCTCCTCTGGTGCTCTCCTGACCCGGGCTTGGAGATGGACGAAGAAGCAAAGGAAAGTGAATAAACTCGATCATGTTGACCCCTGAGGGCCCAATATGAGGCCTTACAGCTCCTACCAGATATGTATATCGCTCTGGATGAAAGCGTCTGCTAAATTACTCAATTGTAAATGTAATGTAAATGTTGAAATTGATAGGGCATTATGGCATTCAAACAACTGCTATAAATCAACACCAACTTTCTGCAATTGAAACAGAATGATGAGAGAGCGAGGGACGGAGAGAGAGAGAGAGACAGACAGAAAGACAGAGATCCCGGTCCAGACATGTGTACCGGGAAGTGGGTCTGCCAGACAGCATCACTAGCAGGGGGCACCGCTGAGCTAACGTCTGGCAGACAGGCTGTGTATGTGTGTGTGGCGGGGGGGAGATGACGGTGTCCTGTGCAGAAGAAAGCCTCCTCTGTTCTATCTACAAAAAAGGTTTGGGGTAGTTTCCCCTTTTTTCCCCCAATTTCGTGATATCCAATTGGTAGTTAGTCTTGTCCCATCACTGAAACTCCCCTACTGACTCGGGCCAGGCAAAGGTCGAGAGCCATGCGTCCTCTGAAACACAACCCTGCCAAGCCGCACTGCTTCTTGACACGTTGCTCACTTAACCCGGAAGCCAGCCGCACCAATGTGTCGGAGGAATCACCATCCAGTTGGCGACCAAAGTCAGCTTGGAGTCGCTAGAGCATGATAAGACAAGGAAATCCTGGGCCAGCCAAACCCTGCCCTAACCCGGACAACGCTGGGCCAATTGTGCTCTGCTTCATGGGTCTCCCAGTCAGGGCCAGTTGTGACAGCCTGGGATCGAACCCGGGCCTGTAGTGACACCTCAAACACTGCAATGCAGTTCCTTAGACTGCTGCGCCACTCGGGAGGCCCGGGACACACAAACACATACACGTACACACAGACAAACCTCAAGAAGAGGAACTATAGCGACATCATCATACTCATGGTCAAGGAGATCTGGGCTTATCTAAGTGTTACCACATGATGTCCCATTTGAATATTCCAAAATCACATACTAGGACTGTAGGTTTCTATCTGATGTGGAATGGATAATGAAGCTGTTCTTCTTTCTGGCCTTTCCTCTGACTGAACATATTTACAGAATTTGGCATGTTATGAATAATATGTGGATGTAATTATCCTCTTGTGCTGCTTATGGTTCTGCCTCAATCGCCACTGGAAGGCATTGTATTGTATGGTATTGTAATGTAACATATTGGGAAGCAAAAAGTTGTGTAAATCCAGAAGTCAGTGGAGCCTCATTGGCATTTCACTATCTCTCTTCATGGCTGTCTGAATATCAGTGCCAGTGACATAACTGTGGAACGGCGATGTCTTCATGGAAAATATTCCTCTCCATTAGTAAACTCAGTCAAACTGTAATGACATGCTGTTAGGGCATTATCAACATTGTCCCGTCTGACTCTGTGTGGTTGGTCATTCTCATATCTTCTCAATGGTGGACAAATAGGTATAACAGTAGTAGCAACTATCCCATAGCACACTACAAACTATGTAACAATGTCTACCTACTGTACAACATACACTGAACAAAAAAATGGACGCAACATTTTAAGTGTTGGTTCCATGTTTCATGAGCTGAAATAAAGATTTCCATACGCACAAAAAGCTTATTTCTCTAAAATGTTGTACACAAATTTGTTTACGTCCTTGCTAGTAAGCAATTGTCCTTTGCCAAGATAATCCATCCATATGGCATATTAAGCTGATTAAACAGCATGATCACTACACAGGTGTAACTTGTGCTGGGGACAATAAAAGGCCACTTTTAATTTTTAAATTTTTTACCTAACAATAAAAATTGACATTTTAACCCATGGGTTAACTGCCTTGTTCAGGGGCAGAAAAACAGATTTTTTACCTTGTCTGCTTGGGATCCGATCTTGCAACCTTTCAGTTACTAGTCCAACACTCTAACCACTAGGCTACCTGCCGACCCAGTTTTGTCACACAACACAATGACACAGATGTCTCAAGTTTTGCGATAGCGTGCAATTGGCATGCTGACTGCAGGAATGTCCACCAGAGCTGTTGCCAGAGACTTGAATGTTAATGTCTCTACCATAAGCTGCCTCCAACGTTGTTTTAGAGAATTTGGCAGTGTCCAACTGCAGACCAAGTATTCCCAGGGCCGGTCCCGGCCATTCTGCCGCCCTAGGCAAGCCTAAGAAAATTGCCTTCCCATGCAAAACTAGAACAGTCCCAGTAAACAAAATAACATTGAAAAGACATCTAAAATAGTATTTTTCAGACATTGGAGTTAGGTTCAATTTACGTTCTGAATGAAAGGTGAAAATGTGTTTTTTTTCGGACATTGAAAATATGCATTTTCCAGACGTTGAAATCAACATAATTTTTGGTTCTGAATAAAAGTTGAAAAGACGTCATTTAGAAACGTCTATGTTTGGACCAAATCAAGGCCGGTCCAGACAGGACCAAGTCTGAACCAAACATAGACGTCTATGTTTGGGCCAAATCAATGCCGGTCGATACCAGACAAAATCTGAACCAACGTCCATGGACATGGAATGCAAGGCCAGTCCGGATTGCACCAGAAAAAGACATCCAGTCCGGACAGAGCAACAACAACAAAAAGACATCCAGTAGAAGTCGGTGTCGGTCCGTGTTTACTGAGGTGTAGCCTATCGGGTCCATTCGCTTATTTGCCGCTTACATGCGGTAATAATAAAAAGTGTTGTAATAGCCTACAGTTTTCTTGACATTTTGTTTTAATTATTGTGAATGGGTTATGTTTTACCCTGGCTATATCTGCTACATGATTCATGTTAGATTATTTTGTGGACGGAATGTTGGTAGCGCGCCGCAGCTATGCTTCTCTCCAACAGAGAGACGAGCTGGGAATAAACAATCAAAATATTTTGCAGCCTTGCCTTTGACAAAGTGGGAGCTGCTTATCACAGGGCGGCATCAGCGCTCACCTAAAAAGCCCATATGCCCCTGTTTAAGAGAAATTGACATTGTTTTTGGGCAGAATTATGTGAGATTTAATGTGTTGTTGGAGGTGCATCTTTATCAATTTAGTTCAGAAAATGATACCCTCGTCAATGTGCCGCCACAGGCCACAGCCTAAATCTGCCAAATGAGCGGGCTGGCACCGTGTATTCCCAGTCATGTGAAATCCATAGATTTATTTCCATTGACTGATTTCCTTATATGAACTGTAACTCAGTGAAATCTTCAAAATTGAGGCATGTTGCATTTTATATTTTTCTTCAGTGTGGTTACACAGTACCTACTAACTAATATAATTACCATATAAATACATAGTTTTAGTGCAACCAAATTGGGAAATTGGTCTGATTCAACCAACAGATGTGTGTGCTGAAGTTTACTAGATTTTAAACTGTGAAACTCAGAAACAAATGTACTTTATGATTAAAACTTCATCATCATCTCTGTCTCAGAGGGTGATTCCTTCCACTGTAGAGTGGGGTTCTGTGGTCACTGTTCACCCATGATTACAGCACAATCAGTGGAAAAGAAAAGTTGACTGTACAAATCTGTTTGCAAGATGCCCAGCTCAGAGCCCAGCCAGGTCTGTTACTGCAGCAGCAGACTAAATCTTCCCCAGTCTCAGTCCCAGTCCAAGTCCCAGTCCCAGTCTCAGTCCCAGTCCAAGTACCAGTCCAAGTACCAGTCCCAGTCCTAGTCCAAGTACCAGTCTCAGTCTAAGTCCCAGTCCCAGTCCAAGTACCAGTCTCAGTCTCAGTCCAAGTCCCAGTCCAAGTACCAGTCTCAGTCCCAGTCCAAGTACCAGTCCCAGTCTCAGTCTCAGTTCCAGTCCAAGTACCAGTCCCAGTCCCAGTCCAAGTATCAGTCTCAGTCCAAGTACCAGTCCTAGTCCAAAGTACCAGTCTCAGTCCCAGTCCCAGTACTAGTCGAAGTACCAGTCTCAGTCTCAGTCCCAGTACCAGTCCAGTCCCAGTCCAAGTACCAGTCCCAGTCTCAGTCTCAGTTCCAGTCCAAGTCCCAGTCCCAGTCCAAGTACCAGTCCCAGTCTCAGTCCCAGTCCAAGTACCAGTCTCAGTCTAAGTCCCAGTCCCAGTCCAAGTCCCAGTCCAAGTCCAGTCCCAGCCAGGTCTGTTACTGCAGCAGCAGACTAAATCTTCCCCAGTCTCAGTCCCAGTCCAAGTCCCAGTCCCAGTCCAAGTACCAGTCCAAGTACCAGTCCCAGTCCCAGTCCTAGTCCAAGTACCAGTCTCAGTCTAAGTCCCAGTCCAAGTACCAGTCTCAGTCTAAGTCCCAGTCCAAGTACCAGTCCCAGTCCAAGTACCAGTCTCAGTCCCAGTCCCAGTCCTAGTCCAAGTACCAGTCTCAGTCTAAGTCCCAGTCCAAGTACCAGTCCCAGCCAGGTCTGTTACTGCAGCAGCAGACTAAATCTTCCCCAGTCTCAGTCCCAGTCCCAGTCCCAGTCCAAGTACCAGTCCAAGTACCAGTCCCAGTCCCAGTCCTAGTCCAAGTACCAGTCTCAGTCTTAAGTCCCAGTCCAAGTACCAGTCTCAGTCTAAGTCCCAGTCCAAGTACCAGTCCCAGTCCAAGTACCAGTCTCAGTCTCAGTCCAAGTCCCAGTCCAAATACCAGTCTCAGTCTAAGTCCCAGTACCAGTCCCAGTCCCAGTCCCAGTCTCAGTCTCAGTTCCAGTCCAAGTACCAGTCCCAGTACCAGTACCAGTCTCAGTCCAAGTACCAGTCCTAGTCCAAAGTACCAGTCTCAGTCCCAGTACTAGTCCAAGTACCAGTCTCAGTCCAAGTACCAGTCCCAGTCTCAGTCTCAGTTCCAGTCCAAGTCCCAGTCCCAGTCCAAGTACCAGTCCCAGTCTCAGTCCCAGTCCAAGTACCAGTCTCAGTCTAAGTCCCAGTCCCAGTCCAAGTACCAGTCCCAGTACCAGTCCTAGTCCAAGTACCAGTCCTAGTCCAAGTACCAGTCTCAGTCCCAGTCCTAGTCCAAGTACCAGTCTCGGTCTAAGTCCCAGTCCCAGTCCAAGTACCAGTCCCAGTCTCAGTCCCAGTCCTAGTCCCAGTCCAAGTACCAGTCCCAGTCCAAGTACCAGTCCCAGTCTCAGGCCCAGGTATACTTTGCTCTGCTCTGGTGCGTGCCAAGAGACACGGTCCAGATGGGTATGACAAAAGACAAAAGGAACACCTATGTGAGAATGCTGTTCATTGACTACAGCTCAGCGTTCAACACCATAGTAGTGCCCTCCATATAATCACTAAGCTAAGGAACCTGGGATTATATTTTATTTTATTAGGATCTCTTTTAGTCCTCATTTGGACTGTTCTTCCAAGAGTTCTTAAAATACTATTTATAATATGATCACATTTTCACTTCTAACACACTGTTACAAACAGACATAATACACTGACATGTTGACCAGATAAATACTCTAACAGTCTAAAAAGTATGATTCTTCATCTACCATAGTCCAGCACAGCTTTCCTATGTATTATATTTAAATGGTTTTAAAGTATTGTTTGAATTTATATATTGAACATTTTCTTGTTTGCTCAGATAAATTATTCAATTTCTTTATTGCTCTAAATCGAAATGTTATTTAGCCTTCTCTTTTCTGTCTAGATAACACATAGATGGTGGACAATCTATTCCTAGTGTCACGACTTCTACCGAAGTCGTTGCCTCTCCTTGTTCGGGCGGTGCTCGGCGGTCGACGTCACCGGTCTTCCAGCCATCATTGATCCATTTTTCATTTTCCATTGGTTTTGTCTTGTCTTCCCACACACCTGTTTTCAATCCCATTCATTACCTGTTGTGTATTTAACCCTCTGTTTCCCCTCATGTCTTTGTCAGAGATTGTTTATTGTCAGTGTTGTGTTTATTGTATAGGTGTGCGACGGGGTCCTCATACCCATGTTTGTTTATATTCTATTCTTATTAGTGTTATGGAGCATGTTACGTGGACATTTATTAAAAGACTCCATTTTACACTCCGTTTGACTCTCCTGCGCCTGACTTCCCTGCCACCTATACACACGACTTTGACACCTAGTATTTACTGAATGTCTGTCTCTTTCCAACTGAATACTGTTGTGAATAGAGTTTGGCTGTTTTAAATGGTGTATATTATGAAATAAAATAAGTATGTATTTATTTAATATCTTGTTGACTGATGACCAACCAAGAGCATTGAGCATGGCTACAACCGAATAACCACCTTAAAACAATCCTTGCTGCTTTGTTCTGTTCAATCTGCAGCCTCCAAATTTAACTTGTGGATGCATTTCCCCAGAACACAGAACAGTAGATTACCTGACTCCCAATTAATGCTTGGGTTGTTTACTTAAGAATCTTTCCCGGTAAATATTTAGCTATCCTTCTGATCATGCATGCAGTTTTAATATTTTGTTTTACATAGATGAGTTGTTTGAGACGACCATGATAAGCAGTTGTCTAGCTGCACTCCTAGTAGTTTGGTTTCTGCCACTTCCTCAGTTTGTACTCCCCCCATACTTAATGGTATCCCATGCTGTGTTGGCCTTTTCCTAGTGGAACAGACCAACATAACTTTGGTTTTCTTAGTGTTTAAAACAAGTTTGTTCCAGCAAACCCACTCCCTGATATTTTCCAAATCTACTTGTACAGCTTGCTGTACGTGTTGAACCGATTGGAAAAAGAGGACCGAGCATGCCCCCATTCTCAGCGACAGGGCTGCAGTGGAGCAGGTTGAGAGCTTCAAGTTCCTTGGTGTTCACATCACCAACAAACTAAAATGGTCCATGCACACCAAGACAGTCGTGAAGAGGGCACGACAAAACCTATTCCACCTCGGGAGACTGAAAAGATTTGACATGGGTCTTCAAATCCTCAAAAGGTTCTACAGCTGCACCATCGAGAGCACTGGTTGTATCACTGCCTGGTACGGCAACTACTCGGCCTCCGACCGCAAGGCACTACAGAGGGTAGTGCGTACGGCCCAGTACATCACTGGGGCCAAACTTCCTGCCATCCAGGACCTCTATACCAGGCGGTGTCAGGAGGAAGGCCCTAAAAATTTTCAAAGACTCAAGCCACCCTTGTCATAGACTGTTCTCGTTGCTACCGCACGGCAAGCGGTACCGGAGCACCAAGTCTAGGTCCAAGAAGCTTCTAAACAGCTTCTACCCCCAAGCCATAAAACTCCTGAACACCTATTCAAATAGCTACCCAAACTATTTGCATTGCCCCCCCCTTATTCACCGCTGCTACTCTCTGTTGTTATCTCCTATGCATAGTCACTTTAATAAATCTACCTACATGTATATATTACCTCAACTAACTGGTGCCCCCACACATTGACCTTGTATTGGTAACCCCCTGTATATAGTCTTACAAGTGTTATTTTACTGCTGCTCTTTAATTACTTGTTACTTTTATTTCTTATTCTTATCCGTATAACTGCATTGTTGGTTAGGGGCTCGTAAGTAAGCGTTTCATTGTAATACCTGTTGTATTCGGCACATTTGACTAATACAAATTGATTTTATTTTATTTTATTGTCTTGCTGTATAAATTGTAGTATTACATTTACATTTAAGTCATTTAGCAGACGCTCTTATCCAGAGCGACTTACAAATTGGTGCTTTCACCTTATGACATCCAGTGGAACAGCCACTTTACAATAGTGCATCTAGGTCTTTTAAGGGGGGGGGGTGAGAAGGATTACTTTATCCTATCCTAGGTATTCCTTAAAGAGGTGGGGTTTCAGGTGTCTCCGGAAGGTAGTGATTGACTCCGCTGTCCTGGCGTCGTGAGGGAGTTTGTTCCACCATTGGGGGGCCAGAGCAGCGAACAGTTTTGACTGGGCTGAGCGGGAACTGTACTTCCTCAGTGGTAGGGAGGCGAGCAGGCCAGAGGTGGATGAACGCAGTGCCCTTGTTTGGGTGTAGGGCCTGATCAGAGCCTGGAGGTACTGAGGTGCCGTTCCCCTCACAGCTCCGTAGGCAAGCACCATGGTCTTGTAGCGGATGCGAGCTTCAACTGGAAGCCAGTGGAGAGAGCGGAGGAGCGGGGTGACGTGAGAGAACTTGGGTAGGTTGAACACCAGACGGGCTGCGGCGTTCTGGATGAGTTGTAGGGGTTTAATGGCACAGGCAGGGAGCCCAGCCAACAGCGAGTTGCAGTAATCCAGACGGGAGATGACAAGTGCCTGGATTAGGACCTGCGCCGCTTCCTGTGTGAGGCAGGGTCGTACTCTGCGGATGTTGTAGAGCATGAACCTACAGGAACGGGCCACCGCCTTGATGTTAGTTGAGAACGACAGGGTGTTGTCCAGGATCACGCCAAGGTTCTTAGCGCTCTGGGAGGAGGACACGATGGAGTTGTCAACCGTGATGGCGAGATCATGGAACGGGCAGTCCTTCCCCGGGAGGAAGAGCAGCTCCGTCTTGCCGAGGTTCAGCTTGAGGTGGTGATCCGTCATCCACACTGATATGTCTGCCAGACATGCAGAGATGCGATTCGCCACCTGGTCATCGGAGGGGGGAAAGGAGAAGATTAATTGTGTGTCGTCTGCATAGCAATGATAGGAGAGACCATGTGAGGTTATGACAGAGCCAAGTGACTTGGTGTATAGCGAGAATAGGAGAGGGCCTAGAACTGAGCCCTGGGGGACACCAGTGGTGAGAGCGCGTGGTGAGGAGACAGATTCTCGCCACGCCACCTGGTAGGAGCGACCTGTCAGGTAGGACGCAATCCAAGCATGGGCCGCGCCGGAGATGCCCAACTCAGAGAGGGTGGAGAGGAGGATCTGATGGTTCACAGTATCGAAGGCAGCCGATAGGTCTAGAAGGATGAGAGCAGAGGAGAGAGAGTTAGCTTTAGCAGTGCGGAGCGCCTCCGAGATACAGAGAAGAGCAGTCTCAGTTGAATGACTAGTCTTGAAACCTGACTGATTTGGATCAAGAAGGTCATTCTGAGAGAGATAGCGGGAGAGCTGGCCAAGGACGGCACGTTCAAGAGTTTTGGAGAGAAAAGAAAGAAGGGATACTGGTCTGTAGTTGTTGACATCGGAGGGATCGAGTGTAGGTTTTTTCAGAAGGGGTGCAACTCTCGCTCTCTTGAAGACGGGAGGGACGTAGCCAGCGGTCAGGGATGAGTTGATGAGCGAGGTGAGGTAAGGGAGAAGGTCACTGGAGATGGTCTGGAGAAGAGAGGAGGGGATAGGGTCAAGCGGGCAGGTTGTTGGGCGGCCGGCCGTCACAAGACGCGAGATGTCATCTGGAGAGAGGGAGAAAGAGGTCAGAGCACAGGGTAGAGCAGTGTGAGCAGAACCAGCGGTGTCGTTTGACTTAGCAAACGAGGATCGGATGTCGTCGACCTTCTTTTCAAAATGGTTGACGAAGTCATCTGCAGAGAGGGAGGAGGGGGAGGGGGAGGAGGATTCAAGAGGGAGGAGAAGGTGGCAAAGAGCTTCCTAGGGTTAGAGGCAGATGCTTGGAATTTAGAGTGGTAGAAAGTGGCTTTAGCAGCAGAGACAGAGGAGGAAAATGTAGAGAGGAGGGAGTGAAAGGATGCCAGGTCCGCAGGGAGGCGAGTTTTCCTCCATTTCCGCTCGGCTGCCCGGAGCCCTGTTCTGTGAGCTCGCAATGAGTCGTCGAGCCACGGAGCGGGAGGGGAGGACCGAGCCGGCCTGGAGGATAGGGGACATAGAGAGTCAAAGGATGCAGAAAGGGAGGAGAGGAGGGTTGAGGAGGCAGAATCAGGAGATAGGTTGGAGAAGGTTTGAGCAGAGGGAAGAGATGATAGGATGGAAGAGGAGAGAGTAGCGGGGGAGAGAGAGCGAAGGTTGGGACGGCGCGATACCATCCAGTAGGGGCAGTGTGGGAAGTGTTGGATGAGAGCGAGAGGGAAAAGGATACAAGGTAGTGGTCGGAGACTTGGAGGGGAGTTGCAATGAGGTTAGTGGAAGAACAGCATCTAGTAAAGATGAGGTCGAGCGTATTGCCTGCCTTGTGAGTAGGGGGGGAAGGTGAGAGGGTGAGGTCAAAAGAGGAGAGGAGTGGAAAGAAGGAGGCAGAGAGGAATGAGTCAAAGGTAGACGTGGGGAGGTTAAAGTCGCCCAGAACTGTGAGAGGTGAGCCGTCCTCAGGAAAGGAGCTTATCAAGGCATCAAGCTCATTGATGAACTCTCCGAGGGAACCTGGAGGGCGATAAATGATAAGGATGTTAAGCTTGAAAGGGCTGGTAACTGTGACAGCATGGAATTCAAAGGAGGCGATAGACAGATGGGTAAGGGGAGAAAGAGAGAATGACCACTTGGGAGAGATGAGGATCCTTTGCCACCACCCCGCTGACCAGAAGCTCTCGGGGTGTGCGAGAGCACGTGGGCGGACGAAGAGAGAGCAGTAG
Organism: Oncorhynchus nerka; assembly: GCF_034236695.1. Classification (NCBI taxonomy): domain Eukaryota; kingdom Metazoa; phylum Chordata; class Actinopteri; order Salmoniformes; family Salmonidae; genus Oncorhynchus; species Oncorhynchus nerka. The sequence goes on from NC_088408.1 coordinate 84,921,948, forward strand.
GAGTAGCGGTGTTGTCTGTGGTGATCCATGTTTCCGTCAGTGCCAAGAAGTCGAGGGACTGGAGGGAGGCATAGGCTGAGATGAACTCTGCCTTGTTGGCCGCAGATCGGCAGTTCCAGAGGCTACCGGAGACCTGGAACTCCACGTGGGTCGTGCGCTGGGACCACCAGATTAGGGTGGCCGCGGCCATGCGGTGTGGAGCGTTTGTATGGTCTGTGCAGAGAGGAGAGAACAGGGATAGACAGACACATAGTTGACAGGCTAGAGAAGAGGCTACGCTAATGCAGAGGAGATTGGAATGACAAGTGGACTACACGTCTCGAATGTTCAGAAAGTTAAGCTTACGTAGCAAGAATCTAATTGACTAAAATGATTCAAATGATACAGTACTGCTGAGGTAGGCTAGCTGCGTTGTTGACACTACCCTAATCAAGTCGTTCCGTTGAGTGTGAAGTTTCTACAATGCTGCTATTCGGGGGCTAGCTGGCTAGCTAGCAGTGTTGGTTACGTTACGTTGCGTTAGGAGAACGACAATAGCTGAAAATGTAGTGGTTTGAGTTTCAGATAAGGCATAAGGAAGGTTGTTGGTATATATTAAGTAAAGAAGTGGACCAAGGCAGCTGCCCTGTGGTATTCCACAGTTTAAAGCATGAGGGGAAGAAAATTAACCATTGAAATACAGTGGGGAGAACAAGTATTTGATACACTGCCAATTTTGTAGGTTTTCCTACTTACAAATCATGTAGAGGCATGTCATTTTTATCATAGGTACACTTCAACTGTACAACGGAATCTAAAACAAAAATCCAGAAAATCACATTGTATGATTTTTAAGTAATTCATTTGCATTTTATTGCATGACATAAGTATTTGATCACCTACCAACCAGTAAGAATTCTGGCTCTCACAGATCTGTTAGTTTTTCTTTAAGAGGCCCACCTGTTCTCCACTCATTACCTGTATAAAAGACACCTGTCCACACACTCAATCAAAATATATTTTAGATTTTAGATTATTCAAAGTAGAGACCCTTTGCCTTGATGACAGCTTTGCACACTCTTTGCATTGAGTAGGTGTGTCCAAACTTTTGACTGGTGGTATACAGAAGACAGCCCTATTTGGTAAAAGACCAAGTCCATATTATGGCAAGAACAGCTCATATAAGCAAAGAGAAACAACAGTTCATCATTACTTTAAAACATGAAGGTCAGTCAATCCATACAATTTCAAGAACTTTGAAAGTTTCTTCAAGTTCAGTCGCAAAAACCATCAAGACGTGCTATGATGAAACTGGCACTCATGAGGACTGCCACAGGACAGAAAGACCCAAAGTTACCTCTGCTACAGAAGATAAGTTCCTTAGAGTTACCATCCTCAGAATTTTCAGACCAAATAAATGCTTCACAGAGTTCAAGTATCAAACACATCTCAACATCAACTGTTCAGAGGAGACCTTATGAATCAGGCCTTCATGGTCAAATTGCTGCAAAGAAACCACTACTAAAGGACACTAATAAGAATAAGAGACTTGCTTGGGCCAAGAAACACGAGCAATGGACTTTAGACCGTTGGAAATCTGTCCTTTGGTCTGATGAGTCCAGGTTTCAGATTTTTGGTTCTAATTGCCGTGTCTTTGTGAGACGCAGAGTAGGTGAAAGGATGGATCTCCGCATGTGTGGTTCCCACCGTGAAACATGAGTTGTGATGGTGTGGAGGTGCTTATCTGGTGACACTGTCTGTGATTTATTTAGAATTCAAGGCACACTTAACCAGTATGGCTACAACAGCATTCTGCAGCGATATGCCATCAAATCTGGTTTACGCTTAGAAGGACTATCATTTGCTTTCAACAGGACAATGACCCAACACATATCCAGGCTCGAGGGTGCCAGGCTGCTTTTCATTACGCACATCTGTCACCATGAATACGGGCAGCTGCACAATATTGGACTCACCTGGACTCCATTACTTTGTGGATTACCCCCTCTATATTTGTCTGCTCTTCAGTTTGTTCCCTGTGTCAGCATTGATGATGTTATTTTTCTCCTGTCCAGATGCTGTTCCTGTTCTGTTTCATGTCTGTGTTTCATTAAACGTTCACTCCCTGTACCTGCTTCTCGTCTCCAGCGTTGATCCTCACAGTAAGGGGCAGTAGGTAGCCTAGTAGTTAGAGCGTTGGGCCAGTAAGCGAAAGATTGCTACATTGAATCCCCGAGCTGACAAAATACAAATCTGTCGTTCTGCCCCTGAACAAGGCCATCATTATAAATATGAATCTGTTCTTAACTGACTTGCCTAGTTAAATATATATATATATATATTTTTTAAAGTACATTAAAAAAAAGTAAGGGCTATTTGACCAAGAAGGAGAGTTATTGAGTGCTGCATCCGGTGACCTGGCCTCCACATTCACCCGACCTCAACCCAATTGAGATGGTTTGAGATGATTTGGACCACAGAGTGAAGGAAAAGCAGCAAACAAGTGCTAAGCATATGTGGGAACTCCTTCAAGCCTGTTGGAAAAGCATTTGCAGGTGAAGCTCGTTGAGAGAATGCCAAGAGAGTGCAAAGCTGTCATCAAGGCAAAGGGTGGCTACTTTATAGAATCTGAAATATATTTGGATTTGTTTAACACTTCTCTGGTTACTACATGATTCCATATGTGTTATTTCATAGTTTGATGTCTTCAGAAAATTGTAAAAATAAAGAAAAACCATTGAGTAGGTGTGTCCAAATGTTTGTCTGGTACTGTACATAGTAATTCAATCAATCACCTAACCTAACCTAACCAAACCTACATGTACATAAAGTGCATTCGGAAAGTATTCAGTGTTATTGCGTGTAGATTTAATCTTTAGATTATACTGTAAGACTGTAACAACAAAATGTAGAAAAAGTCAATGGGTCTGAATACTTTCCGAATACACTGTATTACCTCAATCACCCCAACTACCTCGTACCCAAGTACACTGACTTGGTACCGGTACTCCTTAAATATAGCCTTGTTATTGTTATTTTATTGAGTTACTATTTTCTTTGTATCTATTTGCTAATTTTCTTACTTTTTAACCACATTGTTGGGAAAAAGCTTGTAAGTAAGCATTTCACGGTAAAGTGTACACTTGTTGTATTCGGTGCATGTGTCAAATAAAATGTGATTTGATTTTGTGAGCTGGAGACAAACAGGTGAGAGTGGTGTGTGCAGGGTATGTGTGTGTATACTGTTGGACAGGTCATAGTGACTGAACAGTGCCTGGGTAGTTCAGGAAACCGCCGGCTACTTTTGAAACCAATGCTCTCCATTCATCTTCCATGTTCTCTGTGCCTTATCCCCTGTCCTCTGTGCCCTGTCTCCTGTCTGACAATGTAACATAATGTTCTCCAGTCCTGCTCCTGGAAAGGAGGCATCTGTTCCAGCCCAACAACCAGACGATGTAGATTATTTTTTTCTATTAATGGTTTGATCATTAGTTGATAAGGTGTGTTATTGCTGGGCTGGAACAAAGTCCTGCACATCTTGTGAGTCTCCAAGACTAGGATCCAAGAACACTTGTATAACACAAGCCAGGGGTTCCAAAACAGTTTTCTTCTTGAGCCCCATCAAGTAGATAAAACCATCCATGTTTCTAGCCACAACTCAATTGGGATCTACCAGTGGGTCCCAACTCTCCACTTAGTAACATGCATTATAATAGGTAGGTTGGCTTTGTTCTTACCTGATACGGCTTCTTCCTCTGTGGCTCTCTTTGCCTTGCCAGTCTGTCTTTGCGTCTCTGTGAGCTCCTGTTCTTTAGCCGGCTCATCCTGGGACTCCTCTCCATGTAGGGCCTCCATTCCTCCATCCATCCCTCTCTCCTCCACAGCCTGGCCTATAGAGACTATGCCTCCTGCGCTCTCCCCTCCTCTTAGCAGTAGCACACAGCATAGGGCCAGCAGAACTAAACACACCACTGCAGTATGACCCCCCATCCTCCCTACTCTACAGTACCTATTTCAATGTTCCACAAAATACTTCTAGCTCAGTATTCCGATCAAGTATTCCACCACAGTATTCTACTTCAGAATTAAAGTTATTGCAAAAGTTCCAGCTCAGAACGCTACTCAGAAATTCTACCTCAGTGTTCTAAATCAGTATTCTACAAAATAATTCTACCTCACCAAAACACCTCACTGTTCTGTCTCAGTATTCTACTCCAGTGTTCCACACCTTCACTCTAGTGAGGAATATTCTGGAGCTCCACGCGCACTGCAAGCCACAGCCAAACCCACTCACTCAAAGCATGAGGCAGGGCTGAACACAGAGAGGAGGGAGGGAGGGAGGAAAAGAAGCCCCAAAACAATAGCTAAGGGAGACAGAGAAAGAATCACCTTCACCTGGCTGATGAGTTGGAACAGGTGCCCAGATCAAAAGGAGATCTCAGCACAGATTGAGCAGAGCAGCTCACTGGAGAAGCCAGGAGAGGGAAGGCAGAATCCAGGCTGGCTCTATATATTTGAAAATAGAGCTTAGTCCTGTAGCAGAGTGCTTCTACCAGCTCTTCCCTCCGCAGACTGCTCTTCCCTCCGCAGACTGCCACAGACAGGCACGAATGGAAAGGCTCCCAGGACGCTGGATTCCAGAGGAGGAGAGGGGGAGGGGAAAAGAGTGGAAAGAGGGTGGGGGAGGACAGAATGTGTGTGTGCTAACAATACTGAACCCCACAACATCTGTGGACTCATGGAGTGGACTTAGTTCAAAGCAATTTAAAACAATAAAGAACATATTCCACCTCAAACTGGATTTCGTTTTTTAGGATTGTCCCGCTCTCCTTACCATCCAGATTTCAGGGGAACTGTAGCATTCTTTCCTTACGATGTAGCTTAGCAAAGTCTCCCATTAGTTTGAAGCAAAACTCATTCCCAGCCAAGAACAAACACACACACACACACACACACACACACACACACACACACACACACACACACACACACACACACACACACACACACACACACACACACACACACACACACACACACACACACACACACACACACACACACACACACACACACACACACACACACACACACACACACACACACACACACACACACACACACACACACACACACACACACACACACACACACACACACACATATATAGAAGGAATAACTATTTGAGCAGATGACAAAAGTTTGCCCTTTTCGGGGCTTTGTGTTTTCTTTGCTCTGCCCTGTCTGTGGCCTCCCCCAGAGAAGTAGTCTCCACTCCAGTACCTCGGGTTAACTGAGACGAAGGAATTGGAAAACAAACTGAATTGGAAAAAGATATGCAGCTACTGGAGGAAGCTTAAATGGAAATGTGTTTTTCAGCACTACATTATGGTGCTGCAAACAGAAACAGACAGCCTAATAATTCAGAAGAAAAGAAAACAGTGGGGGGAAAAAATCTGATTCTAAGCAGGATTGTTTAGATGGTGAGTAGTAGTAGTATCTCTTGAGATTTGTCCAAAAGGGCTTATTTTTAAATGTGTTTAGAGTTATAACTCACAAATCAAATTATAAGCATCTGGTTGGAAATGACTCAAAGTGAGTAAGAGGGTTTTGGTTTTGTACTCTGATTCAAGTCTATCTTCCCGTACACATCACAGATTGACCTTTTTTATGGAGAGACAGTAGTTTTTCCATGACACACAGTTTATAACCAACAAGCTGTGATGTTGGGGGATAAGGGTAGGTCAAACGTGTGTGTGTGTGTGTGTGTGTGTGTGCGTGCGTGCGTGCGTGCGTGCGTGGATGGATGGTGTCCTACTACAGTAGCATGTTTGAATAAACCATCTCATCTCTGCCATTTTTATACACACACACATACCCTTACACACACAGAAACCTCCCTGCTTGATGAAGTAATTCACTTGGCTATGGAATTATAATGGTGACAGAACTACATGAGTTTGTGTTTAGAATTTTGTCGTCACACATTGAGATTCGTGGTTGCAAGTAGCTTCGCAAATGTGTAATTTAATTTTGAAGCTGCCCACTCAAGAAAATGTGTGAAAGATTTAAACCTGTAACTTGACATTTGAAGACATTCAATAAGATTTGCAAGTATCATTTATTTTCAGAATTATTACAAGTCCATTTACGAGTATGAATATTCTGCTGTGAAACAAAAATACACGCTGGGAGTTCTGTCACTGTTGTCATGCTAACAAGAGTAACGTAAACTTGTAAAACATTTTGTAAATTTGTAGAAAGATATTTGCAGGTGGAAATGTGATTTTCGCTCTGCGAGCAGGACCTTTAACTCCTGACCAATCAGTTCCCTCTGCCAAAACCAAAACTGACGAACCATTGGCTTATTTGTTCCATCAATCAAATCTCAGGAATTAGCTTCCCACATGAGAAAGAGAGGATGAGGTAATGATCTACTTGAATGTAATCCTCTCTTTTATCTGTGTTCATCGATTTTTTTTGTGAAGGGGCATGACAGTAGTTTGCTCATCATGTGAAACATAATGGTACATTTCAGACGAACTCCAGACCAGCCATTGCATTGACAGCCGCTATTGCGTTAGCTAGCTGGCCTCTGACATTCTTCCAAGTTTTACTATCAACAGGCTAGTTTTATCAGGCAGCTTTAGATGCGAGGGAAAACTAATATATTTTCTAGTTAGTTAACCATCTATTGATGAAGTTGATTGGAAATGTCATTAGATAGTTCAATTGAAACAGCTGAGGGAAATCTAGCTAGCTAATTCCCATCATCATCATCACTGCAGCGTAGCTAATGTTAGCTAGGTTTCTAGAAAATATTAAATATATATTTGAAGCTATATTTGAAAGACTTGTTATTGACTTTTGAACAGTTGTCGAACTACTTCATTTCACTGCTTGTTTATTGATTAATTGGTGACTGAAAAAGTTGGCAATAAAAATGCCCCTCTCAATTTTACTGCAAATAGATTAGCGATCTAAAAGTAAACTCGAGACAACTAGATCATGCTTATGAATATGTAAAACTGTCTACAAAACTATGGTACATTAAAGGTAGTTGGGGTTCTCAGCGACTTGAACCAGAACTGAAATTTGAGCAGAGGTTAATTTCTCCCCCTCCTCTGCTCTGCTCTTTTCTCAGGTTGAAGCACATTCCTAACACAGATGTAAAGAATTTGCTAACCTCCCAGCCACCAGGAAAATCATATTTTTCTTGGAGTTTATTCACAAGTTTAGATAGAAATAGATCCACATGTTATTTTCCTTTATGCAGAATTGTCGCTAAACTTTTAACTTGGAAAGCTCATTCAATAATACAGACGTGGGTGATTTCTGTCCCAGGGGACTGAACTGTGTGCACATTTTTGTTCAATTTAGACCACAATTAGTTGAATCAGGTGTTAGTGAAGTCCTGAAACAAAACTCTGTACACTCCTGTGTAAAGAACCTATGGCTGTCATGACTTAAATTGAATAAATGCAGTTACCATTTTCTTTTGTTAATCTATACAGATTTGTCACGTGATTTCCAGGAGACTGGTGGAGATGGATACAACCATAACCCAATGCAGTACATTTTCCTGCAACCAGGTTGAGGCCTGCTACCAGCAGGAACATGGAGCACTCCATGTCAGTATATATCTATTTTATATATATATATATATATATATATATATATATATATATATATAATATCTCTAATCTCTAATGCTCTAATGCCAACTAAAATATATATCCCAGACGAGACTGAAGAATAGGACAAATTGGCTGTGTTTAGATAGGTAGCCCATGCCTAATCTTTTTTTCACAAATTGGTCTTTTGACCAATCAGATAATCTCTGAAAAAGATCTGATATGAAAAGATCTGATGTAATTGGTCAAAAGACAAATTAGTGGGAAAAAGATCAGAATTGGGTTGCCTGTGTAAACACAGCCAGGGATAAGAGAATATAAATTAGTTGTGTTTTTAGCTGTTTCTATGAATTTTAGTGTCCTCATACATTACATGTTAGGGCAGCAGGTAGCCTAGTGGTTAGAGCGTTGGACTAGTAGCTGAAAGGTTGACAAGGTAAAAATCCGTCGTTCTGCAAGGCATTGAAAATAAGAATTTGTTCTTAACTGACTTGCCTAGTTAAATAATAAATAAATATTAAATGGCTATGAGATAAGGAGACTCTTGCTCTAAGCAAAGGGAAGGTACCACTGAAAGCCCCAGACTTCAGGCAGATAGCTTGATGCACATGTCACAATCCAGGCCCATGTTACAGCATGCAGTGGCCTGATAGGGAGATGGTAATGAGTGCGTTTCACCATCAAATCCATGTTAGCATTTACTGCATGTTGCTGAACAATCCAACCATTTTTGTTAGTGTCATTGATATAAATGGGCAATTCAAATCCAATATCTAGTTCATAAGCATTGACTAATACCTCTAGGGTCCTTTGGTGGTCTGGCAGCATGCTGCTTTCTAGTGATATTTTGGTATTAGGATCCCCATTACTCTTCCTGGGGTCCACATGAAACATGACATAATACATTATCAGGTTAGAAGGTAAGACCCAGACTGTGTCAAAGTAACAATGTTTATTACAGCAACGGGCAGGCAAACGACAGGTCAAGGCAGGCAGGGGTCGATAATCCAGAGTAGTGGGGCAAAGGTACAGGACTGCAGGCAGGCTCAGGTAAAGTGGTCAGGCAGGCGGGCTTAGAGACAGGGTCAAAACCAGGAGGGTGAGGAAAAAGAGAGACTGGTACAAACAGGCGCTGAGCCAAACCACTGGTTGATTTGACAAACAAGATGAACTGGCAACAGACAAACAGAGAACACAGGTATAAGGACCCAGGGGATAATGGGGAAGATAGGCGACACCTTTTCCCCATATTACAGGGAATGTATAATTCCTAAACACGGTAAACAGTGTGTTTCTCTGCCTCTGTCGTCCTTCCCCGCACCTACTATCACATACTTTTTTTCACTCCACGGGGAGTTGATGTAACAGGGTGTTGCGTTCCCTCCTCCAAGAGGCATACATAACTGTTATGAGAATTATGTTATCAATGTTCATAAACTGAACTTCAGTTAAACTACTCAGTCTGCAACCTAAAATTGGTAAGATTCCGGTTGAATGAAACAGACAGAGCCCCAGCTTACAATAGTCAAAAAGTTTATTCAAGAGAGCTCAAAAAAAAATGCACATAGCCTTTTATACCTCACATTTGGTCATATAAATGCCCTCCTCTCTAACACTGCCAATGCTGGTTACAAGTCTTCTCCAACACATTGCTTATCATATCTTACAACATGTTACATAATCTACTGCAAACCTAACGGTTTCTCCCCTCCCTGGGTGGGGAGACGTCTTTCCTGTTATCAGTTTCACAGTGGTCACAAGCTGTCTGTTGACAGTTCTTCTTTTCCTATGCACACACTCTCGCCTATATTGCTAAATAGTAAAGTCTTATCTTGTCCTATGATTCAAATACATTTCACTCCATTATACAGTAACAGGGTGGAATATGTTTAGTCATTACCTTAAACATATAAATGTCTATATCAGTAACACATACATAATACAGAACATTATTAGTCAAGGACTGAAATAAATACATTTTAAATGTCACACACAGCCTACATATCAGTACATACAATATCTAGGTCTAATAAATAGTGCAGTGCAAATTACAATGCAATATAAAATGGCTGTCTCTTACTCCCTCTCCACCTGAATTCAATAGCAAAATCATGAATAACATTAATCCAACTTTTTCATTCACCAATTAATCAATAAACAGGCAGTGAAATTAAGTAGTTTGACAAGTGTTCAAAAGTCAGTAACAAGTCTTTAAAACAGCTTCATAGACACAATTGCTCAGTATGGCAAGTTTTCAGGTTATAAGATCAATTTTAACAAATCCACTGTCTGCCCTCTCAATATTACACTCACCAGCTCTATGAAGACACTTTGTCCTTTCCAATGGAAAACACAGGGGTTTCAATACCTCGGGATCTTCATAACACCAGATCTGAATAGCCTTTTTAAGGAAAATTATCTTCCACTCCTGGATCGAATCAATAACGATCTCCAAACCTGGATCTCCCTCCCAATTAGCTTAGTAGGAAGAATTAATGTAATCCGTATGAACGTCCTCCCTAGACTGAACTACTTATTTCAGATGCTCCCATGCTATCTCCCAGTTTCCTTCTTCAAAACAACTAACCAAAGCATCACCAAATTTATATGGGGCAATAAAAAACCTAGGATCATGTTCTCCACTCTATTGAAACCTGAATCTAAAGGTGGTCTTGCCCTTCCCTCCCTTCAATTGTACTACTGGTCTGCCCAAATCCGCAACATGCTAACATGGATCACAAACAGACAAGAGTCAACGTGGATTCAGATAGAAGCCCAATCCTGTGGTTCATTGCCCTTAAGCTCAATTATATTCATTAATAACTTTAGTGAAGTGGGCAACATAGCCAAAACCTTTGCGATTTACAGCACCCTACTAGCGTGGAGGGACTGTAAGAAATACCTGGGCATTTCCTCCCAAATATGTTCTCACTCGCCTATATATAGTAGGCGACCCAGACTTGCCAAAAGCCCTGAGGGATGCCAACTTTAATCTTTGGCATACTCTAGGAATCAGGACCTTTTCAGACCTATTTCATCAGAAAACCACTACACTGAAATCCTTTCAAGAGCTCTGCAGTGAATTTGATGTGCCAAGATCCCATTTAAAAAAAAATATCTTCAAATTAGACATGTAATTTCCTCATTTACCTCCAAGAGGATGTTTAGAACTCAGTTGAATGAAGTTGAAACCCTTCTTGTCACAGCACAATCCATTAAAGACAAAATATCTTACATCTCTAGACTCCTTTCTGAGAAAGAAGCTCCTCCTTTACTCCTTTGAAAATAATCTGGGAAAAGGACCTTGGTCTGACTATCAGTGATGAGTTATGGGCTGAGGTTTGCGACAGGGTATACTGCTCCTCTACCAGTGTAAAAATGAAAGAATCTAATTACAAATTTTTGTACAAATTTTATTATACTCCTTTGAGACTCCATAGAATGAAAACAGATATGTCTCCTAACTGTAAAAGATGTACCTCTGAAAGTGGAACCTATATGCATGTATTTTGGAGCTGTAGGGAGATTGCCAGATTCTGGCAATCTGTACATACTGCTGCACAGAAAATACTAGAGGTACAGTTTGATATGACCCCGTGTATCTATCTTCTTAATGCCCAGCAGGACTTTGTTCTTGATCCTGACAGAGAAAATTTGCTTATGACTATTACATACTTTGCTAAGAAATGTATTCTTCTATTGTGGGCCTCTAATCCCCCCCCTACATTTAAAATGTGGATTGACCAGATTGTTGACTTTCTCCCTCTTGAAAAGCTCACTTATGACCTCCACAAGAGACAGCCCAAGTTTGATAGACTCTGGTCTCCACTATTCAACTATATTTCAAACTGGACAGAGTGAACGGGGTGACTAGGGAAATGCGCAGATACATGTTGTGTAAGGTACTGTAAAACCTAAAAACTAATTATTGGCCCGTCGTCTCAGCGAATGCTTGAAATAGCTGATAAGAACCTTGATAGTGCTGCTGCAAGTGTTATATGTTTTTTTTGTGTTTTTATTTTAATTTAGTTTTTGAGTACGTGTGCGTATGTGTGTATGTGTGTACGTATGTATGTATGTATGTATGTATGTATGTATGTATGTATGTATGTATGTATATATATATGTACCAAGGAAAATATATAGATTAAGAAAAATAAATGCTTTTATTTGACTTTATCATTCATTTTAATTTTATTTTAATTTTTTCAAATGTATTATTATTTTTTGACTTTTTATTTTTTAAAGCCTGTCACATCTGTGAATGTGGAATGTGTTTTGTTGGTTGATTGAAAAACAAGAACTTAATAAAACTTTAAATTGAAAAAAAAACAAAAACCGCTTCAAATATATATTTATTTTCTAAAAACCTAGCTAACATTAGCTACGCTGCATTGATCCAAGATGGCGTAGCAGTCAGACGTCTTTGTCCTTCGTCTTGTCGTGTCCCATGTATATATCTTTTTCTTTACATATCTTTTAAAAATATTTTTCTAAACCTCAACTTCAAAATACTCTCCTGCAACCCACCTCACCCAATGTGGTGTGGATCTGTTTTTTCTAAAGTATTTTTATTTACCTCGGAACCGGAATCCCCCAACATAAACTAGCCAGCTCACTAGCTACTAGCTAGTAGACAGCTAACCACTGCTAGCGGTCATCGGCTAACCTTCAGCTCGAAAAGCTCTTGCCAGTTTGTACAATGCAACTCAAACCAGAGAATACGGGACCTATTTTCTCTCCAAATCCCTGGATTCCTACCGCAAGCTTGGAACCGTTTCACTGGATCATCGCAGCTAGCTAGCTGCAACTTGAGTGACTACCCCTGGCTAACGTCTGTCCCGAAGCAAGCAGCAATTAGCCTGGAGCTAGCCCATGCTAGGCCCATTCTTCCGGCTAGCTGAAGAGGCCCATCAGCCACTCCTGGGCTACAATACCTGGACCCCTTCTACTGTCGGTATGGGGCACGGAACCCCGCCGATCCTTCACGACTGGACTACCGACGTAACCTGCTCGAGGGGGTACTCAACTGGCCCCTACGCCACGACGTCCCATAAATGCCCATCTGCTAGCCGCGGCCCACTAGCTGTCTAGAGCATATTGGACTGTTAGCTGAATAGATCCATTGGTCAATTTCTTGGGCCACTATACCCATTTTGCCAATTGGACTTGGACACCTCTGCTCCTCGGAACCCTACTAATCCACCACGACTGGTCTATCGACGTCACCAAACGCGGAGGCTAAAACAGACTTTCCTCCATCGCGACGTCCTTCTAAGGCCCTTCTGCTAGCGTGCTAGCCCCAGCCTGCTAACTGTCTGAATTGCCGTTTCTCCAGCCAGCCCAAACACTCACTGGACTCCTATGATCACTCGGCTACGCATGCCTCTCCCTAATATCAATATGCCTTGTCCATTACTGTCCTGGTTAGTGATTATTGTCTTATTTCACCGTAGAGCCTCTAGCCCTGCTTAATATGCCTTAACTCACCATTTAGTTCCACCTCCCACATATGCATTAACATTAGAAGCCTCCTCCCTAAGTTTGTTTTATTCACTGCTTTAGCACTCTGCCAACCCGGATGTCCTAGCTGTGTCTGAATCCTGGCTTAGGAAGACCACCAAAATCCCTGAAATTTCCATCCCTAACTATAACGTTTTCCGACAAGACAGAACTGCCAAAGGGGGCGGTGTTGCAATCTACTGCAGAGATAGCCTGCAGAGTTCTGACTTACTATCCAGGTCTGTACCCAAATAATTCAAGATTCTACTTTTAAAAATCCACCTTTCCAGAAACAAGTCTCTCACCGTTGCCGCTTGCTATAGACCACCCTCTGCCCCCAGCTGTGCCCTGGACACCATGTGTGAATTGATTGCCCCCCATCTATCTTCAGAGCTCGTGCTGCTAGATGACATAAACTGGGACATGCTTAACACCCCGGCCATCCTACAATCTAAGCTAGATGCCCTCAATCTTACACAAATGATCAATGAACACACAATGGTACAACCCTAAATCCGTAAACACAGGCACCCTCATAGATATCATCCTAACCAACTTGCCCTCCAAATACACCTCTGTATGTTTTCAACCAAGATCTCAGCGATCACTGCCTCATTGTCTGCATCTGTGATGGATCTGCGGTCAAACGACCACCCCTCATCGCTGTCAAAACACTTCAGCGAGCAGGCCTTTCTAATCGACCTGGCCCGGGTATCCTTGAAGGATATTGACCTCAATCCGTCAGTAGAGGATAACTGGTTATTCTTTAAAAGTGCCTTCCTCGCCAACTTAAATAAGCATGCCCCATTAAAAAAATTTAGAACCAGGAGCAGATATAGCCCTTGGTTCTCTCCAGACCTGACTGCCGTTGACCAGCACAAAAACATCCTGTGGCGTTCTGCATTAGCATCGAATAGCCCTCCTGATATGCAATTTTTCAGGGAAGTTAGGAACCAATATACACAGGCAGTTAGGAAAGCAACGGCTAGCTTTTTCAAGCAGAAATCTTCATCCTGTAGCACAAACTCCCAAAAATTCTGGGACACTGTAAAGTCCATGGAGAATAAGAGCACCTCCTCCCAGCTGCCCATTGCACTGAGGCTAGGAAACACTGTCACCACTGATAAATCCACTATAATTGAGAATTTCAATAAGCATTTTTCTCTATGGCTGGCCATGCTTTCCACCTGGCTACCCCTACCCCGATCAACAGCCCTGCACCCCCCACAGCAACTTGCCCAAGCCTCCCCATTTCTCCTTCACCAAAATCCAGATAGGTGATGTTCTGAAAGAGCTGCCAAATCTGGACCCCTACAAATCAGCCGGGCTAGACAATCTGGACCCTCTCTTTCTAAAATGATCTGCCGAAATTGTTGCGACCCCTATTACTAGCCTGTTCAACCGCTCTTTCGTATCGTCTGAGATTCCCAAAGATTGGAAAGCTGCCGTGGTCATCTCCCTCTTCAAAGCGGGAGACACTCTAGACCCACTAGAGTAACTGCTATAGATCTATCCTACCCTGCCTTTCTAAGGTCTTCGAAAGCCAAGTTAACAAACAGATTACTGACAATTTTGAAATCAAATCAAATTTATTTATATAGCCCTTCGTACTTCAGCTGATATCTCAAAGTGCTGAACAGAAACCCAGCCTAAAACCCCAAACAGCAAGCAATGTAGGTGTAGAAGCACGGTGGCTAGGAAAAACTCCCTAGAAAGGCCAAAACCTAGGAAGAAACCTAGAGAGGAACCAGGCTATGTGGGGTGGCCAGTCCTCTTCTGGCTGTGCCGGGTGGAGATTATAACAGAACATGGCCAAGATGGTCAAATAATAATAATCACAGGCAGAACAGTTGAAACAGTTGAATTCCACTGTACTTTCTACGCTATGCAATCTGGTTTCAGAGCTGGTCATGGGTGCACCTCAGTCACGCTCAAGGTCCTAAACGATATCATAACCGCCATCGATAAGAGACATTACTGTGATGTCGCTCTTGCTGCTGGTGATACTCTGATCCACCTCTACACAGACGACACCATTCTGTATACCTCTGGCCCTTCTTTGGACACTGTGTTAACTAACCTCGAGACGAGCTTCAATGCCATACACCTTTCCTTCCGTGGCCTCCAACTACTCTTAAATGCAAGTAAAACTAAATGCATGCTATTGAACCGATAGCCCGCACCTGCCCGCCCGTCCAGCATCACTACTCTGGACGGTTCTGACTTAGAATATGTGGACAACTACAAATATCTAGGTGTTTGGTTAGACTGTAAACTCTCCTTCCAGACTCACATTAAGCATCTCCAATCCAAAATTAAATCTAGAATCGGCTTCCTATTTCGCAACACAGCTTCCTTCACTCATGCTGCCAAACATATGAGGGTAAAACTGACTATCCTACCGATCCTCGACTTTGGCGATGTCATTTACAAAATAGCCTCCAACACTCTACTAAACAAATTGGATGCAGTCTATCACAGTGCTATCTGTTTTGTCACCAAAGCCCCATGTACTACCCACCACTTTGTCCTGTACGCTCTCGTTGGCTGGCCCTCGCTTCATACTCACCGCCAAACCCACTGGCTCCAGGTCATCTACAAGTCTCTGCTAGGTAAAGCCCCGCCTTATCTCAGCTCACTGGTCACCATAGCAGCAGCCACCTGTAGCACGCGCTCCAGCAGGTATATCTCACTGGTCACCCCCAAAGCCAATTCTTCCTTTGGCCGCCTTTCCTTCCAGTTCTCTGCTTTCAATGACTGGAAGGAACTGCAAAAATCACTGAAGCTGGAGACTCATATCTCCCTCACTAGCTTTAAACACCAGCTGTCAGAGCAGCTCACAGATTACTGCACCTGTACATAGCCCATCTGTAAATAGCCCATCCAACTACCTCATCCCCATACTGTATTTATTTATTTATCTTGCTCCTTTGCACCCTAGTATCTCTACTTGCACATTCATCTTCTGCACATCTACCATTCCAGTGTTTAATTGCTTATTGTAATTACTTTGCTACCATGGCCTATTTATTGCCTTAGCTCCCTTATCCTACTGTATGTTTGTTTATTCCATGTGTAACTGTGTTGTTGTATGTGTTGAACTGCTTTGCTTTATCTTGGCCAGGTCGCAATTGTAAATGAGAACTTGTTCTCAAATAGCCTACCTAGTTAAATAAAGGTGAAGGTAAAAAATTAATAAAATTGATTATGGTGGGAGTTGGCTAGCTAGCTAACTATCTTTCCCCCAGCAGTTTCAATTTATCTATCTAGCTAGCTAATGGCATTTATAATCAACCCCATCAATCAGGTGGATAACTAACCATCATTCGTTTTTATTTAATCTGATCTTTCTCAGTGGCTGTAGGTAACGCAATAGGACCTTGAGCGTAATTCCTTTTCACAAAAAATATTGAACACAGACAAAAGAGATTATTACTTTCAAGTAGATCGTTTTCGTTTAATTTACTTCATCCTCTCTTTCTCATGTGGGGGGCTAATTCCTGAGATTTGATTGACGGAACAATCCAGCCAATGATTAGGCTGTTGTGGTTTTGGCAGAGGGAAATGATTGGTCAGGAGTAAAAGGTGCTGCCCCCACAGTGATAATCATATTTTCACTAGCAAATATCTTTCCACAAAACTGCAAGTGTATTTTTGATTCACAGCAGAATATTCATACTCGGAAATAGATTTGTAATAATTCTGAAAATAAATTATACTTGCAAATCTTATTGAATGTCTTCAAATGTCAAATTACACATTTGCGAATCAGATTTACAACCACAAATCTCAATTTGCGACCACGAAATTCAAAATACAAACTCACGTAGTTCTGTCATTATAATCCCATACTTTGCACGCCACTGGAGAGAAAAGCAGAAAAATATGCCAATATGCAAATACTGAAAACCTGGCAGACAATAGATAAACATGTAATGGAAAGTTAGATTTCAGAGAGGGCTCTGCTAACTGCGGTTGATGGGGATTCAGTCTGTGTCCAGGGATGACGTTCCAGCCAAAGAATGCTGCAGATTTCGGTTCAGACTACATTAAACTCAAACTGAGAAGCCAGTTTATTAGTAAAACTCCAGTGATTGGAGTTTTACTCATTTCACAAGAGAGCAGAAACAAAACGTCAAACCCCAGGAAAGGTGGGCCCTAGTGAGTGTATGTGGTTTTCCTATGCTCTCATGTCCTACCCATCACAAGGATTTCACTGGGGGCCCAATGCAGAGATTATAAATAAAAATATAAATCAAACTATCTGAGATTGCTGAAAAAACCCCATAAAAACTAGCTGTTCTTATTCTACCAAGGTACACACAGCATCCCATTTTCTCTCAAAACATTCCTTCCAACTTTGCAAATGGGATCATTACTGTATCTGACTCAGTGTAGTTTCCATATCTCTGTCCCCTCACTCCCTCCCATTCTATCTCTTCCTACTGTCTGTAAAAGCATCATGTCATGGTTTTCTTGAATTTCTCTCCAAGTGGGAGTATTGACTACATGGCATGATACTGATTAGACCAAAATGGACGTCAGCCAAAAACAACTTCCACCATTATAAACTCATTATCATAATGTGCTTAACCTGTGAAAACAGTGAATGAAGTAAACTTCCCATCGTTTGTGATGAAATATAAATTAGATAGTGGGCACTGGGCATTCAAATATCTATTTTGCACTAAGAATAATTTGTGAAGTGGAAAGAGTTTGTGGGCTGGATTGCAGTTGCAATCACTCACCACTCACCACGAATGAAACACACTCCTTTGTTCAACTTGCAAGTTTTTATAAACCTAATCAGAGAATGGGACACAGACGGCCATTGTAGAGTAGCGATACCTTCCAAGGCCAAGTTGGAAAAGCATATTCACCGATTCATCCTCATGTCACTACCATGTTGATCATTGCTGATTGCTGACTGACTCAGCATGTTGTCCATCACAGGATAATATGAGTTGGCATGGCTTCCTTCCGTTAGGTCTGCTCCTTGAACATGTCACTTCATCTGCATGTATGTAACACTTCTAATTCTAAAAGTACGTACAGTTGAAGTCGGAAGTTTACATACACTTAGGTTGGAGTCATTAAAACTTGTTTTTCAACCACTCCACAAATTTCTTGTTAACAAACTATAGTTTTGGCAAGTCGGTTAGGATATCTACTTTGCATGACAAGTAATTTTTCCAACAGTTGTTTACAGACAGATTATTTCATTTATAATTCACAATTCCAGTGGGTCTGAAGTTTACATACATACACTAGGTTGACTGTGCCTTTAAACAGCTAGGAAAATTCCAGAAAATTATGTCATGGCTTTAGAAGCTTCTGATAGGCTAAGTGACATCATTTGAGTCAATTGGAGGTGTACCTGTGGATGTATTTTCAAAACACCTGAAGGTACCACGTTCATCTGTACAAACAATAGTACGCAAGTATAAACACCACGTGACCATGCAGCCATCAAACCACTCAGGAAGGAGACACGTTCTGTCTCCTAGAGATGAACGTACTTTGGTACGAAAAATGCAAATCAATCCCAGAACAACAGCAAAGGACCTGCTGGAGGAAACAGGTACAAAAGTATCTATATCCACAGTAAAACGAGTCCTATTTCGATATAACCTGAAAGGCCGCTCAGCAAGGAAGAAGCCACTGCTCCAAAACCGCCATAAAAAAGCCAGACTACGGTTTGCAACTGCACGTGGGGACAAAGATTGTACTTTTTGGAGAAATGTCCTCTGGTCTGATGGAAAAAAAATAGAACTGTTTGCAATTCACAAAATAGATAGCATCATGAGGCAGGACAATTATTCGGATATATTGAAGCAACATCTCAAGACATTAGTCAGGAAGTTAAAGCTAAAGTCTTCTAAATGGACAATGACCCCAAGCAAACTTCCAAAGTTGTGGCAAAATGGCTTAAGGACAACAAAGTCAAAGTATTGGAGTGGCCATCACAAAGCCCTGACCTCAATCCCATAGAAAATTTGTGGGCAGAACTGAAAAAGCATGTGCGAGCAAGGAGGTCTCCAAACCTGATTGTTACACCAGCTCTGTCTGGAGGAATGGGCCAAAATTCACCCAACTTATTGTGGGAAGCTTATAGAAGGCTACCTGAAACATTTGACCCAAGTTAAACCATTTAAAGGCAATGCTACCAAATACTAATTGAGCATATGTAAACTTCTGACCCACTGGGAATGTGATGAAAGAAATAAAAGCTGAAATAAATAATTATCTTGACTATTATTCTGACATTTCACATTCTTAAAATAAAGTGGTGATGCTAACTGACCTAAGACAGGGAATGTTTACTAGGATTAAATTGTGAAAAACTGAGTATAAATGTATTTGGCTAAGGTGTATGTAAACTTCCGACTTCAACTGTATATCTGTGGTTCTGTTGATGTCTAGTCCATGACGTCAACTTCTATGTCATGCTTTTGACTGCAGCAGTACCTCAGCAAACAGTCCTGAGCTCAGCGTCTACAGGGGCAGGAAACAATGAGAGAGAGAGAGAGAGAGCGAGAGAGAAGGAAAAAGGGGTGAGTAAGAGAGAGAATGTGTCAGTGTGTATGTCAGAGAGAGAGAGAGAGAGAGAGAGAGCGAGAGAGAAGGAAAAAGGGGTGAGTAAGAGAGAGAATGTGTCAGTGTGTATGTCAGAGCGAGAGAGAGAGAGAGAGAGAGAGAGAGAGAAATGCTGTGTTCCAGAAGGCTCTCTAGGTACACATGGAAACAGATCTTTAAACTACTCCCAGCTTCATGCCTTCATTCTCCCGCTCTTCCTTTAGACTTGTAACATTCTGAACCCCTCCTAAACCTTCTTAGATGTCTAGCATACACAGCTACAGTCTGGAAGCTAGAAAATAAATCACTTTTGTATGCTTTAAAATACTTTTATCATCTCAAATTTACCGTAGGTGGAGACTGCATTGCCATTTATTTAAAAAATGGGTATGGGTAGGCGAAAGGGGGAGGGAAAGAGGTGGAGAGACACTAAGACAGTGAGAGTAGCCTACCCAGCCTTTATTGCCCCAGGACCTCTGAAGAGTAATGCATTCCAAACAAGCTATCACAGTATGTTTTTATAAGATGCATTTCCTGTGGTCTGAGCATGTTGGTGTTGGCCAACTGTCCTATTATAATAACAGTGGATGTCGCCTGTGTAAAGTGATTTCCCATAAGCACAATGATGACTGTGTATAGTGCAGAGTTTTAGGGGTGTTGGGAACTAGCTTTTAAACTTGAAAATATGAAATATCCTTATTCATGGTACCGAAGGAGAGGGGAATGTATGATGTTCACATTCTACCAGGATATGTTATTGTCACACATCAGGGATCCTATGGGAGGAGAAGAGACACAGTCTGGTACGTGTCAACATGACAGCCGTGAGTTGGGGAGGAGTGAGCACTTTGGGGCAGAGGTCAAGTTAGATGAAGTGAGAAAGAACATATACCACTAATCTGCTGGTTAGCAACAGGGGTGTATTGGCTGTTCAGATGTGTAGGAGGGGCTCAGCATGGGAGAAAGGGTTAAATACCAGAGCTTGTGTGAAAATGTTCCTTGTCTTATGCAACTGTATGACCAATGAGTGAATAGAGTTGGTTTAAACTATACTAATTGTCCGTGAGGTTCATTTAGAAGTGGGACTTGAACCAGTGACCCTGTGGTTATAGCAAATGCCTGTACCATAGAAGTCCAGCAGATCTCGTTTTGTAGGTTCCTACAGTACCTTCACTCTGTCAGGGCAGGTTGGCCTCTCTGTGGCATATGGATCATATCACTATCACCAGCTGCAAACAGGCTGTGATAGACATTAGGCTTAAAGAAAGTGTTCCCCTTTTCGGTCTAAAGGTAGCAAACCTGTGACATTTAGAATAAATACTACTATAGCATTTGGGAACTATGGAGTAACCAATCTGGCTTTGGTTGGCCAATGACTGCTGGAACAACCCTCTGACCTGATCTTAAAAACTGCAGTGTTAGGGGTGTATGCTATGCTGTATGCACAGTTTACAAGGAGTGTGGGAGAAGTTTAAAACATTATTACTATGCAAAAGCACCTCCAATTGCTTGTTAAGTGTAATTTGTCTACCCTTTTGAAAAGGTAAACTAATATGCTCAGAGGCCTCAGGGTTAAACATGTTTTTATTTTTTAGTATTATTCATTTTTTTAACCTTTATTTAACTAGGCAAGTCAGTTAAGAGCAATTTCTTATTTACAATGACAGCCTACCCCGGCCAAACCCGGACGATGCTGGGCCAATTGTGTGCCGCCCTATTTGACTGAGATCCAGTGCCTTAGACCGCTACGCCACTCGGGAGCCCACGGTTTTAATAGTGCCTGCCTCGCTCTACTCCACCCTAATAGCCCACTGCATGAGGTGAGGTCTCCTTTCAGGACTACAGACAGACAGAACTGGTGGAGGCCCAATTCTTTCCCCATAAATGAATTGACGTTTGTTACAGTACCAGTGGAATGCATATCAAGCCAAATATAGTAACAAAAACAAAAAACTCTCATTGCTTGAAAATGAAGACAACACTATGAGAAACCATTGTGTCTGGCTCTACTGTAGATAGAAGCAACAGGTGCTGTCTGGTTGGATCTCAGACCGGTCTCTCTTGTCCTCCACTCTGGCTTGGCTCCAGGACGCCAAAGCCTCTTTATTAGAAAAAACACGTGAGCGTGACGAATGGGTTGGCGCGCTCTACATCTGTCTTTATTTTCTTTGAAAACACATCCAGACAGATCTGTTAGTAGCGAAAGAGCGAGACATGGTGCACCTGGAAAGAAAAATGATGAAAACAACAGTCAACATTTACATCATTTAGCAGACACTCTTATCCAGAGCAACTTACAGTCGTGAGTGTATACATTTTCAGACCTTTTTCCAACCCACAACCCTGGCGTTGCAAACTGAGGCACAGATGGTCTTCAGCCTAACGGATGTGAACGGGCCTGATGTCAAATGTGTTAAGGTGTTCCATAGCAGACACTCTCTCTAACCTGCCTGGCTTCTCTCCTCTCGATTACCTCTCCTTCTCCGGCAGAGGAGAGGTTTGAGCCACACTACAGCTCCGTCTGTTTGTCTGGTCTACCCATGTGCATGACTGAGTCACATATTCCTGAACTGAAGGAAAGACGCCCTCACAACAGGTCAATAAACTAGAGCGGCAGTGACACATCTGGCAAACAAGCCAATACACTGGAGTTGTGCTTAGGGATGTAATAGTGGAGGACTGGCAACACTCAGGTCTTTATAGACTGTGTCCATATTTAGCCACACAGAAGCTGGTTTGGAGCTGTGAATCTGAAGTGAAGCAGAGAACCCAGCCTCCCTTCAGAGCGTGAAACACAAATGGCTCAAATATGCAGAACTGGAGGAGATATTTACTTATTTCATCACACTTTGTATAACCCACAGGCCATCACATGGAAGCCATCACATGGAAGCCATCACATGAAGGGACAATGGGGAGTGTAAAGTAGAATGACAACAATGATATGTGTAGAAATCAGGGTTGGGTTCAAATCCATTTCACCTCCATCAGTTCAGGAGATCATTTTAGCCTCTATAGTAAGTGTGAAGAGACAGGACAGGTCAGCTATGTGTGATTCACTGATGTGGGGTTGAAATACACACGCGATGGCTAAATGTCTCATCTTTCCACTGTACAAAATGTGCAGGGTTGGGGTTCATTTAGGAACTACACTGTTCTAGTGTGAAGAATAAATTCCAATTTAACAGACTGGAATTGAACCTGGCACCCTGAACCCTTGTACAAGTCTTAATTACACTGTCAAAGGACGCCCTCAAGTGGTAAAGCTATAAAACGAAGAGAGAAACCCCATCACTGCTGAAGCTTTAGGGCAGGGTTCCCCAACTGACAGCCCGTGGGTGGTTTCATTTGGCCACAAAGTTTTCTGAGCAAAAATAAATACAAAAGAAAAATCTTATATTTTTTTTAATTGTTGGACATGACTGTAAAAACGGAAATCAGCTCCAAGTTATTTTAATTTAAGAAAATTGTTCCCAAGTATTTCCACGTATAATACAGAGACACGTGATCAACAAATGTAAGCAAGGTTTGAAATGATGTTTTAGTCAAATATTATATCCATTTGGGATTCTTGTGGTCAATTTGCAGTCTACAAATGATTTGTATTTATGTTCCGGGCCCCCTGACCATGCGCTCAAGAAAAGAAAAAAATAATAATCAGGCTATCTGCTTTAGGGGGTGTGTCTATGTGAGCACAGACGTTGGCGTCCTCTAGCCGAGTCCTGCTAGGAGCAAACTGAACCTGTTCGTGGACGCCTTAACAATCCATTTCTGTTGTTGAAGCGTGAATAGGCCTAGAATCAGTAGTATCTCCACAAAACTGGGGAACAGTCTAGACCAGAGGTTCTTAAACCGTTTCAGCTCGAGACCCAAATGAAAAATGTACTGTCCTTGAATGACCCAAATGAAGAGGAAATGGTGTGTGATTTTAAATGTTTACTCATAACTCACTATCCACCTATCACATGCTCAGGCCCACTTTGGGTCCCAACCCAAGCTTAAGAGACCCTGGTCTACGCAGGTCACTTAAGTGTTTCTAAAAATAGCATTGAAAAAGGCAAACTGAGAATAATAAATCGCAGCACAGAGACAAAATAACAAGCAAATGGCTGTGTTTTAAATGGCATTTATTTAAGTTTCTCCATACAATACATTACTGTACATCAGCACATTTTTCTGAAATAACTCATTATAAAATAGGGCTTCTACAATCAAGGTACAGTCATAGAATGCTTTTGGGGACAAATGACGACAACAGCAACAGTAGAACACCTTCATATAAAGCGCAAGAGATTAAGGAAGTGATTTGTTATATTCAGTACCATGCATGCTGCCTATAGACCCGTTTTCTATTGGTTCTGAACTGAGATCTAACCGGTGAAAATAAAATATGACCTAACGGGTGGAAACATATGCAAGGAATTCAAGCCAAAACCTTGATTTGGGAATGCAAATCCAATTTGGAGGAGCAGCACAATGTTCCTGTATGATCCTGACATGGTCAAAGGTGGGAACAATCACCAATACAACAGCGAAAGTGGATACTGTAGCAGCCACAAGAACATTTGCTTATCATTAACATAGTCAACATGGAGTGGATCTGCAGTCAGGCTGATATAAAGCCATGTGGATCAAGCATGTGTCATTTGAAATAGAATGCATAGCCTACCAGCTTCAGCATTAGTTCACTAGTGTTTCAGGTGTGGAATACACAGGGAGTATGTGTCTAACAACGGAAAGAGAAAAGATAAGGCCTGCAGTTATATGAAGTGAGAAGCCATTGTCCTTGTCAACAGACATCCAAAAGAAGAGAAAGAGAAGAATTGTCTCAAGTCTTGAGGTAAGCAATGTTTTTCTTATCCACTACCCAGCACAGCCAGAAGAGGACTGGCCACCCCTCAGAGCCTGGTTCCTCTCTACCCAGTACAGCCAGGAGAGGACTGGCCACCCCTCAGAGCCTGGTTCCTCTCTACCCAGCACAGCCAGGAGAGGACTGGCCACCCCTCAGAGCCTGGTTCCTCTCTACCCAGCACAGCCAGGAGAGGACTGGCCACCCCTCAGAGCCTGGTTCCTCTCTACCCAGTACAGCCAGGAGAGGACTGGCCACCCCTCAGAGCCTGGTTCCTCTCTACCCAGTACAGCCAGAAGAGGACTGGCCACCCCTCAGAGCCTGGTTCCTCTCTACCCAGCACAGCCAGGAGAGGACTGGCCACCCCTCCGAGCCTGGTTCCTCTCTACCCAGCACAGCCAGGAGAGGACTGGCCACCCCTCAGAGCCTGGTTCCTCTCTACCCAGCACAGCCAGGAGAGGACTGGCCACCCCTCAGAGCCTGGTTCCTCTCTACCCAGTACAGCCAGGAGAGGACTGGCCACCCCTCAGAGCCTGGTTCCTCTCTACCCAGCACAGCCAGGAGAGGACTGGCCACCCCTCAGAGCCTGGTTCCTCTCTACCCAGCACAGCCAGGAGAGGACTGGCCACCCCTCAGAGCCTGGTTCCTCTCTACCCAGCACAGCCAGGAGAGGACTGGCCACCCCTCAGAGCCTGGTTCCTCTCTACCCAGTACAGCCAGGAGAGGACTGGCCACCCCTCAGAGCCTGGTTCCACTTTAGGTTTCTTCCTAGGTTCCTGCCTTTCTAGGGAGTTTTTCCTAGCCACTGTGCTTCTACATCTACATTACTTGCCGTTTGAGGTTTTAGGCTGGGTTTCTGTATAGCACTTTGTGACATCTGCTGATGTAAAAATTGCTTTATTTCTAAATAAATCTGACTGATTTCAATAGAATACCCTACTAACAATTACACAGTAACAATCACCTTTTGTACTTCATGATTCACACACTAAACTGGAACAAGCACTTCTGCTAAAATAAAATAACTTGGTGTATCTTCCCAATCTGAAATACAGGTTCAGTTAAATTACATGACTTTAGTAAATGTTTCAGATTAACAAGGGCTATGATGAGATTATAGCTGCAGAGATAGAGGCCCTGTTCTTTCGAGGTCGGTTAAAAATACAACACAGACAAAGCCTAATAGTCACCTAGCAACACTCACACTGTACACACCTCCAGCATTCTAGAAGAGTGCACATTTAGCTGACTAACAAAAATACTTACACTTGGCAAAAAAAACAGCACGTATTCCTTTTTTGAAAATGGGGGGTATATGTGGATAGTGATGTGCTTGTAAATAACCCAATAAGACAAGATAGGCTACATATTGTAGCTGATCATGTCCACACCTATAGATGTTTATATCATGTTTCTAGATGTGTACACTTTAACCCCTGACCCAGTGATACATCCAACCTGATGATCTGCTCTTAGAGAGAGGACCCTCCTGTTTGTTCTGCTTTCATCCCAGAAGACAAAGATCATATTTAAGAACTGGCTACTGAAGATCTACAAGTACCTCACAAAACATGGATCCACTGAGTAGCTCTACTAACTACATGTCTGTTGTAGAGGGGATGTTGTGAATGTACTGTAGTAACAGCACCGACGCTAAAGACTGTAAATCAGACCACATGACCAAGAGAAACAAGCTTTACAAGGAAGGTAAAACAACAAGGAAGCTACAGTACCGGTGCTACCTGAACATGCTACTGATTGTGACTGCAGAGGTACGCTCCCCTGTCATACTGTACCATCACACACACACAAACACCAGTATTATTGTGATCTCTGACAGAGTTGGGATTGCTTACTTTGCACCTTCATAGAGACACACCTTTCACTGTTATCATCACTATCAATTCATCATTTAGAAAAAGATCATCTCTGGACACTAACCTTTAGTTAGGCACGTGTGTAATTTGTGTGCACTATCGATCGAGTCAGATAACACACACGACTGACATTACTCTGGCACTGGTCAATCAACTCCAGTTGGATGCTCTGTAACGGAATGCATGTAGAAAACCTCCCAGACGACTTCTATCACTGGTCAGACTAAACCAGCCAATAGCTGTTGGCTTGACTGACCAGTCTAAATGCTCATCTCAAATGAAACACTATTCACTACGTGAAACCCCTATTCACTACGTGAAGCCCCTATTCACTACGTGAAGCCCCTATTCACTACACGAAGCCCCTATTCACTACACGAAGCCCCTATTCACTACACGAAGCCCCTATTCACTACACGAAACCCCTATTCACTACACGAAACCCCTATTCACTACGCGAAACCCCTATTCACTACGCGAAACCCCTATTCACTACGCGAAACCCCTATTCACTACGCGAAACCCCTATTCACTACGCGAAACCCCTATTCACTACGCGAAACCCCTATTCACTACGCGAAACCCCTATTCACTACGTAAAACCCTATTCACTACGTGAAACCCCTATTCACTACGTGAAACCCCTATTCACTACGTGAAACCCCTATTCACTACGTGAAACCCCTATTCACTACGTAAAACCCCTATTCACTACGTAAAACCCCTATTCACTACGTAAAAACCCTATTCACTACGTGAAACCCCTATTCACTACGTGAAACCCCTATTCACTACGTAAAACCCTATTCACTACGTGAAACCCCTATTCACTACGTGAAACCCTATTCACTACGTGAAACCCCTATTCACTACGTAAAACCCTATTCACTACGTGAAACCCCTATTCACTACGTGAAACCCATATTCACTAAGTAAAACCCTATTCACTACAGGGAAGATGGTCAATAGTAGAACTCTATACAGGGAACAGCGAATCATTTGAACAGTCTTCCTGAGTTTCTTAGCAGAAGAAGTCCCTCTCATTCTGCCACTATCATCAAGTGCTATATCCATAATATAATATATCATTTTCATATACAGTATCATTTCATGTATTGTTATGGCATCTATCCCTTAGGAAAGGACTAAAATAGTTTTTCAATTATTAAAAAATATATCCCCCAAACAACTAGGGGCTCTGGGCCTATTTAACCTGCACTGGGACAGACAGGAACCATCCGAGCCCAGACACACACACATCAGCCTATTTAACCTGCACCGGGACTGAGACAGGAACCATCCGAGCCCAGACACACATCAGCCTATTTAACCTGCACTGGGACAGACAGGAACCATCCGAGCCCAGACACACACACATCAGCCTATTTAACCTGCACTGGGACAGACAGGAACCATCCGAGCCCAGACACACACACACATCAGCCTATTTAACCTGCACCGGGACTGAGACAGGAACCATCCGAGCCCAGACACACACACATCAGCCTATTTAACCTGCACTGGGACAGACAGGAACCATCCGAGCCCAGACACACACACACATCAGCCTATTTAACCTGCACTGGGACAGACAGGAACCATCCGAGCCCAGACACACACACATCAGCCTATTTAACCTGCACTGGGACAGACAGGAACCATCCGAGCCCAGACACACACACACATCAGCCTATTTAACCTGCACTGGGACAGACAGGAACCATCCGAGCCCAGACACACACACACACACCTATTTAACCTGCACTGGGACAAGAACCATCCGAACCCAGACACACACATATCGACCTGACAACATACAGAAACACAGGCCTCACTGTTCCAACTATAGCCAACACACACCTTAATCTCCATACCTAGTGCACGCACACACAGTTCTGCTGACAGTAGAAGTCAGTCATTGACCCTACACCCTTCCAAAACTCTACTAGGGCTGCAGACAGATAGAAGCCCTGGGGTTTGGAAGCTTCTGATTTGGCCTCAATAAACCAACTATGATTGGATGATTAGTAGAATCAGGTGTGCTACTGCTTGTCTGGAGCAAAGCCTGCACCCACACCAGTCCTTGAAACGCTCACCTTTCATTCTCTCTCTCTCTATTTAATGACATATTCTATTCATCCATCAGTCCCATGCCACACCGACAAGTACTTCTGTTGGGAGAGGAGTCAGTGACTCCATACAAACTGTTCTGACAGCAGTTTTACAGCATCAATGGGAAAGGACCGCAGGGAGTGGGTCAAAGCTTGGTGGGGTCCCTACACACACAACTGACACAAACACACCCTCTTTCTAGCTCAGACTAGTCGAGCCGTACACACAGACTCTCTGTGTGTCAGATGAGCCTGGCCTCTCCCTCCATGTTTAGTGGTAGCTCACACACTCCAGTGAAGTGCATCTCCTTGCCCCTGGTTCCCTCAGACCTGGCCCCTCTCCCCCCCAGGCAGGGTGAGGGTCGCTGGGCCGTGGGGTCCGGGTACCTCCTCTCCCTCAAGAAGACGTCCAGTCGACGCAGCATCTGCTTGGGGTTCTTTTTGGCAAACAGCTCCACTTCTGGAGGGGAGCAGAGGCACAGTGGGGAAGTGATTGTGTTCCAGAGGGATGTTAACAACTGGACTCGGTTAAGCCTGGAGTACAAACAAAGTGAGTTACCTTTCAGGACGAAGCCGGAGTCAGATATGGTCTTCTGCTGGCTCTTCCACAGCTGGTAGAGGTGCAGGAACGTGGCAACGTAGAACTCATTCAACACCCCCACTACCTGCTGTCGACGGTTACACTCCCTGAAGCACCACACAAAGAACAACACACAAACAAATTAGGATTTCGCTCTTGTGAGTGACAGTCAAGCCAATGTCTGTCTGTGTCTGTCTGTCTCTCCCTCTCTGTCTGTCTGTCTGTCTGTCTGTCTGTCTGTCTGTC
This sequence comes from Oncorhynchus nerka, assembly GCF_034236695.1. Classification (NCBI taxonomy): domain Eukaryota; kingdom Metazoa; phylum Chordata; class Actinopteri; order Salmoniformes; family Salmonidae; genus Oncorhynchus; species Oncorhynchus nerka. The sequence goes on from NC_088408.1 coordinate 84,951,302, forward strand.
TCCGTCTCTGTCTCTGTCTCTGTCTCTGTCTCTGTCTCGGTCTCTGTCTCGGTCTCGGTCTCTGTCTCTGTCTCTGTCTCGGTCTGTCGTAGAGGAGTAGGGCAGGACACTTACTTGGAGAGGGCCTCTTCTCTGAGTGCATGCAGGGCGATACAGGTCATATTGATGGACATCACACAGAAAGGAAAGTTCTAGAGAAAGATTGAGCAGAAAGAGTAGAGGTTTGTAAATAGACTATTAAATGTGTGATTGCGTACTTGAATAATGTCCCCACTTCTTTGAAATTGCCCTCACCTGAACAGTTTGTGGCCCGTGTGTGTATGTACCTGTGTGGGGTGCTGGGACAGCTTGAAGATGTCTCTGGCTAAAGGCAGCGTCTCAGGGTCCATTACCAGGTACAAGGCATGCATCAGCCCCAGGAAACCTGTACCACGCAGGTCTGTGGCTGGGTCCGTACCTACACAGAAAACACACACACACACAAATACACAGACACACACGTTATCATTTCAGTGTTTTGTTAATTTCTTTATAAAATATAAATCTTTTCAACTGTAATCAATAATGATTTAGTCTAAAACGTTGGGGTTGAAGGTGGGGTGCTAAGCTGACATATGGAATTGTTTTAAGATGGTCATACTAGATCATTTAGCTATTTGATTTGGAATTTTAGGACCCCTTTAGGTATAACAAGATTTATTTAAAAAATGATTTTTTATAAAATATTGATTTTGGCCTTTACTATTAAAGCCTGTAGAAACATTGAATAACATTCATTAATGGCAAAAAAGGACAGTACAACCTTCCGGGTTGGAGCGAGCCGGTCGCATCCGCGCTTCGGTCTCCTTCGGTCTGCAGGTTGTATAACTTTTTCATTACATTTCATTACATTTCATTATAGTACAACGGTCTGATTTGTCTAATCTTAGCAATTTCTTCTTAGCTAGCTACATAGCCGTCGTTGTATCAAAGATAATTGCGTTATTATCGTATTTCGTCGTCCTCCTATCTGCCTAGCAGCTAGCCAGCTAGTATACGTTCACCGGCTACCGTAGCACTGTAGTAACTATCACACTCAACTGAACGACTTGATTAGTGTAGTATTAGCTAGCTACATAGTTGTCTTTGCTGTCTTCGTATCCAAGATAATTGTGTAGTTTAGAGTGTGTAGTCTTAGAGTGATTATCTTAATTTACCGAGGTTAGCTAGCCAGCTATTTTGTCGTCCTTAACGTAGGAGACACTCCTAGCTAGCCAACAGCCAGCCAACGTCTACTGAATAGAACTTTCGCATTCCGGTCGCATTCCGCTTCGCTCCACAGGTAGTATCACATTTTCATTTCATTTCATTACAGTCCCAACGGTGTGATTTGTTTGATCGTAGCTAGCTACATAGCTAGCTACATAGCTAGCTACATAGCCGTCTTTGTTTCAAAGATAATTGTGTAGTCTAGAGCGATTTTTCTAGGTTAGCTAGCCAGCTATTGTCGTTCTCCTAACGCAACGTAACGTAACCAACACTGCTAGCTAGCCAGCTAGCCCCCGAATAGCAGCATTGTAGAAACTTCACACTCAACGGAACGACTTGATTAGGGTAGTGTCAACAACGCAGCTAGCCTACCTCAGCAGTACTGTATCATTTTAATCATTTTAGTCAATTAGATTCTTGCTACGTAAGCTTAACTTTCTGAACATTCGAGACGTGTAGTCCACTTGTCATTCCAATCTCCTCTGCATTAGCGTAGCCTCTTCTCTAGCCTGTCAACTATGTGTCTGTCTATCCCTGTTCTCTCCTCTCTGCACAGACCATACAAACGCTCCACACCGCATGGCCGCGGCCACCCTAATCTGGTGGTCCCAGCGCGCACGACCCACGTGGAGTTCCAGGTCTCCGGTAGCCTCTGGAACTGCCGATCTGCGGCCAACAAGGCAGAGTTCATCTCAGCCTATGCCTCCCTCCAGTCCCTCGACTTCTTGGCACTGACGGAAACATGGATCACCACAGACAACACCGCTACTCCTACTGCTCTCTCTTCGTCCGCCCATGTGCTCTCGCACACCCCGAGAGCTTCTGGTCAGCGGGGTGGTGGCAAAGGATCCTCATCTCTCCCAAGTGGTCATTCTCTCTTTCTCCCCTTACCCATCTGTCTATCGCCTCCTTTGAATTCCATGCTGTCACAGTTACCAGCCCTTTCAAGCTTAACATCCTTATCATTTATCGCCCTCCAGGTTCCCTTGGAGAGTTCATCAATGAGCTTGATGCCTTGATAAGCTCCTTTCCTGAGGACGGCTCACCTCTCACAGTTCTGGGCGACTTTAACCTCCCCACGTCTACCTTTGACTCATTCCTCTCTGCCTCCTTCTTTCCACTCCTCTCCTCTTTTGACCTCACCCTCTCACCTTCCCCCTACTCACAAGGCAGGCAATACGCTCGACCTCATCTTTACTAGATGCTGTTCTTCCACTAACCTCATTGCAACTCCCCTCCAAGTCTCCGACCACTACCTTGTATCCTTTTCCCTCTCGCTCTCATCCAACACTTCCCACACTGCCCCTACTCGGATGGTATCGCGCCGTCCCAACCTTCGCTCTCTCTCCCCGCTACTCTCTCCTCTTCCATCCTATCATCTCTTCCCTCTGCTCAAACCTTCTCCAACCTATCTCCTGATTCTGCCTCCTCAACCCTCCTCTCCTCCCTTTCTGCATCCTTTGACTCTCTATGTCCCCTATCCTCCAGGTCGGCTCGGTCCTCCCCTCCCGCTCCGTGGCTCGACGACTCATTGCGAGCTCACAGAACAGGGCTCCGGGCAGCCGAGCGGAAATGGAGGAAAACTCGCCTCCCTGCGGACCTGGCATCCTTTCACTCCCTCCTCTCTACATTTTCCTCCTCTGTCTCTGCTGCTAAAGCCACTTTCTACCACTCTAAATTCCAAGCATCTGCCTCTAACCCTAGGAAGCTCTTTGCCACCTTCTCCTCCCTCTTGAATCCTCCTCCCCCTCCCCCCCTCCTCCCTCTCTGCAGATGACTTCGTCAACCATTTTGAAAAGAAGGTCGACGACATCCGATCCTCGTTTGCTAAGTCAAACGACACCGCTGGTTCTGCTCACACTGCCCTACCCTGTGCTCTGACCTCTTTCTCCCCTCTCTCTCCAGATGACATCTCGCGTCTTGTGACGGCCGGCCGCCCAACAACCTGCCCGCTTGACCCTATCCCCTCCTCTCTTCTCCAGACCATCTCCGGTGACCTTCTCCCTTACCTCACCTCGCTCATCAACTCATCCCTGACCGCTGGCTACGTCCCTCCCGTCTTCAAGAGAGCGAGAGTTGCACCCCTTCTGAAAAAACCTACACTCGATCCCTCCGATGTCAACAACTACAGACCAGTATCCCTTCTTTCTTTTCTCTCCAAAACTCTTGAACGTGCCGTCCTTGGCCAGCTCTCCCGCTATCTCTCTCAGAATGACCTTCTTGATCCAAATCAGTCAGGTTTCAAGACTAGTCATTCAACTGAGACTGCTCTTCTCTGTATCACGGAGGCACTCCGCACTGCTAAAGCTAACTCTCTCTCCTCTGCTCTCATCCTTCTAGACCTATCGGCTGCCTTCGATACTGTGAACCATCAGATCCTCCTCTCCACCCTCTCCGAGTTGGGCATCTCTGGCGCGGCCCATGCTTGGATTGCGTCCTACCTGACAGGTCGCTCCTACCAGGTGGCGTGGCGAGAATCTGTCTCCTCACCACGCGCTCTCACCACTGGTGTCCCCCAGGGCTCTGTTCTAGGCCCTCTCCTATTCTCGCTATACACCAAGTCACTTGGCTCTGTCATAACCTCACATGGTCTCTCCTATCATTGCTATGCAGACGACACACAATTAATCTTCTCCTTTCCCCCCTCTGATGACCAGGTGGCGAATCACATCTCTGCATGTCTGGCAGACATATCAGTGTGGATGACGGATCACCACCTCAAGCTGAACCTCGGCAAGACGGAGCTGCTCTTCCTCCCGGGGAAGGACTGCCCGTTCCATGATCTTGCCATCACGGTTGACAACTCCATCGTGTCCTCCTCCCAGAGAGCTAAGAACCTTGGCGTGATCCTGGACAACACCCTGTCGTTCTCAACTAACATCAAGGCGGTGGCCCGTTCCTGTAGGTTCATGCTCTACAACATCCGCAGAGTACGACCCTGCCTCACACAGGAAGCGGCGCAGGTCCTAATCCAGGCACTTGTCATCTCCCGTCTGGATTACTGCAACTCGCTGTTGGCTGGGCTCCCTGCCTGTGCCATTAAACCCCTACAACTCATCCAGAACGCCGCAGCCCGTCTGGTGTTCAACCTTCCCAAGTTCTCTCACGTCACCCCGCTCCTCCGCTCTCTCCACTGGCTTCCAGTTGAAGCTCGCATCCGCTACAAGACCATGGTGCTTGCCTACGGAGCTGTGAGGGGAACGGCACCTCAGTACCTCCAGGCTCTGATCAGGCCCTACACCCAAACAAGGGCACTGCGTTCATCCACCTCTGGCCTGCTCGCCTCCCTACCACTGAGGAAGTACAGTTCCCGCTCAGCCCAGTCAAAACTGTTCGCTGCTCTGGCCCCCCAATGGTGGAACAAACTCCCTCACGACGCCAGGACAGCGGAGTCAATCACCACCTTCCGGAGACACCTGAAACCCCACCTCTTTAAGGAATACCTAGGATAGGATAAAGTAATCCTTCTCCCCCCCCTTAAAAGACCTAGATGCACTATTGTAAAGTGGCTGTTCCACTGGATGTCATAAGGTGAAAGCACCAATTTGTAAGTCGCTCTGGATAAGAGCGTCTGCTAAATGACTTAAATGTAAATGTAAAATGTATCATAAGAAACTTTATAAGTTTTGAAGTGTCTGCTCTAAATCAAGGATATAAAAAATATATATTTAACCCCTTTTTTGGGTAGGCACAAAACTCCCTTCATACATCCATTTGTTTTTTAAAACCTCTACCAGTTACCTTCAGACACGTCACCGGTGACACTTGTGGGGGTTGTAGAGCAAAACGGAGAACATCATGTTCATGAAAGTCTCATCTTTCCATTGGCTGGGCATAATAGTTTTCTATGCTACAGACTTTATGTGAGAAGACAGATTTTCAGGATGTCTCACGGTCTGACGAACACCTTTCACCACAGATGTCTCACGGTCTGACGAACACCGCTCTAGCTCTGCCACCTTTCACCACAGATGTCTCACGGTCTGACGAACACCGCTCTAGCTCTGCCACCTTTCACCACAGATGTCTCACGGTCTGACGAACACCGCTCTAGCTCTGCCACCTTTCACCACAGATGTCTCACGGTCTGACGAACACCGCTCTAGCTCTGCCACCTTTCACCACAGATGTCTCACGGTCTGACAAACACCGCTCTAGCTCTGCCACCTTTCACCACAGATGTCTCATGGTCTGACGAACACCGCTCTAGCTCTGCCACCTTTCACCACAGATGCGGAAGTGCGACACTGGCAGATGTGGAGGATTGAAACGCATCCAATACAAAACGGATATATCTCTTAAATGGAAAGATTTTTGATGGAGATGTTTTTTTAAACATTTAATTTAAATTGATGTGCCGGTGCGTCAATCGACTCTAGAGGGTTTTCATCTGTGTGAGCATGGCATCTAGTAAAGCAGTGGTCACCCACTGGTCGATTGACAAGGCATTCCTATTCGATTACCAAACATTTCTGTAAAAAAACTAACGATAAAGCCTTATGTTGCTATTTTTTTATAAGCTTTGCGCTGTTGGCAGTAGGTGCAATTGATTCAACAGCCCTCTGCAGTTTCCTCACACCATAGACTGTAAAAAGAAGCCTTGAGCGCACAGCAAAGTTGATACTATGAGATATCAAAACCATGACTAGAGACAGACTCAACGAAAACAGCCAAGAGCTGCTGTTTTTATGAGTGAGTTCATGTTTAAGTTGTTATTATTCAGCACTGTCAACACCTTGTTCCAACACTTTTATAAGTCATAAAATGGGCGTTCTCCCTACTTCTACTCACGCTACAACCAGCACTGCAGCTGCAATGAATGAAGTGTTCCGATAAGCTTACGCTGTTATTATTAGCGGCTGGAGTCTTGGAATAGCCTTCATTTCTCAGAACAAGTATAGACTGACGAGTTTCAGAAGAAAGTTCTTTGTTTCTGCCATTTTGAGCCTGTAATCGAACCCACAAATGCTGATGCTCCATATACTCAACTAGTCTAAAGAAGGACAGTTTTATTGCTTCTTTAATCAGGACAACAGTTTTGAGCTGTGCTAACATAATTGCAAAATGGTTTTCTAATGGTCAATTAGCCTTTTAAAATGATAAACTTGGATTAGCTAACACAACGTGCCATTGGAACACAGGAGTGATGGTTGCTGATAATGGGCCTCTGTAAGCCTATGTAGATATTCCATTAAAAATCAACCGTTTCCAGCTACAATAGTCATTAACAATGTCTACACTGTATTTCTGATCAATTTGATGTTATTTTAATGGACAAAAAATGTGCCTTTCTTTAAAAAACAAGGACATTTCTGAGTGATCCCAAACTTTTGAACGGTAGTGTGTATATATGTATATACAACAAATGATTTATTACCAGTGTGATCATACCAAAAATGTTGAAGTATAATTTCTAAATGGTCTGAGAAGTACAACATTGGCAAGCCAATATGCAGTGATAATATATTGGGCCTATAGCTTACTGCACAATCCTCATTGCTACAGAACTGTTTTTAATTGGTTATTGTTGCATAGGCTTACATTTTTTAAGTCATGTTAAAAGAAAATCTGAGCGGTAGATCTCGGCTTGCATTTTGACTAAGAAAGTGATCTCGACTCAGAAAAGGTTGGTGACCTCTGAAATAAGGTATGATGCAGGAGACATCTCTCACCCTGAAAGCCCACATTCTCCCAGTGTGTCCCGAACCGAGGACAGTCCAGCTTACTGCCTGTCAGCCTCTTATAGATGGTCTGTAGAACACGCAGATGTACAGCCTGACTGTTATCCAGAGAACCTACAGAGGAACACACACACACACAATCGATCTCTTATTGTCTGCAAATCTCATCTCTCGCCCTCGCTCTTAAACACGCACACACTCTCTCTCTCTCTCTCTCTTACGCTGTGCGATGGCAAAGACCAGGTCCCTCTCCTCCAGTAGTTCCCGCTGAAGTCGCGGCGGGCCGAACAGGAAGTGTGTGAAAGTGGCCAGACCCGTCCTGCGAATGGTGGGCTGGATCTTCTTCTACAGAGAGAGATATGGGACAAAATACAAACTGAAACTGAAAAATGTTCTCAATTGATGGTGAGAGAGAGAATCTACAATGTAGTCCTCAAACCCCCATACACAGACAGACAGACCTTACCAGCAGCTCTCCAAGGTCTGTAGTCTGGAAGTGCTGCAGCGCCTCGTTAAAGGAGATGAGAGGGGTGGGACTGGACTCCTCACTGACCACTGGATACACACAGGTCAATAACAGACTCATATACAACATAGAATGGAGGATTTATGATCATGGGGTTGGAACCAAAATTATTTTCCAATCATTTCGTTATGAAGTCCAGTCCCACACATTCCAGGGATTTTCTTTCTTTCTTATTATTTTCTACATTGTAGAATAATAGTGAAGACATCAAAACTATGAAATAACACATATGGAATCATGTCGTAACCAAAATATATTTTAGATTCTTCAAAGTAGCCACCCTTTGCCTTGATGACAGCTTTGCACACTTAGCCTTCTCTCAAGAAGCTTCACCTGAAATGCTTTTCCAACAGTCTTGAAGGAGTTCACACATATGCTGAGCACTTGTTGGCTGCTTTTCCTTCACTCTGTGGTACAACTCATCCCAAACCATCTCAACTGAGTTGAGGTCAGGTGATTGTGGAGGCCTGGTCATCTGATGCAGCACTCCATCACTCTCCTTCTTAGTCAAATAGAACTTACACAGCCTGGAGGTGTGTTGGGTCATTGTCCTGTTGAAAAACAAATGACAGTCCCACTAAGCGCAAACCAGATGGGATGGCGTATCGCTGCAGAATGCTGTGGTAGCCATGCTGGTTAAGTGTGCCTTGAATTCTAAATAAATCACAGACAGTGTCAGCAGCAAAGCACCCCCACGCCATCACACCTCCGCCTCCATGCTTCACGGTGGGAACCACATGCAGAGATCATCCGTTCACCTACTCTGCATCTCACAAAGACACAGTGGTTGGAACCAAAAATCTCAAATTTGGACTGATCAAACCAAAGGACAGATTTCCACGGATTTCCATGTCCATTGCTCATGTTTCTTGGCCCAAGCAAGTCTCTTCTTCTTCTTGGTGACCTTTAGGAGTGTGTTCTATGCAGCAATTCGACCATGAAGGCCTGATTCACGCAGTCTCCTCTGAACAGCTGATGTTGAGATGTGTCTGTTACTTGAACTTGGGCTGCAATTTCTGATGCTGGTAACTTTAATGAATTTATCCTCTGCAACAGAGGTAAGTCTGGGTCTTTCTATCCTGTGGTGGTCTTTATGAGAGACAGTTTCATCATAGCACTTGATGGTTTTTGCAACTGCACTTGAAGAAACTTTTAAAGTTCTTGAAATTTTCCAGATTGGCTGACCTTTATGTCTTAAAGTAATGATGGTCTGTCGTTTCTTCTTGCTTTAATATGGACTTTTTTTTTTTTTTTTACCAAATAGGGCCATCTTCTGTATACCACCCCTACCTTGTCACAACACAACTGATTGGCTCAAACACATTGAGGAAAGAAATTACACAAATGTACTTTTAATAAGACACACCTGTTAATTGAAATGCATTCCAGGTGACTACCTCGTGAAGTTGGTTGAGAGAATGCCAAGAGTGTACAAAGTGCTCACCAAGGCAAAGGGTGGCTACTATGAAGAATCTCAAACAAAATATATGTTGATTTGTTTAACACTTTTTTGGTTTCTACATGATTCCATGTGTTATTTCATAGTTTTGATGTCTTCACTATTATTCTACAATGTAGAAAACAATACAAATGAAGAAAAACCCTGGAATGAGTAGGTGTGTATTTTTTAAACACATTTAGCTCAACATTAAATTACTTCAGATAGAGAAGCTTGCTATGGAGCAGGCAAGCTATTTACATAAATTGGACAAACGAGTGTAGAGCGCGAGATGCAATGGAAATGTTGCAGGTGGGGAGAGATAGAGAGAGGGTGGAGCCAAGCTTCCTCCTCCACCCTCTCTCCCCATGTGCAACCATTTACATTGCATCTCGCTCCCTACACTTGTCTGTCCACCACGCATGGAAACAACTAACTTGAACGCAGCATAGCAAGCTGCTCTATCCGCACTGATTGTTGAAGTCATTTAATCAGCTAAATGTAAAATGAATATGGATTTTACAGGTTAAAATAGGAACGACAAACATTTTTGGGGTTCGAACCGGTTCAAAACTTTATTTCGCAGGTCAGAATAGTGGAACAGAACGAAATAAATTATGGTTCTGTTCAGAACGAATGATTCGGAAATGATTTAGGTTCCAACCCGTTGAGACAAAAATACTTTACAATTTACATTTAAAACATTAACAAAGACATTACAGACTTATGTATGAAAATAAAACACGAATACAGACACACAAATGACAGGGGAAGAGAAATACAGGTACAGCTTTCAGGCAGCCAGGCAGTAGGGAGATGTTGCCCCTAACAACAACTCACCTGGTTGGATACTCTCTAGAGCCTCCCACTCCTCTCTAGCCTGCTCCACATCCGCACTCTCCCCTGAAAACACCCACAGGTGAGGAGAACACAACACAGACACAGCTAACCTGCAACAACATACGCAGGTGAGGAGTAATCGTTCAGCCATGTTGATATGCTGACCCCCTCTAGCACTACACAGCCGATTCAAATAATCAGCTGGATGATGAGTTTGTTATTTCAATCAGCTGTGTAGTCCTGGGGGGGTAGACCCGAGCTTTGGGGGAAACCCTGTTCTAGACCATGACATATAATATATAACCATATAATATACTGCCCCCCCTCATCTCTCCAACCTCGCTCCTGAGGGGACGTGCTAGGGAGGCCTGGTAGCTAGGATATATGGTTGTTCCTTTGTCTTACTTTCTGTCTTGGGTTGCTTTCCTCCTGCTGCCAGGGACTGCAGAAGGCCATTCTGCTTCAGAGCTGAAATCTAGACGAATCACAATAAAATATATAATATATGTAAACACAGACACTCTAATAGAAAGAACAGTGACAGTGGTGCTGTGATGGATGGTTTCAGGCACATTTTTTACATCATGAGGGCCAGTATAGAGCAACTCACTGGCAGAGATTTGAGCACTGAACTACCGTTGCCGTGCTCTTTCACACTATGACCTGGCATCAGTCCATTCATCACCTGGGAATAAAGAAACACAACAGGTTACATAACACAAAACAACAGGTTTACTAACAGGTTACACAATGCAATAGTGATGGGGGGGTTCATAGTTACATATCACAATATTATATTATATGTGACTCCAAGTATCAATTTGTTAAAAACAAACTGTAGGTAGCGTTAGCTAGCACAAGTCGGCTGTACCGGCGCAAAAACTCCCTTATTTTTCATCCAATAGCTTATTCTCCATCTTCTTCTTAAATAGTGAGTCAACATGTTTTCAGCACTTTTATTTCCATGACTGATCAAAACTAGTTTTCTCACGCTCTCTCGTCTCTCTGCAGCAGACATATAGTTAGCAATATGTTTGGAACATCAAATCGCAATACATAGAGAATCTCAATACATATTGTATCGGCACCTAAGTATTGTGATAATATCGTATGGTGAGGTCTCCGGTAATTCCCAGCCCTATAAAGCAGCATAGAACAGTAGGACTAAAAAACTACCAGTCCATAACGCTGACAACACAAGAGGTATATACAACAATTCCTTCTTAATAAACATTGTAAAAAACATATCTCTAAACGGGATCCTCTGGTCAGTTGTTGTACTCACAGGTTTGTGGTTGAAGTGGCCATTGGTTAGCTCCTCTGTCTCTTGACATTCATGATGGAACACACCATTCAGACCCTGAGGGGGGGGCAGCACAGAACAAGAGGCATCATCAGACACAGATTCAGACACACACACAGCACCAGAGAAAAGAGTGCAGGACCGTCTCTGTGGAATTAGATGCAGCAGAGGATCAGCCGGTAGCCTTCTCACCTGGGCAGGGTGGCACAGTGCCAGGGCAGACAGACAGGTAGACACTGCAGGGAGATTATTGCTAAGCAGAGAGTGAACTGTTAGTGGACACCTTTTTATTTCCCCATGTAAACACCCTAGAGGGGAAGCTGCTTCATTACTTCCTCCTTCACTCACTAAAACAAAGGGGATTAAAAACAGAAGGGAGAGGGAAAGTCCCCTAAACAACACACATTTTAAGGATGTGTCAATAGATAGACACAGAGATACCTGCAGTTAATTAGGTCCCCCAAAAGGGAACTCAGCCATGCGCACCTGAGAAATAGATGTGTATACAGTACTAGGAGGTTTTACTGTGAAGCAGATGGAAACTTGCTGCAGTAACAGGTCTATGTGCAATCTGATCGAATACCACCACACCCAAACCGTCTACACCTGTGATGGTATCACACAGCCAGTATCCAGGTAACGTGAACAGATCAAACAGACTGCAACCAAGGCCAAAATGTTGATTTGGAATTTGACTGATACTGTTCCATTTCATTGTATACAGCTGGTGAGACTGCCAATCACATAGTTTACACACAGTTTAAACTCCTTTAAAAGGTTAGGCTATGCAAGGTTAAACCACCTACCTCTGTGTGTGCTGTGACACCACTGTCCCCTTCCATGGCATGAGTGTGTGTGTCTGTGTGTGACTGTGTAATCCCTGTTCTACCCTTTAAAGCCTTTTCCCCCAGAATGAGGCAGTCAGAAGAGGTATTGGGAAGACCCCCATGTCTGCTGTGTCTCTTTCCACAAAAACTACTTGTCAAACGTCCCCTTCCTTCCTCTCGCTCTCTCGGTCCAGAGTAGTCAACAGGTAGATCTCATTGAATACATTTTGTTTTGCATCCTGCCCCATTAGAGGGGCTGCAGGGCTAGGTATGGACACTGCTGATCTAGGGTGGCCTCTCTCTTTCCCAGCTGCTTCATTGCTTTGACACTCAGTGTTGGCACCTCACATCCACAATATAACAATGCTCAAACCAAGGTGGGGTGAGTCTTGGTGAAGTGTGCCTTCTCCTTGACAAGATCCAACCAATAGGGGGCACTCATGACATGGTATGTCAAACTGGTTGTCATGGATATCTGCAATTTGGGGCAGAAAAAAAAGGTGGGTAGCTCATAAATATAATGCCAAAAGCGAAATTATAATTGTTCATAAACACTGATCAATGACGTTCTATTTTCTTGGGAAAAGTATCCAAACTCATTGAATGATTATCTAGCTATAGTACATAGAATCGTTATCCAACTAATGGCCAACGTGAGCTACTGTAGCTAGTGCCAAAGATCAACTCACACCCTACACAAAAAAAAGTGGTTAGTTTAAGAAAAACGTTAAGGTACAATCTGAAACTTGGTTAACGTTCCCAGTAACTGACATAGCTAAGCTAACTACCGGTATGCTGTAGGAAGCTACGTGGGCTGACCACTGAGCGGGGCTGGCAGGCTATCTGCTAGATAGTCTACAGAACATTAACTGTTAACATATCCCAGCATTGTTTTTAATGTCAGGTTAATCTTGTTTTTTATCTACATACATCATGAATGCATGTTTTCTTTTGGTTGCATATAATTTGTGCGAAGACAGGCAACTGGCTATTATCTAACTCAACATCAGTGGTTCACAACTGTCATCCAGCTAGCCTTTTTCCACAATCATGCAATCTGTTTCCACAAGCATATCACTAACTACAGTAGCTACTGATCTTCTGGAGACTAAAAAAACGTTTTTTGATATTTTAGATTTCCCTCAGTTTCTTAAACATTCATCTAACAACAGCGATTGTCTATATCATAGTTTAATACTATTGATTTTACCTCAGTTTCTCTCCCTCCAATCTCAGTTTCCCTTCCCCCTTTCCACAGTTAACGTCAAGTGCATTCTGGGAATTGTGGTTTCCTGCCCTGCCTGTGCTGGTTCCTTTTCGATTACGTCATGGTTAAAGCTAACCCAGGGATACGTTTCCCAGAATGGACCTTGATTGTACTGGACAATGTAAATAGGTGGTATTGTTAGCAATTTATGGTAATATAAAAACGTATATAACCATAATGCACCTGTCCTGTAAAGTGGCCAGAAATAAAGTGTGTGTGTGTGATAATATATATGGGTGCTTATATTTGTCTTGTTTCACACATGTACAAGTGTGTATAATACACATCAGAATTTTTTTTGCATATCACAATTCCCCCTGAGACACACACAGAGAGTCATAGCCAGGGTCTACCATTATCAATGGCAACCCTGGAGTATTTACGGTTAGGTGCCTTCCTCAAGGACACATAAACAGATTTGTTCCACCTTACTGGCCCAAAGCTCTAACCGCTAGGCTACCTGCCACGTGTTTGTGTGTGTACTGAGGCCCTTTTTGTGATATAGCAGGATGCTGTATGGTAGACCTACTGAAGGTCTACAGGTCAAAATGAAGTGACCTTCATTTCATATCGTCCATCTTTCAAATCCCTCAAAAACATCTGACATTTAAAATGAATTAACCCTACAAATAGCACTGTTGGACGATCTGGAAAGTCATAGTCAATCAATCAACAACATAATAATACACTTAGCAAAACATTAAACTTACAATCTGTTGATGATATGCGATTAGAAAGATTCAGAATCTAGCACAATCACAGCACAGTTAAACATTATATGGGTCAAGGACATCAAGAGAGGGTGGTCTATGGAGATAGGTGGGATGGGATGAGAGCAATTGAGGAGTGGATTTAATCTGTAGTAGTTGTGACTGAAAATAATATATATTCTGTGTACTGGACATGTCGGAGCACTATGTATCCAAATGTTTTTTTTAAATCCTATGAATCCAAATGTGTATATAAAATACACATATGTTATGGAATATTATGTATAAAAGTACCATGTATGTAAAAATGTATTTGTAACAAAAATGTATTTTTAACAAATAAACGTTTGTCCTCCGAAGAGGGGTGGTGGTGGATTGGCCAGTAATAAAAAATGACAATAAAAATGGACCATTTCACATTGTCACAGATCTAGGTTGCGTTCCCCTGCTCAGATGTTGCATGCATCAACCAATGATTGCGTGCCACGTCATCGACTGACAGATTGCTTTGACAAATTATTTGGTTAGCTGATAAGTAAAATACCTATCCAGGCGTTGTAAGATCTGGCAGGCGTCAGCAGCGCCTAGGCAGAGGAACACGCCCCTAGACTCAGGTTAACCCCACCCAATCATAACTTTAAGGGAAAATCACAAAACTGTCCAACACTTGGACCAAGTCACATTGTATTAGTTGACTAACTTAGCACATTCACATGCGGTTCTGCTTTTAAATACATTAAGGGGTAGAAATACCTCAAATTGAATATATTTCAACATTTCGCCAAAACTTTTACGATAAGCTCTACATGCGGTTAGTTCACCAATGTGTTAACAGTTATCCAATGGCGAAGGGCAACTGCTGGTAGGAAAGCAGCTATTCCTGGTGATTGACTGTCCCTGGCTGTGTGGTCAGCTCACAGGGCTCAGCGTGGACATGTACTCTGAGAAATAACATCTCTCTGACCAGATCCCGCCTGGCATGCCAGCTATGTAAACCTTTGACATCATTGTGGTAGAACATGGGTGGGCTGGAGTGACGTACACTAGATAGTTAGACTGGTGCTCTCCATCCCATCCAGCATCAGGGTTGGCCGGCCAGGCGGCCACAGAGAAAAAGACTGAGGCATGGGAGCTACGTTACCATTGAGGACATAGAAAAGGCTTTTTCAGAAGAGGGAATTGAACCATGGTTGTCATCTTTGTCATGGAGTGTACTTGATAGTCAGATCGTTGTTTTTTGTCTATTTTGTTTAGTTACTTCACTTATCATCACTTGGCTGTGTTGTGAGGTCATACATTCCCTTCCCTCTTTACTCATGAAATAGGTTTAGTCTCTTATTCTCTTCCCATGTATCATGTGAACAGTACCAGGGCTGTCCAACCCTGTTCCTGGAGAGCTACCCTCCTGTAGGTTTTCAAAACAATCCCAGTTGTATTGTTAGGTGTTACTGCACTGCTGGAGCTAGAAACGTAAGCATTTCGCTGCAACTGCGATAACATCAACAACATATGTGCCCACAACATATAACATTTGATTTGATTTCCTTTGAACTAACCTGATTCATCTTATCAATCAGCTAATTATTAGAAGCGGGAGTGCTAGATTAGAAAACTTACAAACGACAATACAGGAACAAAGTGGAGTGGCAATTCAACGGCTCAGACATGAGACTTATGTGGCAGGGACTCCAGACAATCACGGAATATAAAGGGAAAGCCAGCCACGCTGCGGACACCAACGCCTCGCTCCCAGAATAGCCAAACACCTTATTCGCCCGCTTTGAAGGAAAACCCAGAGCCATCACCGGCCACCACCGCTCACAAGGACTGTGAGCTCTCATTCTCTGTTGCCAACATGAGTAAAACATTTAAGTGTCTTAACCCTCGCAAGGCTGCCGGCCCAGACGGCATCCCAGGCCGAGTCCTCAGAGCATGTGCAGACCAGCTGGCTGGAGTGTTTACAGACCTATTCAATCTCTTCCTATCCCAGTATGTTGTCCCCACTTGCTTCAAGATGCCGACCATTGTTCCTGTACCCAAGAAAACTAAGGTAACTGAAGTAAATGACTGTCGCCCCGTAGCACTCACTTCTGTCATCGTGAGGTGCTTTAAGAGTCTAATTAAGGATCGTATCACCTCCACCTTACCCAACACCCTAGACCCAC
The DNA here is from genome assembly GCF_034236695.1 of Oncorhynchus nerka. Classification (NCBI taxonomy): domain Eukaryota; kingdom Metazoa; phylum Chordata; class Actinopteri; order Salmoniformes; family Salmonidae; genus Oncorhynchus; species Oncorhynchus nerka. The sequence continues at coordinate 84,967,307 of NC_088408.1, forward strand.
TACAATTTGCATACCGCCCCAACAGATCCAAGGATGACGCAATTGCCATCGCACTGCCCTATCTCATCTGGACAAAAGGAATACCTATGTAAGAATGCTGTTCATCTACTACAGCTCAGACTTCAATACCATAGTGCCCTCCAAGCTCATCACTAAACTCGGGGCCCTGGGTCTGAACCCCGCCCTGGACTTCTTGAAGGGCCGACCCCAGGTGGTGAAGGTAGGCAACAACACCTCCGCCACGCAGTTCCTCAACACGGGGGCCCCACAAGGGTGCGTGCTCAGACCCTCCTGTACTTTCTGTTCACCCATGACTCTGTGGCCACTTATGTCTCCAACACCATCATTAAGTTTGCTGACAACACAACAGACCTGATTACCAACAATGACGAGAGCCTACAGGGAGGTGGTGAGGAACCTGGAGGAGTGGTGCCAGGAAAACAACCTCTACCTCAATGTCAACAAAACGAAGGATCTGATCATGGACTTCAGGAGACAGCAGAGAGCTCCCATCCAGTGGATAGGGTGAAAAGCTTCAAGTTCCTCGGCGTGCACATCACTGACAACCTGAAATGGTCCATTCACACAGACAGTGTGGTGAAGAAGACCCTCACAAACTTCTACAGATGCACCATTGACAGCTTCCTGTCGGGCAGTATCATCACCTGGTATGGCAATTGTACCACCCACAACCACAGGGCTCTCCAGAGGGTGATGCGATCAGCCCAACGCATCGCCAGGGGCAAACTGCTTGCCTTCCAGGACATCTACAGCACCCGGTGTCAAAGGAAGGCCAAGAAGATTTTTTTATTTTACCTTTATTTAACTAGGCAAGTCAGTTAAGAACAAATTCTTATTTTCAATGACGGCCTAGGAACAGTGGGAACAGTGAACTGCCTGTTCAGGGGCAGAATGACAGATTTGTACCTTGTCAGTTCGGGGGTTTGAACTTGCAACCTTCCGGTTACTAGTCCAACGCTCTAACCACTAGGCTACCCTGCCGCCCAAGATCATCAACAACCTCAGCCAACTGAGTCACAGCCTGTTCAACCCCGTTACCGTCTAGAAGGTGGAGACAGTACAGCTGCATCAAACCTGAGAACGAGAGGCTGAAAAACAGCTTCTACTATCTTCAGGCCATGAGACTGTTAAATAGTCACCACTAGCTGGCTTCCACTCAGTACCCTGCCCTGAACCTTAGTTACTGTTCCTAGCCGGCTTCCACCCAGTACCCTGCCCTGAACCTTAGTTACTGTTCCTAGCCGGCTTCCACCCAGTACTCAACCCTGCACCGTAGAGACTGCTGCCCTATGTACATAGTCATTAAAAACTGGTTACTTGAATAATATTTACATACTGTTTTACCCACTTCATATGTATATACTGTATTCTAGTCAAGGCTCATCCTACATAACTACTGCTGTGCACACCTTTTCCATTCATATACTGTCTATTTCACAACATTATATACACAAAGTGCACAAAACATTGACACCTCCAGTATTGAGTTGTGCCACCCTCTTTTGCCCTCAGAACTGGCTCAATTCGTTGTTCATTCTACAAAGTATCAAAAGCGTTCCACAGAGATGCGGGCGCATGTTGAATCCTTTGGGTGGTGGACCATTCTTGATAGACATGGGAAACTGTTCAGTGTTAAAAACCAAACAGTGTTGCAGTTCTCGACACACTCAAACCAGTGTGCCTGGCACCTACTGCCATAACCTGTTTAAAAGCACTTAAATATTTTGTGTTACTCATCCACCCTCTGAATGGCACACATACCTAATCCATGTCTCAATGCTTAAAAATCCTTCTTTAACCTGTCTCGTCACCTTCATCTACACGGATTGAAGTGGATGCAACAAGTATCATCAATAAGAGATCATAGCTTTCACCTGGTCAGTCTATATCATGGAAAGAGCAGGTGTTCTTAATGTTTTGTGCGCTCAGTGTTTTTACAGTGCATTTGGAAAGTAATTCAGTCCCCTTGACTATTTCCACATTTTGTTACGTTAAAATCAAATTGTATTGGTCACATACACATGGTTAGCAGATGTTATTGCGAGTGTAGCGAAATACTTCTAGTTCCGACACTGCAACAATATCAATAAATAATCTAACAATTCCACAACTACAGTTGAAGTCGGAGGTTTACATACACCTTAGCCAAGTACATTTATTCTCAGTTTTTCACAATTCCTGACATTTAATCCTAGTAAAAAGTATTTGTCTTAGGTCAGTTACCACTTTATTTTAAGAATGTGAAATGTCAGAATAATAGTAGAGAGAATTATTTATTTCAGCTTTTATTTTTTTCATCACATTCCCAGTGGGTCAGAAGTTTACACACACTCAATTAGTATTTGGTAGCATTGCCTTAAAATTGCTTAACTTGGGTCAAATGTTTCGGGTGGCCTTCCACAAGCTTCCCACAATAAGTTGGGTGAATTTTGGCCCATTCCTCCTGACAGAGCTGGTGTAACTGAGTCAGGTTTGTAGGCCTCCTTGCTCGCACACACTTTTTCAGTTCTGCCCACAAATGTTCTATAGGATTAAGGTCAGGGCTTTGTGATGGCCACTCCAATACCTTGACTTTGTTGTCCTTAAGCCATTTTGCCACAACTTTGGAAGTTTGCTTGGGGTCATTGTTCATTTGGAAGACCCATTTGCGAGCAAGCTTTAACTTCCTGACTGATGTCTTGAGATGTTGCTTCAATATATCCATATAATTTTAATCCCTCATGATGCCATCTATTTTGTGAAGTGCACCAGTCCCTCCTGCAGCAAAGCACCCCCACAACATGATGCTGCCACCCCCATGCTTCATGGTTGGGATGGTGTTCTTCAGCTTGCAAGCCTCCCCCTTTTCCTCCAAACATAACAATGGTCATTATGGTCAAACAGTTCTATTTTTGTTTCAACAGACCAGAGTACAATCTTTGTCCTCATGTGCAGTTGCAAACCATAGTCTGGCTTTTTTATGGCAGTTTTGGAGCAGTGGCATATTCTTTGCTGAGCGGCCTTTCAGGTTATGTCGATATAGGACTTGTTTTACTGTGGATATAGATACTTTTGTACCTTTTTCCTCCAGCATCTTCACAAGGTCCTTTGCTGCGATTGATTTGCACTTTTTGCACCAAAGTACTTTCATCTCTAGGAGACAGAACACGTCTCCTTCCTGAGCGGTATGACGGCTGCGTGGTCCCATGATGTTTATACTTGCGTACTATTGTTTGTACAGATTAATGTGGTACCTTCAGGCATTTGGAAATTGCTCCCAAGGATGATTTATTTTGATTTTTCCATGATGTCAAGCAAAGAGGCACTGAGTTTGAAGGTAGGCTATGAAATACATCCACAGTTACACCTCCAATTGACTCAAATGATGTCAATTAGCCAATCTAAAGCCATGACATCATTCTCTGGAATTTTCCAAGCTATTTAAAGACACAGCCAACTCATTGTATGTAAACTTCTGACCCACTGGAATTGTGATACAGTGAATTATAAGTGAAATAATCTGTCTGGAAACAATTGTTGGAAAAATAACTTGTGTCATGCACAAAGTAGATGTCCTAACTGACTTGCCAAAACTATAGTTTGTTAACAAGATATTTGTGGAGTGGTTGAAAAACGAGTTTTAATGACTCCAAGTGTATGTAAACTTCCGACTTCAACTGTACCTAATACACACAAAGCTAAGTAAAGGGATGGAATAAGAATATGTCCGTACATATAAATATATGGATGAGCGATGACCGAGCGACATAGGCAAGATGCAATAGATGTTATAAAATACAGTATATACAGCGACAAGAAAAAGTATGTGAACCCTTTGGAAATACCTGGATTTCTGCATAAATTGGTCATAAAATTTGATCTGATCTTCATCTAGGTCACAACAATTGACAAACACAGTCTGCTTAACCTAATAACACAAATCAAATCAAAGTTTTTTTGTCACGTGTGCCGAATACAACAGGTGTAGAGCTTACAGTGAAATGCTTACTTACAGGCTCTAACTAATAGTGCAAAAAAGGTATTAGATGAACAATAGGTAAGTAAAGAAATAAAACAACAGTAAAAAGACAGGCTGATTTAAGTTTGCCTGCATTAAAGTCCCCGGCCACTAGGAGCGTCGCTTCTGGGTGAGCATTTTCTTCTTTGCTTATGGCCTTATAGAGTTGGTTGAAAGTGGTCTTAGTGCCAGCTTCACTTTGTGGTGGTAAATAGACGGCTACGAATAATACAGATGAGAACTCTCTTGGGAGACGTAGTTACACGTAGGTGATAGCGAGGGGGTGAGCTAAGCTAACGAGCCTGCTATCGAAACCCATACTAAAAGTGCCTCGTCTCAAATGTATTTATCATTGCTCTGACTGAGTTTGGTTACGAGAGGGTTGCACTGGCATCCTCAGATTGACTTCTATCAAAAACGGAAACATTTAAAACAGGAGATTGGAGTTGGAGCTATATGCGCTCTGACGCACAGAATATTTGTACATTGGCAGGTCTGACCTTTGAGCAGTTCGCGTCAGTTTTCCTGATGAGAGTCAGTATGGAGAAATCAAATAATTTTCGAATCGATCATCAAACCATTTGTCATTGTTGTTCGATTTCTTCGTTCACACTTTCACTATTACAGTGGAACATTTTGTCCAGGAAGTTGTCTAAAAGGGATTGAATTTGTTGTTGCCTAATTGTTTTTTGGTAGGTTTCCAAACTACATTCCTTCCATCTATAGCATTTCTTAATATTACTCAGTTTCTGTGGCTTTGATGCCTCATGATTGAGTATTGCTCTGCTATGGTCTGATAGGGGTGTCAGTGGGCTGACTGTGAACGCTCTGAGAGACTCTGGATTAAGGTCAGTGATAAAGTAGTCTACAGTACCACTGCCAAGAGATGAGCTATAGGTGTACCTACCATAGGTGTCCCCTCGAAGCCTACCATTGACTATGTACATACCCAGCGTGCGACAGAGCTGCAGGAGTTGTGACCCGTTTTTGTTGGTTATGTTGTCATAGTTGTGCCTAGGGGGGCATATGGGGGAGGGAATGCTGTCACCTACTGGCAGGTGTTTGTCCCCCTGTGTGCTGAGAGTGTCAGGTTCTTGTCCGGTTCTGACATTTAGGTCGCCACAGACCAGTACATGTCCCTGGGCCTGGAAATGATTGATTTCCCGCTCCAGGATGGAAAAGCTGTCTTCATTAAAGTGTGGGGATTCTAGTGGGGGATATAGGTAGCACACAGGAGGACATTTTTCTCTGTTGAGATCATTTCCTTTTGAATTTCTAGCCAAATGTACAATTTTCCTGTTTTGATTAATTTCATGGAGTTAGTTAGGTCTGCTCTATACCAAATTAGCATACCCCCTGAGTCCCTTCCCTGTTTCACACCTGATAGTTTGGTGGATGGGACTACCAGCTCTCTGTAACCTAGAGGGCAACTAGTGGGTACATCTCCTATATTCCAGGTATCTTGTAGGATGACAATTTCTGTATTTCCCATTTCTTTGGTGAAGTCCAGGTTTCTGCTCTTTAGGCAAAAGGCAGATGATCTCAGGCCTTTGTGTTCCATAAAGTGTCCAATGTTGTTGCTCGTGTGGTTTGGCCTCAGGCCAGTAAGTGTGAGCAGAGCCTGCTGAGCTTCTGGTACATGCCATTGGCTTGGGTTAGTGTAAGAGTGTGGGTTGGGCCTGTTTGCCCGCTCACAGTCTGGGTGTATGTGTGACTTCCATGTTGAGGCCCTCTTTGTGGGGGTGGGGTGCATGGAGTGGGCAGGAGGGGCATACGTCTGATCTGAGAGGTCCTAAATTGGGTGTGGGCATGTTTGACTTGGGGGGGTGTTGATTGGTTGGGGTGGGGGAGTGTATATGGCTGGTGGTGTTGTGGTCTGGATGTAGGTCCTCTCGGTGTGGGACCTCTATGTGTAGGTCCAGGGGGGGTCCAGCAGGTCTGGAAGAGTGTCTCGCTGGTCTGGGTGGGGTATCTATTGATCTGTTTCTTCCGTTCTGAAGTTTTGGGGCTGTGCTTGAGAGCGATATCCTTTAGAGTCCGGGCGAAGGTGGGCACTGCTGCCTTGTATAGGTGGACCTGGTCATAGAGGCTGTTCAAGTTCAGTGTGGAGTGGGGGGCCAGGAAAACATTTGGTTTTGAGGCACAGTCACGGGAAATACTTGTGTTTACCTACTGTATGGTAGCAGGGTGGAAGTATTTTCGTGGTAGCAGGGTGGAGTTGTGCATTGGGAAAAGTAGAAGAAGGTTTTTCAATTACTCCCTTCAGTGCTGTGGCCACCCTTTCCTGCTGTGTTCTCAGGTCGTTTGTGCCTGTGTGTATTATTGTGTGGCTAGGTGAACCTAGTTGGTCCTCAGACAGAAGGTCTAGGGCGCGCTAGGTGCTTGGACACCAGAGTTTAGACACTGTGTTTGGGGGATGAAATTTTTTTTGTATATATTTCCCATTTGAGTCCATAAGGAGTACAATCTGTGTCTTTTGTATGTCCTCAGTGGGTGTGGGGGGGTTGTCAGGAGTGCTATCAGGGTGGCTGACGCGGGGGGGTACTCAGAGGAGGTGAGATCCCCTGGGCTTGGGGTTCTTTATTTGTCTGTTCTGCTGTAATGTCGAGGCTATGGTCAGGGTCTGGTGTGGACTGTTCTGCTGTGGTGTCAAGACTTTTGTTGGGAGCTGAGGTGGGCTGTGCTGCTGGCTTCTCTGTGGGGGTGGCCACCTCTCTAGTGGGTTGTTCTCTGTCACACGCCATCCCCCTCACCCTCTCCTCCAGCAGTCTGATCCTCTCCTCTAGTGCTCTGTTCTTCTCCTGCTCTTGCTTTTTATATTGTTGAAGTTGTCTCACCACAGTCCAGAGCGCAGATATGTCTCTCTCCACCTCCAGCTCTCCGGGTCTGGTTAAGGGGGTGTTGTTGCATAACAGTGCTGGACTGTTGTCTGGGTCTGTGCTAACTGGAGTGTGTTTACCCGCTGTTCCAGCTCCACCTGCCTTACCTCCAGTTGGGTAATTATATCCTTCATTTCAATGAGGGGTTAGTACTCTGTGCTGGAAGAATAGGCTTCACCATAGGGATGGTGCTAGGTTTCCCCCAGACGTGACTCTTGGCATTCAGGCCAAAGAGTTCAATCTTGGTTTCATCAGACCAGAGAATCTTGTTTCTCATGGCCTGAGAGTCCTTTACGTGCTTTTTGGCAAACTCCAATCAGGCTGTCATGTGCCTTCCATCTAGCCACTCTACCATAAAGGCCTGATTGGTGGAGTGCTGCAGAAATGGTTGTCCTTCTGGAAGGTTTGGTTGTCCTTCTGGATGGTTCTCCCACCTCCACGGAGGAACTCTGGACCTCTGTCAGAGTGACCATCGGGTTCTTGGTCACCTTCCTGACCGAGGCCCTTCTCACCTGATTTCTCAGTTTGGCCAGGTGGCCAGCTCTTGGAAGAGTCTTGGTGGTTCCAAACATATTCCATTTAAGAATGATGGAGGCCACTGTGTTCTTGGGGACCTTCAATGCTGCATAAATATTTTGGTTCCCCAGATCTATGCCTCAACACAATCCTGTCTCAGAGCTCTACGGACAATTCCTTCGACCTCATGGCCTGGTTTTTGGTCTGATATGCACTGTCAACTGTGGGACCTCATATAAACAGGTGTGCCTTTCCAAATCATGTCCAATCAATTGAATTTACCACAGGTGGACAATTCAATTCTGAGACTCATAGCAAAGGGTCTGAATATGTATGTAAATAAGGGATTTCAGTTTTTTTAATGTTTAATACATTTGTTTTAAAAAATGTAACCTGTTTTTGCTTGGTCATTATGGATTATTGCGTGAGGGAAATGTTTAATTTTATAATAAGGCTGTAACGTAACAAAATGTGGAAAATGGGAAGGGGTCTGAATACTTTCCGAATGCACTGTATATATTCTGGAATCTGACATTACTTGTTATGAAATGTCTTAATTTTTAAAACATTTTTATATTTGTGTGTATTGTTTTGTATTGTTAGGTATTACTGCAATGTTGGAGCTAGAAACATAAGCATTTCGCTGCACCTGCGATAACATCTGCAAAATATGTGTACGCAACCAATAAAATGTGATTTGACTTAAACTGATTCATCTTATCAACCAGCTATTTATTAGAATCAAGTGCACTAGATTAGGGTTAGACTGAAAACCTAGGAAGTAGCTCTACAGGAACAGGGTTGGAGAGCTCTGGTATAGACCAAGGCCTTGGAGTGCCTTGAAGACTATTGTTCACATCTGCTTTCATGCAAGGATTTCATGCAAACGTCAATTATTATGCCTCTAAACATGGTTCCAATGCATTAATTTTACAAAACAGAAACCAGACCTCTTAACTATTCACAATCATCTAATAATCTGTGTATGCAACAGCCAACATTTCTGCTATGAGCTTAATTGCCTGAGAAGTGTTTACAGTTTAGAATTTAAACAGCTGCTAAGAATATCCCAATGTTAGCTGTGACAATCATGCACTGTACAGTCATTTTCATGTTAGATTTGGCTCATTACTTCGATGTTAGCTGTTACTCTAGTTCAGAAAACATCCTTTACCTATAAAAAAACTGATTTCTCCATCCAAATGAAATTATTTTGTGTCTGCCTTTCATAGATTTGCGAGTGAGACGTGCTGTGCTGTGCTGTGCTGTGCTGTGCAATGCTTTGAATAGTGCAATTAAAAAGACTGCATCTGTAGGCGAATGCCGACTGGCTGATCTACAAAGAACCTTGCAACAATAATAACTACTCATTATTATTTGTAGATCAGTCAGTCACTCACAATTTACCCATGATACATTTCAAGTTTGATCCTCTCAAACACGGCCACTAACTTGTATTTACGGAAAACCTGTCTCTCTGACGAACCCATTGCCCCCTTTTCTCCCCCGAAAGCCCTTTTCCCTCAGAGTGCAGTCACCATAGCCTAGAAAGTTACAGAACTTTGTGGAACAATTAAAACTATACATCAGTGTATAAGCCTGTGTTTCAGACATAAGGAAGTGGATGGCTGCAAATGTTCCACTTTTAAACTCGGACAAAACTGAGATGCTTGTTCTAGGTCCCAAGAAACAAAGAGATCTTCTGTCGAATCTGACAATTAATCTTAATGGTTGTACAGTCGTCTCAAATAAAACTGAAGGACCTCGGCGTTACTCTGGACCCTGATCTCTTTTCAAGAACATATCAAGACCATTTCAAGGACAGCTTTTTTCCATCTACATAACATTGCAAAAATCAGAATCAGAAACAGAAACTTTCTGTCCAACAATGATGCAGAAAAATTTATCCATGCTTTTGTCACTTCTAGGTTAGACTACTGCAATGCTCTACTTTCCGGCTACCCGGATAAAGCACTAAATAAACTTCAGTTAGTGCTAAATACGGCTGCTAGAATCCTGACTAGAACCCCAAAATCTGATCATATTACTCCAGTGCTAGCCGCCCTACACTGGCTTCCTGTCAAAGCAAGGGCTGATTTCAAGGTTTTACTGCTAACCTACAAAGCATTACATGGGCTTGCTCCTACCTATCTCTCTGATTTGGTCCTGCCGTACATACCTACACGTACGCTACGGTCACAAGATGCAGGCCTCCTAATTGTCCCTAGAATTTCTAAACAAACAGCTGGAGGCAGGGCTTTCTCCTATAGAACTCCATTTTTATGGAACGGTCTGCCTACCCATGTCAGAGACGCAAACTCGGTCTCAACTTTTAAGTCTTTATTGAAGACTCATCTCTTCAGTGGGTCATATGATTGAGTGTAGTCTGGCCCAGGAGTGGGAAGGTGAACGGAAAGGCTCTGGAGCAACAAACCGCCCTTGCTGTCTCTGCCTGGCCGGTTCCCCTCTTTCCACTGGGATTCTCTGCCTCTAACCCTATTACAGGGGCTGAGTCACTGGCTTACTGGGGCTCTCTCATACCGTCCCTGGGAGGGGTGCGTCACCTGAGTGGGTTGAGTCACTGATGTGATCATCCTGTCTGGGTTGGCACCCCCCCCCCCTTGGGTTGTGCCATGGCGGAGATCTTTGTGGGCTATACTCAGCCTTGTCTCAGGATGGTAAGTTGGTGGTTGAGGATATCCCTCTAGTGGTGTGGGGGCTGTGCTTTGGCAAAGTGGGTGGGGTTATATCCTTCCTGTTTGGCCCTGTCCGGGGGTGTCCTCGGATGGGGCCACAGTGTCTCCTGACCCCTCCTGTCTCAGCCTCCAGTATTTATGCTGCAGTAGTTTATGTGTCGGGGGGCTAGGGTCAGTTTGTTATATCTGGAGTACTTCTCCTGTCCTATTCGGTGTCCTGTGTGAATTTAAGTGTGCTCTCTCTAATTCTCTCGTTCTCTCTTTCTTTCTTTCTCTCGGAGGACCTGAGCCCTAGGACCATGCCTCAGGACTACCTGACATGATGACTCCTTGCTGTCCCCAGTCCACCTGGCTGTGCTGCTGCTCCAGTTTCAACTGTTCTGCCTTATTATTATTCGACCATGCTGGTCATTTATGAACATTTGAACATCTTGGCCATGTTCTGTTATAATCTCCACCCGGCACAGCCAGAAGAGGACTGGCCACCCCACATAGCCTGGTTCCTCTCTAGGTTTCTTCCTAGGTTTTGGCCTTTCTAGGGAGGTTTTCCTAGCCACCGTGCTTCTACACCTGCATTGCTTGCTGTTTGGGGTTTTAGGCTGGGTTTCTGTACAGCACTTTGAGATATCAGCTGATGTACGAAGGGCTATATAAATACATTTGATTTGATTTGATTTTGAGTTGAGTGGTTCTCAATCCTGGTGCTGGGGACCCAAAGGGGTGCACATTTTAGTTTTTGCCCTAGCACTACATACAGTAGGGCAAAAAGGTATTTAGTCAGCCACCAATTGTGCAAGTTCTCCCACTTAAAAAGATGAGAGGCCTGTAATTTTCATCATAGGTACACTTCAACTATGACAGACAAAATGAGAAAAGAAATCCAGAAAACCACATTGTAGGATTTTTTATGAATTTATTTGCAAATTATGGTGGAAAATAAGTATTTGGTCACCTACAAACAAGCAAGATTTCTGGCTCTCACAGACCTGTAACTTCTTCTTTAAGAGGCTCCTCTGTCCTCCACTCGTTACCTGCATTAATGGCACCTGTTTGAACTTGTTATCAGTATAAAAGACACCTGTCCACAACCTCAAACAGTCACACTCCAAACTCCACTATGGCCAAGACCAAAGAGCTGTCAAAGGACATCAGAAACAAAATTGTAGACCTGCACCAGGCTGGGAAGACTGAATCTGCAATAGGTAAGCAGCTTGGTTTGAAGAAATCAACTGTGGGAGCAATTATTAGGAAATGGAAGACATACAAGACCACTGATAATCTCCCTCGATCTGGGGCTCCACGCAAGATCTCACCCCGTGGGGTCAAAATGATCACAAGAACGGAAAAAATCCCAGAACCACACGGGGGGACCTAGTGAATGACCTGCAGAGAGCTGGGACCAAAGTAACAAAGCCTACCATCAGTAACACACTACGCCGCCAGGGACTCAAATCCTGCAGTGCCAGACGTGTCCCCCTGCTTAAGCCAGTACATGTCCAGGCCCGTCTGAAGTTTGTATCGTGAGAAGCATATCAAGGTCCTGGAGTGGCCTAGCCAGTCTCCAGATCTCAACTCCAAATCTTTGGAGGGAGTTGAAAGTCCGTGTTGCCCAGCACAAGCCCCAAAACATCACTGCTCTAGAGGAGATCTGCATGGAGGAATTCGGCCAAAATACCAGCAACAGTGTGTGAAAACCTTGTGAAGACTTACAGAAAACATTTGACCTCTGTCATTGCCAACAAAGGGTATATAACAAAGTATTGAGATAAACTTTTGTTATTGACCAAATACTTATTTTCCACCATAATTTGCAAATAAATTCATTAAAAATCCTACAATGTGATTTTCTGGATTTTATTTCTCATTTTGTCTGTCATAGTTGAAGTGTACCTATGATGAAAATTACAGGCATCTCTCATCTTTTTAAGTGGGAGAACTTGCACAATTGGTGGCTGACTAAATACTTTTTTGCCCCACTGTACCTGCTTCAAATATTCAACTCATCATCAATGCTTTACGCTTTGAGGATTTGAATCGGGTGTGGAGAGCTAAGGAAGAAACTAAAATATACACCCCTTTGGGAGAACCACTTCTGTACATCATGGGAAGATTTTACAAGGTTGACATTAACAGAGGGCAGACTTCCTCTTTGGCGTTAGTTGTGCTGTTGACTTGATCCCAGGGAATGTACTGAAGGCCCAGGGCCACAGTACTGCAGTGTTTTGATTGGTAGGTGCTTTCCCACATTTTGTCAAGTGAGACATGTTACAATCGTCAAGATGTCTTTAAATAACAGTACAAGAAAAATCCTTGTACATTTTAATGATGTTGGAATAATTTATTCACTTGGCACTCATCCTAACCCAGTGAAATGCAATTACATTGTTTTACAATAAATATAATGTTTAAATAACACTTCACATTGAAGGTACAATAACAATGTGTGCTATGGCTGGATAAAAAGTTATTTGGATCACAGACTCCGTGGTAAAGGGGAATGTGTGCATGTTTTGAGAAGAGGGTGTGTGCGCTGTGTAAAATAGGCACATCTACTCTTAAGTGTCCTTCCCTAGTCTCTCCTCTTCATCTGGATTTGTGTGTGAACAGGTTAGGTGAGGATATAGACCAGTTCTTTGAGATTGGTTTGAAGAGAAGGACATGGGGAGAGAGCCACTTTCGACAGTTAATGGAGCCAGGGTTCAGAAGAACAAGGCTTCACTCAATTGTACTCCAATTCTGTCCTAAGGACTGGGCAGAGCTGTCCATTTGGTGGCCTGCCATTGGTGTGCACGCCAATCGAAAGGTCAGAGGGCACGACAGAAGGTGTGTCAACAGGCTGGCACAATCTCCATAGAATCCATGTTGCTGGCCATCCTCTGCCTCAGGTGTTTGGCAAAATCTACTTGTGTCTGAGAGAGCACTTTGTTTATGATGGTCTTTGGGATCCAACCCTGTGAGGGAGAGAGACAGAGTGAAACAGGGAGAGAGAGGGTGAAACAGGGAGAGAGACAGAGTGAAACAGGGAGAGAGACAGGGTGAAACAGGGAGAGAGAGAGAGTGAAACAGGGAGAGAGACAGGGTGAAACAGGGAGAGAGACAGGGTGAAACAGGGAGAGAGACAGGGTGAAACAGGGAGACAGACAGGGTGAAACAGGAGAGAGAGACAGGGTGAAACAGGGAGAGAGACAGGGTGAGAGACAGGGTGAAACAGGGAGAGAGACAGGGAGACAGTGAAACAGGAGAAACAGGGAGAGAGAGGGTGAAACAGGGGGAGAGAGACAGAGTGAAACAGGGAGAGAGACAGGGTGAAACAGGGAGAGAGACAGAGTGAAACAGGGGAGAGACAGGGTGAAACAGGGGAGAAACAGGGAGAGAGACAGGGTGAAACAGGGAGAGAGACAGGGTGAAACAGGGAGAGAGACAGGGTGAAACAGGGAGAGAGACAGGGTGAAACAGGGAGAGAGACAGGGTGAAACAGGGAGAGAGACAGGGTGAAACAGGGAGAGAGACAGGGTGAAACAGGGAGAGAGACAGGGTGAAACAGGGAGAGAGACAGGGTGAAACAGGGAGAGAGACAGGGTGAAACAGGGAGAGTGACAGGGTGAAACAGGGAGAGAGACAGGGTGAAACAGGGAGAGAGACAGGGTGAAACAGGGAGAGAGACAGGGTGAAACAGGGAGAAAGACACAATGAAAAACAGTATCTAAGGGCTAGATCCAAATCAGAGTCACGCTACCAGACTCCCACATAGCTGTTGTTATGACGTTGTCAGAAGTGGAATTCACAAGCGGCTTCCAGCGTTATACCTATTGCTGACATTGCCATAGGCAGGGTTGAGGAGTAACTGATTACATGTCATTTGACTTTCATTATTTCCATATAGCCTACACATTCATTTTCAACTTCTAGCACAAGTGGAACGGGTGTGTCTTCAGGCCAATGACCACAGGAGCATCCGCTCACCGATTTGACAACTCCAACGCAGTTACACCTCCGACATATCACCTAAATAAAAACAATGATCTGCTATGCAGGTACAGGTTATCGCGGGCTAACGCTGAACTGACTGAATCTAGGGCTCAGGATTGTCAATACAACCATCATCAACCATAACCTTCAACCATCAAAGATAGTCAGTGAACGTGATAAAAGGGCAAACAGTATCTATGAGGCAATAAGTTCCAGAAAGGATTTGATGAAAATGCTTCTAGCAGAGGGTGAAAGTCAAACAATATAGTTACAGTTGTATTTGCCCAGCCCTATTGATGAGATGCAGGGTAATGGCCTTTTACTGTTAAATCTATGCTTAATAACCAGGTGAACTTGGTCTTGTTTGGATCATCGGCACTGGGCCGCATCACTATACATGTTGGTCCGTTTTCCGCCCTGACAAAGTCAACAATACGGTGTAGAATATCAGTGCTAGTGTATGTTGAAGTCCAACACAATATTACAAATATTATTTTTCTATGATGTATTGTTAGTGATTTATAGCCATCCATCCATCTTTTTGTCCGTCCCTTGAGTATATGAACAAGCCTACCTGACAACGCCCCTCTGTTCGGGCATGGTAGGGTGCTGAGTAGACATGCCTGCCAGGAAGCACATGGACCCCCGGAGCTTGGCACAGCGAACACCAACGAAGTCCCGCGGCCCCACCATGTTACCAGGTGTGGGTCCAGACACCTCGTGGGTCACCATGGTCTCCTGACCTATCTTCTGGAGAATCTAATGAAGGAGGAAGGGAGTCAAAAACCTGCACTGTACAAAAATATAGAAACACAACATGTAAAGTGTTGGTCCCATGTTTCATGAGCTGAAATAAAAGACCCAGAAATGTTCCGTATGAACAAAAAGCTTAGTTCTCTCAAATGTTGTGCAAAAATGTGTTTACTTGCCTACTTAAATAAAGGTTAAATAAATAAAAAAGTAAACATCCCTGTTAGTGACATCCCTGTTCTGATCTTGTTGCCAACTGATGCACATTCAGATGTCATAAATCAGCACTGCAGCGCTCTCCCTGTCCTCTGCCGTGCCCTGATTGTATTACTGTTGATATCTGGAAATGTGCATGTATACTCTGGCCCATCTACTGTTGCTAGCCTCAATTCTGACTTGTGCTCTGATATCTGCTTCACTAATTTCTGCTCTCGTAAAAGCCTGGGTTTCTGCACGTTAACACTAGAAGCTTATTACATCAAATGTATCAATTGAAAGTCTGGGTTCACAGCTCCTATCCAGATGTGTTGGTCATTACTGAGACTTGGTTAAGAAAGAGTGTTTTGAATACTGATGTTAACCTTTCTGGTTATAACCTTTTTCGGCAAGACAGATCTTCCAAAGGTGGGGGAGTGGCATCTTTACCAAGGATTACCTTCAGTGCTCGGCTGTCTCCACCAAGTCTGTCCACAAACAATTTGATTTGCTCGTTTTAAGTATTAAACTTTCAAATTGCTCTTTGTTGACTGTTGCTGGGTACTATCGTCCTCCATCAGCACCAGCATGTACCCTACATGCCCTAAGCTCTCTCCTGGCCCCTTACATGAAGTCTGAATTTATCCTGCTAGGTGACCTAAACTGGGACATGCTTAAACCACCTGACCAAGTCCTAAAGCAATGGGACTCCCTAAATCTTTCTCAGATTATTACCAATATTACCAAGGTATGACTCCAAACACCCAGAAAAGGCTACTCTTCTTGATATTATATTCACAAATAATCCTGATAGGTACCAGTCTGGTGTTTTCTGTAATGACCTTAGTGATCACTGTTTTACAGCCTGTGCTCGTAATGGCTGCTCAGTGAAACGACCTGTCCTGATTTATCATAGACGCTTGCAAAAAACTTTAATGTGCAAGCCTTCCTTCATGAGCTGTCCTCTGTAAAGCGGTCTAGAATCAGCTTTATCTCCTCTGTCCAAGATGCTTGGACCTTCTTTTTTATATTTTCAGTGGTATTGTTAACAAATACGCCCCCATAAAGAAAATGAGGATTAAAAACAGGTTCAGCCCATGGTTCGACCGTGATCTTGCAGAGTTACTCCACCTCAAGAATTGCATTTGGCGAAAGGCTCGTCACACGCATACTCAGGCTGACTGGATCTCGTTCAGGCAAATGAGAAATAATTGCACTCAGGTTATCTGGTAGGCTAATGTTAGTTACTTTAAGGAGCAGTTGTTTCTCTGTGGGTGTAACCCCAAGAAATTCTGGAAAATGGTTAAAGACCTGGAGAATAAACCCTCCTCCTCACAGCTGCCCATGTCCCTTAAAGTTGATGATGTGATTGTTACTGACAAGAAGCACATGGCTGAGCTCTTTAATCACCACTTCATTAAGTCAGGATTCCTATTTGACTCAGACATACCTTCTTGCCATTCCAACATTTCCTCATCTCCCACCTCTTCTAATGCGACTATCCCCGATGCTTCTCCCTCTTTTTCCCCTGCCCCACTACAAAGTTTCTCCCTGCAGGCAGTCACTAAGTCTGAGGTGCTAAAGGAGCTCCTGAAACTTGACCCCCAAAAAACATCTGGGTCACATTGTTTAGACCCTTTCTTCTTTAAGGTTGCTGCCCCTATCAACGCCAAGCCCATCTCTGATCTTTTTAACCTGCCTCTCCTTTCTGGGGAGGTTCCCATTGCTTGGAAGGCAGCCACGGTTTTCGTTTGTCCTTTATTTAAATGGGGAGATCAAGTTGATCATAACTGTTATAGGCCTATTTCTATTTTGCCCTGTTTATCATAACTGTTGGAAAAATTTGTCAATAATCAACTGACTGGCTTTCTTGATGTCTATAGTATTCTCTCTGGTTTCCGCTCAGGTTATGGATGTGTCACTGCAACCTTAAAGGTCCTCAATGATGTCACCATTGCCCTTGATTATAAGCAATGTTGTGCTGCTATGTTTATTGACTTGGACAAAGCTTTTGATATGGTAGACCATTCCATTCTTGTGGGCCGGCTAAGGAGTATTGTTGTCTCTCTGAGGGGACTTTGGCCTAGTTTGCTAATTACCTCTTTCAAAGAAAGAGTGCAGTCAGAAAACCTACTGTCTCAGCCACTGCCTGTCACCAAGGGAGTACCCCAAGGCTCAATCGTAGGCCCCACGCTCTCCATAATTTACAAATAGGAATCTTACAAATTCTTATAAAATAGACTGAGACCAGAGGTATTTGGACATAAATGATGGACATTATCGAACAAAACAAACATTTATTGTGGAACTGGGATTCCTGGGAGTGCATTCTGATGAAGATGATGAAGATCATCAAAGGTAAGTGAATATTTATAATGCTATTTTATATAAATATCAACTTTATCGGAAAAAAAACATATATGTATTGTGTAACATGAAGTCCTATGAGTGTCATCTGATGAAGATCACCAAAGGTTAGTGATTCATTTTATCTATATTTCTGCTTTTTGTGACTCCTCTCTTTGGCTGGAAAAGGCTCTGACCTAACATAATCGTTTGGTTTGCTTTCGCTGTAAAGCCTTTTTGAAATCGGACACTGTGGTGGGATTAACAAGAAGTGTATCTTTAAAATGGTGTAAAATACTTGTATGTTTGAGGAATTTTAATGTTGAGATTTCTGTTGTTTTGAATTTGGCAACCCTGCACTTTCACTGGCTGTTGTCATATCGATCCTGTTAGCGGGATCTCAGCCCAAAGAGGTTTTAACCACCTAACTGAGGAACTCAATTTAACCTTGCGCAATACCCTAGATACAGTTGCACCCCTAAAAACTAAAAACATTTGTCATAAGAAACTAGCTCCCTGGTACACAAAAAATACCAGAGCTCTAAAGCAAGCTTCCAGAAAATTGGAACGGAAATGGCGCCACATCAAACTGGAAGTCTTCCGACTAGCTTGGAAAGACAGTACCGTGCAGTATCGAAGAGCCCTCACTGCTGCTCGATCATCCTATTTTTCCAACTTAATTGAGAAAAATAAGAACAATCCTAAATTAATTTTTGATAGTGTCGCAAAGCTAACTAAAAAGCAGCATTCCCAAAGAGAGGATGGCTTTCACTTCAGCAGTAAATAAATTCATGAACTTCTTTGAAGAAAAGATCACGATCATTAGAAAGCAAATGATGGACTCCTCTTTAAATCTGCGTATTCCTCCAAAGCTCAGTTGTCCTGAGTCTGCACAACTCTGCCAGGACCTAGGATCAAGAGAGACACTCAAGTGTTTAGGTACTACATATCTTGACACAATGATGAAAATAATCATGGCCTCTAAACCTTCAAGCTGCATACTGGACCCTATTCCAACTAAACTACTGAAAGAGCTGCTTCCTGTGCTTGGCCCTCCTATGTTGAACATAATAAATGGCTCTCTATCCACCGGATGTGTACCAAACTCACTAAAAGTGGCAATGATTAACCTCTACATCACCAGAGGAACAGAGGAGGAGTAGGATAAGGGTACGGCTAAAGGCTATAAGAACTGGTCGTCTCGTACGTTCGGAACAGAGTAAAAGGAGCAGGATTCTGGGCACGGTAGAATAGATTCAAGGCATAATGTAAAGAGAAAGGTATGGTAGGATGTGAATTCAATGGAGGTAAACCTATGCAGTTTGTGACGATGATAGAGATATTGTCTCTAGAAACATCATTTAAACCAGGTGAGGTCACTGCATGTGTGGGAGGTGGAACTAAAGGGTTAACTAAGGCGTACTGAGCAGGGCTAGAAGCTCTACAGTGACAAAAGACAATAATTACTCACCAAAACAGCAATGGACAAGGCATATTAACATTAGGGAGAGGCATGCGTAGCCGAGTGATAATAGGGGTCAGGTGAGTGGCTCGGGCCGGAAACAAGTGATTCAGGCAGCTAGCAGGCCAGGGCTAGCAAGCTAGCAGAAGAAGTCTGTTGTAGCCCCCTCGTGCTGTTACTTCGGGAGACCAGTCGTCGTGGATCAGCAGGGCTCTTTGTGGCAAAAGGGGCCAGGCCAATTGGCAAAATGGGTATAGTGGCCAAAGAATTTGTCTGATGGGCCTCTTAAGTTAACAGTCCGATATGCTCTAGACAGCTAGCCGGCTGCGGCTAGTAGGCTAGCAGATGGGCATTCAGGGGACGTCACGACAGAGGAGCCAGTTGAAAGAAACCCTCTGCGAATTGCGTCGGTAGTCCATTCGTGATGGGTTGGCGGGGGTCCAGGCCAATTGGAAAAATAGGTATTGTAGCACAAGGAGTGGCTGATGGACCTCTTTGGCTAGCCGGGAGATGGGCCTAGCAAAGGCTAGCTCCAGGTTAATTGGTTCTTGCTTTGGGACAGAGACGTTAGCCAGGAGTGGCCACTCGGGTAGCAGCTAGCTAGCGGCGATGATCCAGGTGAATAGGTTCAGAGCTTGCGGTAGAAATCCGGAGATATGCAGAAAAATAAGTCCAATTTGCTCTGGTTTGAGTCGCGCTGAGCAGACTGGTGAGAGTTGTCTGGGCTAAAGGTAGCTGATGAGCAGTGGCTAGCTGACTACTAGCTAGCAGCTAGTTAGCTGGCTAGTTTCTGTTGGGGGTTCCAGTTCAAAAGTAAAGAAAATAGCAGATCCATACCACATTGGGTGAGGCGGATTGCAGGAGAGTATGTTGAAGTTGAGATTAAAAAATATATGTGAAGAAAAAATATATACAAATATATATTCACGGGACACGACAAGACGAGGACGAAAGACGTCTGACTGCTACGCCATCTTGGATAATGAGGGGAAAAGGGACCACATTATTAGGGTGAGGCACATGGGCAATTAACAGCTCATTACACAACATACACTTCGTATTACTTTCTTAGCTACAGTATACATATCTCCCTGGCATATTACATCATTTATGCAGCAACATATAAGACATTTTTGGGCTCACCGTTGTGCTGTGCTCACTTGAACAGGAAGGTGGCACATAACAGCCCGCTTGGAGTTTGCCAAAAGGTACCTAAAGGACTCAGACCATGAGAAACAAGATTCTTTGGTCTGATGTAATCAAAATCGAACTCTTTGGCCTGAATGTCAAGCATTACGTCTGGACAAAACCTGGCACCATCCCTATGGTGAAGCATGGTGGTGGCAGCATCATGCTGTGGGGATGTTTTTCAGCGACAGGGACTGGGAAACTAGTCAGGATCGCAACCTGTATGGTACAGATGTCAATTGTTTTGGTCCTTAAATTAAACTGGGATACTTTTTTATTTATCACAATTTTCTTTAGCCAATTCTGGTCTTTAATGCAAGGCCGATAGACATGTCCCTTACCTTCTCCCCTTTCCACTTGCCTCCGACATTTTTGCGTAATGCTGCAATCAGTTTGTTGCAATTTTGGATAGAGCAGACATTTACTATATTTTTGTTAACTGCATGTGTGACATAACTCCACCAATCATATTTATGATATTATTTGCAAAGATTATACTGTTTTTTTTTTTTATGGATTTTTTTTATTAGTATATTTCAGTTTAACTATAAAATTGTTCTGTCTTTTCTGGTGGATTAAACTGAAATTGCAACCAGCTTTAATTGCTGGTTTAAAAAATAGAGATTTCATTTTCAAATAACCGAAAGTGAGAGGTTGTAATCTGAATGAAGGAAAAAAAGGCTATTCTTTAACACGGTCTGAGCCATTCTTACTAGTTTGGGTTTAAGTATAGTTTTGTATGACTGAAGCCTTTAATGAGAGGTCCAGTGCGTTAATATTCATTATATAAATAGCCCCGTTTAATTTTGTCTGGCTTGCCATTCCAAACAAAGTGGAATATGTTTTCTCGTGTAATTTTAAAAAGAAGTCGTGAGGTGAAGGTAGGGCCATAAGTAAATACATAAACTGGGATATGACTAAAGAATTACTCAGGGTGGTTTTTCCACAAATAGACAGCTGTTGTCCTTTCCATGGAAGGAAAATATCTCACTTTATATTAGCATTTATTGTAGTGAGATAATTTCTTTATTTCAGGATATTAATACTGAGTATCTCCACTTCACCATCAGACCATTTTATTAGTAAACTACAAATAATGTAAAAGTTGTATTTTTTAGAGATACAATACGTAATATTGTGCACTAATTCTAAATCCTCTTGCGGGTTTCAAATAAAACAGGAATTGTCAGCATACGACATCTTTGTTTTTTAAGCCCTGGCTTTAAGCCCCTTGATATTATTGTTGGATCTGATTTTAATAGCGAACATTTCGATGGCCATTATAAATAGATATGCCGATAGTGGACAACCTTGTTTTACTCCTCTTGACAGTTTAATACTTTCTGAGAAGTAGATGTAATTGACTATTTTACACCTAACGTTACTATACATAACTTTAACGCATTGTATAAGAGATTCTCCTAAATTAAAATAGTCCAGACATTTCTATACAAATTCTATTCATACTTTATCAAAGGCCTTTTCAAAGTCAGCTATGAAAAACAGGCCTGATTTCCCTGATTTTTCACAGTTTCCAGTACTTGTCTTATATTATCTCCAATGTATAGTCCATGTAAAAAAACTGTTTGATTACCTTTTTAATTCTATGTGCTATGCATATCGCTAGGATTTTGGCATCACAACACTGAAGTGTTATGTTTTTTTTAGGTGGACTGGATCTTTATTTTTACCATCTGGGTCCTGTTTCAGTAATAGTGAAATCAGACCTTAGTGAGCATTTTAAAGTCTACAATTTTTATAGAAGTGGTTAAAACATGTTAATAGAGGACCTTTGAATATATCGATTTGATATACTTCAACTGGTATGCCATCCATCCATGGAGTTTTCCCAGACTTAAAGGCTTTCATTGCATCTAGAAGTTCCTCCTCTGTAATTAGACCTTCACATGAGTCTTTCTGTATAGTTGTTTATTTACACTATTAATAGAAACAAATCCTTACAATTAACTTCAGTTAGTGGTGAATGATTGTCTTTCAAAATATTGTTTGGTGAATCATGGATGACTCTTCCTTTTATTATCCCCCAATAAGAAATAGGTAGGGTGGAAACCTTTTTTTACATTTGTTTACCCTCTTTTTCCTCCCCAATTGGTAGTTACAGTCTTGTCCCATCGCTGCAACTCCCGTACGGACTCGGGAGAGGCGAAGGTCGAGAGCCGTGCGTCCTCCGAAACACAACCCAACCAAGCCGCACTGCTTCTTGACACAATGCCCGGAAGTCAGCCGCACCAACGTGTCGGAGGAAACACTACCACAGGAGTCGCTAGATCGCGATGGGACAAGAAAATCCCTGCCGGCCAAACCCTCCCCTAACCCGGACAACGCTGGGCAAATTGTGCACCGCTCCATGAGTCTCCTGATCGCGGCCAGCTGCGACAGAGCCTGGACTCGAACCCAGAATCTATAGAGGCATTGCCTTAGACCACTGCTCCACTAGGAGAGTGGCGTCACGGCCAGGGACGAAAAGGCTAGCGACCTTTCGGTTACTTTCCCAACGCTCTAACCGCTAGGCTACCTGCTGCTCCCCTGTGTGTGGGTGAATCATAAAGGAACAGATCACAAGACTAAAAAACTTGCGAAACATTTGTGTGTGCTTCAACTGGAGGAACAGGCTAACAAGGAGGCATTTCTGATTCTTCATTTGTGAAATGCCTCAGACCACTGCGCCATTCGGGAGGCCTCGGTAGGGTGGAAACCTGTCCAGTTCTCCCAACTGTGGTCTGTTTACTTCCGGCGCCGACTGAGATGGCCGCCTCGCTTCGCGTTCCTAGGAAACTATGCAGTTTGTTTTTTTACGTGTTATTTCTTACATTAGTACCCCAGGTCATCTTAGGTTTCATTACATACAGTCGAGAAGAACTACTGAATATAAGATCAGCGTCAACTCACCATCAGTACGACCAAGAATATGTTTTCCGCGACGCGGATCCTGTGTTCTGCCTTACAAACAGGACAACGGAATGGATCGCATGCAGCGACCCAAGGAAACGACTCCGAAAAAGAGGGAAACGAGGCGGTGTTCTGGTCAGACTCCGAAAAAGGGCACATCGCGCACCACTCCCCAGCATTCTTCTTGCCAATGTCCAGTCTCTTGACAACAAGGTTGACGAAATCCGAGCAAGGGTAGCATTCCAGAGGGACATCAGAGACTGCAACGTTCTCTGCTTCACGGAAACATGGCTTACTGGGAAGACGCTATCCGATGCGGTGCAGCCAACGGGTTTCTCCACGCATCGCGCCGACAGAAACAAACATCTTTCTGGTAAGAAGAGTGGCGGGGCGTATGCCTCATGACTAACGAGACATGGTGTGATGAAGGAAACATACAGGAACTCAAATCCTTCTGTTCACCTGATTTAGAATTCCTCACAATCAAATGTAGACCGCATTATCTTCCAAGAGAATTCTCTTCGATTATAATCACAGCCGTATATATCCCCCCCAAGCAGACACATCGATGGCTCTGAACGAACTTTATTTAACTCTTTGCAAACTGGAAACCATTTATCCGGAGGCTGCATTCATTGTAGCTGGGGATTTTAACAAAGCTAATCTGAAAACAAGACTCCCTAAATTTAATCAGCATATCGATTGCGCAACCAGGGGTGGTAAAACCTTGGATCATTGTTACTCTAACTTCCGCGACGCATATAAGGCCCTGCCCCGCCCCCCTTTCGGAAAAGCTGACCACGACTCCATTTTGCTGATCCCTGCCTACAGGCAGAAACTAAAACAAGAGGCTCCCACGCTGAGGTCTGTCCAACGCTGGTCAGACCAAGCTGACTCCACACTCCAAGACTGCTTCCATCACGTGGACTGGGACATGTTTCGTATTGCGTCAGATGAAAATATTGACGAATACGCTGATTCGGTGTGCGAGTTCATTAGAACGTGCGTCGAAGATGTCGTTCCCATAGCAACGATAAAACATTCCCAAACCAGAAACCGTGGATTGATGGCAGGATTCGCGTGAAACTGAAAGCGCGAACCACTGCTTTTAATCAGGGCAAGGTGTCTGGTAACATGTCTGAATATAAACAATGCAGCTATTCCCTCCGCAAGGCTATTAAACAAGCTAAGTGTCAGTACAGAGACAAAGTGGAATCTCAATTCAATGGCTCAGACACAAGAGGCATGTGGCAGGGTCTACAGTCAATCACGGACTACAAGAAGAAACCCAGCCCAGTCACGGACCAGGATGTCTTGCTCCCAGGCAGACTAAATAACTTTTTTGCCCGCTTTGAGGACAATATAGTGCCACTGACACGGCCTGCAACGAAAACATGCGGTCTCTCCTTCACTGCAGCCGAGGTGAGTAAGACATTTAAACGTGTTAACCCTCGCAAGGCTGCAGGCCCAGACGGCATCCCCAGCCGCGCCCTCAGAGCATGCGCAGACCAGCTGGCCGGTGTGTTTACGGACATATTCAATCAATCCCTATACCAGTCTGCTGTTCCCACATGCTTCAAGAGGGCCACCATTGTTCCTGTTCCCAAGAAAGCTAAGGTAACTGAGCTAAACGACTACCGCCCCGTAGCACTCACTTCCGTCATCATGAAGTGCTTTGAGAGACTAGTCAAGGACCATATCACCTCCACCCTACCTGACACCCTAGACCCACTCCAATTTGCTTACCGCCCAAATAGGTCCACAGACGACGCAATCTCAACCACACTGCACACTGCCCTAACCCACCTGGACAAGAGGAATACCTATGTGAGAATGCTGTTCATCGACTACAGCTCGGCATTCAACACCATAGTACCCTCCAAGCTCGTCATCAAGCTCGAGACCCTGGGTCTCGACCCCGCCCTGTGCAACTGGGTACTGGACTTCCTGACGGGCCGCCCCCAGGTGGTGAGGGTAGGCAACAACATCTCCTCCCCGCTGATCCTCAACACGGGGGCCCCACAAGGGTGCGTTCTGAGCCCTCTCCTGTACTCCCTGTTCACCCACGACTGCGTGGCCACGCACGCCTCCAACTCAATCATCAAGTTTGCGGACGACACAACAGTGGTAGGCTTGATTACCAACAACGACGAGACGGCCTACAGGGAGGAGGTGAGGGCCCTCGGAGTGTGGTGTCAGGAAAATAACCTCACACTCAACGTCAACAAAACTAAGGAGATGATTGTGGACTTCAGGAAACAGCAGAGGGAACACCCCCCTATCCACATTGATGGAACAGTAGTGGAGTGTTACGAATCCCTTTTGGCCCGACAGTCTAGGGGGGATGGTAATGAGACCCGTAACATAACTCATGCAAATTATTATTGTGACAAAGTAAATGTGTGCACGAAATAACCCCGACAACAGAAATCTACCGTCAAACTCTAGGTTTATTTATAAACACACGGTAATGGGGGGAGCAGGAAAAGGGGCTGAGCTGGACCCAAGGAAAGAAACAATAAGTATTCAAAAACACCCCTAAGCTAGACTAGCCTACTTTAACAACAGCTAACTAACTAAC
This sequence comes from Oncorhynchus nerka, assembly GCF_034236695.1. Taxonomy (NCBI): domain Eukaryota; kingdom Metazoa; phylum Chordata; class Actinopteri; order Salmoniformes; family Salmonidae; genus Oncorhynchus; species Oncorhynchus nerka. Next base: position 84,992,817 of record NC_088408.1, read on the forward strand.
CAAAAATACAGTGGGTGGTCCGCCCAGTTCTAACTAGTGTATTTAACAAAGTTCACCTACGGGTAGTGTATGCCCATGGGCGACTTGTCTTGGTTTCCCCTTTTCCCACCAGCAACAAACAAACACCATAACCAAAAACAATACTCACAGGTGATGACAAAGTGCTATGAGGTGTTTAAACAAAAGAGAGGTTAAGACACAAAAAGCGAGAGTGAAACACAGAGACCTACAGACATGGCATTTACAGAGAGATTGAGCTAGAGATTGCTGACTGATTGGGGAGTGATGCTTTTCACCTGTGAGGGGAGAAGGAGAGAAAAGAAACACACACAGGATACACACACACACACACAGGATAACTGTATCCGTAACATGGAGAGGGTAGCAAGTTTTAAGTTCCTCGGCATACACATCACAGACAAACTGAATTGGTCCACTCACACTGACAGCGTCGTGAAGAAGGCGCAGCAGCGCCTCTTCAACCTCAGGAGGCTGAAGAAATTCGGCTTGTCACCAAAAGCACTCACGAACTTCTACAGATGCACAATCGAGAGCATCCTGGCGGGCTGTATCACCGCCTGGTACGGCAACTGCTCCGCCCTCAACCGTAAGGCTCTCCAGAGGGTAGTGAGGTCTGCACAATGCATCACCGGGGGCAAACTACCTGCCCTCCAGGACACCTACACCACCCGATGTTACAGGAAGGCCATAAAGATCATCAAGGACATCAACCACCCGAACCACTGCCTGTTCACCCCGCTATCATCCAGAAGGCGAGGTCAGTACAGGTGCATCAAAGCTGGGACCGAGAGACTGAAAAACAGCTTCTATCTCAAGGCCATCAGACTGTTAAACAGCCACCACTAACATTGAGTGGCTGCTGCCAACACACTGTCATTGACACTGACCCAACTCCAGCCACTTTAATAATGGGAATTGATGGGAAATGATGTAAATATATCACTAGCCACTTTAAACAATGCTACCTTATATAATGTTACTTACCCTACATTATTCATCTCATATGCATACGTATATACTGTACTCTACATCATCGACTGCATCCTTATGTAATACATGTATCACTAGCCACTTTAACTATGCCACTTTGTTTACTTTGTCTACATACTCATCTCATATGTATATACTGTACTCGATACCATCTACTGTATCTTGCCTATGCTGCTCTGTACCATCACTCATTCATATATCCTTATGTACATATTCCTTATCCCCTTACACTGTGTATAAGACAGTAGTTTTGGAATTGTTAGTTAGATTACTTGTTGGTTATCACTGCATTGTCGGAACTAGAAGCACAAGCATTTCGCTACACTCGCATTAACATCTGCTAACCATGTGTATGTGACAAATAACATTTGATTTGATTTGATTTGATTGGTTGAGATCAGGGAAACATTTTCCACCAAGTTCACTTTATTAAAAAAAATATATATAACACTTGATCTTCTTTGAATAAGCTCCTCCATGTATTTTTGTTATTCTGTGCCTCTACAGTTGTTATTGCTATCTACAGTATCTGTACTGTTAGCTTCGCCATCCAGTTTTTAAGATGAACTCTTTTGACCTACATAGTTTTTGTTTTAAAGATGAGTACAACTATCCAAAGGTGCAGAATTATGGGCAATTACTCACCCTGTATACATATTTCACCAAACAATGTCATACATATCAAATCAAATATTATTTCAAATTTGTTTTGAAAGCACATTGTGTGCAGGATTCATTCATCAGCATAATCACAATCCAATTCCATGTATTTAATACAAAAGGTTGGTTTTCTCATTAGCGCACAGAAGAACACTAGAAATAAGGAAAGGTGAATACAATGGAGGAACACAACTGATATGAATGTATAGTATAGGCCTAAGTCCACACCAAAGCAAAGCTCTATAACGGGAAGGTCACAATGCTGGAGTTGATGACTTAGTTTTAACCCAAAGTTACATAGAAGTGGCCCCAACTACATTCTCTGCAATATTGTAAAATAATATCATTACATTTAGACAGTCCTATTGCCTAAATATTTCCATATATTTCCATTGTACATGGTCTGACACTGATGGGATGATTTAGAATTCCATGCAGTAGTATTTACTGATTGACGGAAACAGTGAACACAATTACATACTTTTCTCTTCTGACGAAAACAATATGTTACTATTTTGTGAACAAAACACTTAAGTGAATTTTGTATTCACTGATGACATTTTGTATTCACTGATGACATTTTGTATTTGATGTCTTACAAAATGTGGTTTAAGATATGCAAGTCCGGTACTAAGGCAAAAAATGAATCTGTAAATGCACAGTATTTGAGCATTTGATCATTGCTGTTCGGCTATAGAAATCTGTCAAAACATATCCCAACATTTATTGTACGCAATTAAGAAAAACTGTAATGAATGTTCATGGAATCACATTTATAGTTGTTGATGAACAGAGAAGGAATTTGATCTGCTTTTGAATTGATATAATCTGGGTCTATGAAACCGGACAATAAATGAATCATAGTATCAACTACTGTAATGAATCGTAGTATCAACTAATGAATCATAGTATCAAGTACTGTAATGAATCATATTATCAACTAATGAATCATAGTATCAACTAATGAATCATAGCATCAACTACTGTAATGAATCGTAGTATCAACTAATGAATCATAGTATCAACTACTGTAATGAATCGTAGTATCAACTAATGAATCATAGTATCAACTACTGTAATGAATCGTAGTATCAACTAATGAATCATAGTATCAACTACTGTAATGAATCGTAGTATCAACTAATGAATCATAGTATCAACTACTGTAATGAATCGTAGTATCAACTAATGAATCATAGTATTAACTAATGAATCATAGCATCAACTACTGTAATGAAACGTAGTATCAACTAATGAATCATAGCATCAACTACTGTAATGAATCGTAGTATCAACTAATGAATCATAGTATCAACTAATGAATCATAGCATCAACTACTGTAATGAATCATAGTATCAACTAATCTTATGGAAATATAAGGAACGGATGAATCTTGTATCCATCCATCCATATGAGAAAACCCAGACATGAGACACAGAGGGTAGAGAGGTGCTCACGCCAGCACGGAGCTGATTTATTAGGAACTGCAGGACACAGTTGGTTTGGCTTTAAAAAGTCTACACTCAGCACTCTAATGTACAACAATAGCAGGAGATTATCCCACTTTCTTTTCAATCCTCCTTTCACTTCCTTCTTATCCTCCCTCTCCTCACTTCCCACCCTCCACCACTAGCCAAGTACAGTGTGTGTGTAATAATAACAATAATAATATCGAAGAGCTTATATTTGTCCTATTTCACACATATATTAATACGCATGTGTGAATTGGAAATGTGTTTTTATGCATATCCCAACTCCCCCTGAGACACCCTCGGAGAGTGGGGTCACGGCCAGGGACAGAAAGGCTAGTGACCTTTCGGTTACTGGCCCAACGCTCTAACCGCTAGGCTACCTGCCACCCCCCTGTGTGTGGGTGAATCATAAAGGAACAGATCACGAGACTAAAAAACGTGTAAAACATTTCTGTGCACGTCATCTGGGAGAACAAGGAGACACTTCCGATTCTTAATTTGTGAAATGATTCTGGAATAATGTGTTAGGACACTTGTTTAATGTAATGAACTATTTATTGTCCAGTAAAATGAACATATATCAAATTCTAAAACCAAAGCTGTTCTTCCCTTTTGTTTGGGCGTGTTGGAAGGATTGCCTTAGTGTGGTCCCTTCACCAAGGACGCTACCAGAGCCAAGGCATCTCACTAGTTTAACACGGCGTCCTCTCTTTGTCTCCTTTCCTTCATCTGAACTGGGCTGGTTAAAGCTTATTCCCTGTAGGCATTGGCCATATTTCTGCCAGGAATCCTAACCTTTCCTTTATGATCAGTGCAGACAAATGAAAGGAGATGAGAGAAATGCCCCCATTGAAACGATTGAGATACACCCATGGTCATGATGGCAACACAAACATAAAACAGCACCAGCTCATTGTATATGACAACGGGTATATCACAGTAATATTTATTTAATGTCAGAGGTAAAACAACATATTTACTGTTAAAACATCTTAATTGGTGTATAAATGGTTCACTACTGGTTTGAAAAGACATCTCATTTTGCTCAAGGTCAACAGGATGCCTGTGGTGGGGTATTAGTATGAGGGCTATGCAGGTGTGAGGATACTACACCTGTCTGGTCTCACACATTTGTCCATGGTGTGACAACACACTTGTTTGATTGTTACTTAGGTGTAACATAGCTGCAGATTCAATTAGTGATTGAATAAAGACCAAGCCATCCTCCAAAAATCAATATGGCAACAATGACAGGCACACAACTATGAACTATGTCTTTGGCCTGAGGGTATACAAGGCAATATGCACATTGTTTCTTGAGGTTGGTGATGTTGTTGGTTGCATGCATATAAGTGATTAGAGTAGTGGGGGTGTGGGGGGGGGGGGAGAGAAATAGATGAACAAATACAGAGTGCATTTGAGTGTGAATTAGTATTTATGCAAGGAATAAAAAATAAAAAAGCTACAACATTTCAACAAAGACCCCATCTTGTATTCCCTGTGGTGGTCTTTCTTAGACAGTGGATCCCCTGAATTAGATTGTTTTTTTCTTATTCATCAACAACCTCAGTGGCTCTTCTCTACTCCAGCAATCATGAGGGTAAGTGAAATGTCTGAGCATCGTTCTCAAAACGTCTTTGCATCATTGAACGTCCCTCTAATCATTTCCCATGGGTCGGTCTCTCAGGCCCCGGGTCATGGTCAACATTTCCCCTAGGCTGACCGTGGGCGTGGGACGGGTGCCTCCGGATGACTGACAGCTGGTCAGGCCGGGTGTAAACCAACCAGCAAGGAGGAGATCCTACAGGCTCCTCCTCTGTCTGTGTGGCGCCACACAGGGCCCTGGCCACTAGGGGGCAGAGTTTGACATGGAGTCCACCGAGTTCACACTGCAGGAAGACAAGCGGCTGTTGGCAATGGACACCTCGGGGTGCTGGAGGGAGAGAGAGACAAGAAGGGCCTTCTACACCATCAAAAGGAACATAAAATTTGACATACCAATTAAGATCTGGCTAAAAATACTTGAATTAGGTGTACAACCAACCAAAAATTCACAAAATGGGACAAACACCAAATTGAGACTGCATGCAGAAATCTGCAAAAATATCCTCTGTGTACAACATAAAACACCAAATAATGCATGCAGAGCAGAATTGGGCATATACCCGCTAATTATCAAAATCCAGAAAAGGGACGTTAAATTCTACAACCTCCTAAAAGGAAGCGATTCCCAAACCTTCCATAACAAAACCATCACCTACAGAGAGTTGAATCTGGAGAAGAGTCCCTTAATCATGTTGGTCCTGTGGCTCTGTTCACAAACACAAACAGATGCCACAGAGCCCCAGGACAGAAACACAAATAGACCCAACCAAATCATGAGAAAACAAAAAGATAATTGCTTGAAACATTGGAAAGAATTAACAAAAAAACAGAGAAAACTAGAATGCTATTTGGCCCTAAACAGAGAGTGCATAGTGGCAGAATTCCTGACCACTGTGGCTGACACAAAATTAAGGAAAGCTTAGACTATGTACAGACTCTGTGAGCATAGCCTTGCTATTGAAAACGGCCTCCGTAGGCAGACCTGGCTCTCAAGAGAAGACAGTCTATGTGCACACTGCCTACAAAATAAGGTGGAAACTGAGCTGCACTTCCTAATCTCCTGCCAAATGTATGACCATACATATTTCCCTCAGATTACACAGACCCACAAATAACTTGAAAACAAATCCAATTTTGATAGACTCCCATATCTATTGGGTGAAACACCACAGTGTGCCATCACAGCAGCAATATTTGTGACCGGTTGCCACATGAAAAGAGCAACCAGTGAAGAACAAACACCATTGTAAATACAACCCATATTTATAGTGAGAGAGAGAGGGGGAGTGAGAGAGGGGGAGCGAGAGAGAGAGAGGGGGAGCGAGAGAGAGAGGGAGCGAGCGAGACGGGGGGAGCGAGAGAGAGAGAGGGGGAGCGAGAGAGAGAGGGGGAGCGAGAGAGAGGGGGAGCGAGAGAGGGGGAGCGAGAGAGAGAGAGGGGGAGCGAGAGAGGGGGAGCGAGAGAGAGAGAGAGGGGAGCGAGAGAGAGAGAGAGGGGGAGCGAGAGAGGGAGCGAGCGAGACGGGGGAGCGAGAGAGAGAGGGGGAGCGAGAGAGAGAGGGGGGCGAGAGAGAGAGAGGGGGAGCGAGAGAGGGGGAGCGAGAGAGAGAGGGGGAGCGAGAGAGAAGGGGGAGCGAGAGAGAGAGGGGGAGCGAGAGAGAGAGAGAGGGGGAGCGAGAGAGAGAGAGAGAGGGGGAGCGAGAGAGAGAGAGAGGGGGAGCGAGAGAGAGAGAGAGGGGGGAGCGAGAAAGAGAGGGGGGGAGCGAGAGAGAGTAACTGGGGGAACAGTGTGTGTGGATGTAGCTGTGCAGTGGGAACAGTGTGTGTGGATGTAGCTGTGCAGTGGGAACAGTGTGTGTGGATGTAACTGTGCAGTGGGAACAGTCTGTGTGGATGTAACTGTGCAGTGGGAACAGTGTGTGTGGATGTAACTGTGCAGTGGGAACAGTGTGTGTGGATGTAACTGTGCAGTGGGAACAGTGTGTGTGGATGTAACTGTGCAGTGGGAACAGTGTGTGTGGATGTAACTGTGCAGTGGGAACAGTGTGTGTGGATGTAACTGTGCAGTGGGAACAGTGTGTGTGGATGTAACTGTGCAGTCGGAACAGTGTGTGTGGATGTAACTGTGCAGTCGGAACAGTGTATGTGGATGTAACTGTGCAGTGGGAACAGTGTGTGTGGATGTAACTGTGCAGTGGGAACAGTGTGTGTGGATGTAACTGTGCAGTGGGAACAGTGTGTGTGGATGTAACTGTGCAGTGGGAACAGTGTGTGTGGATGTAACTGTGCAGTGGGAACAGTGTGTGTGGATGTAACTGTGCAGTGGGAACAGTGTGTGTGGATGTAACTGTGCAGTGGGAACAGTGTGTGTGGATGTAACTGTGCAGTGGGAACAGTGTGTGTGGATGTAACTGTGCAGTGGGAACAGTGTGGGTGGATGTAACTGTGCAGTGGGAACAGTGTGTGTGTGTCACGCCTTGGTCATGGTATTTTGTGTTTTTGTTATATGTTTGGGTAGGCCAGGGTGTGACATGGGTTTATATGTTGTTTTCGTATTGGGGTTTGTATAGTTGGGATTGCGGTTGAGTAGGGGTGTTGTTAGGCTGGGCTGCCTGAGGCGGTTCTCAATTAAGAGTCAGGTGCTTCTCGTTGTCTCGGATTGGGAACCGTATTTAGGTAGCCTGAGTTCGCGTTGTATTTCGTGGGTGATTGTACCTGTCTTTGTGTATTCACCAGATAGGCTCAGTCACTTGGTTTTTTCTTTTCAATTGTTTTGGAAGAGAAGAGAACGAGCGCCATTCTCCTTGCGGAGATGGTGCTAAATACATCAACACGATCGGTCCCTGGGATTGGGCTGGCCAACACGATTCGGTTTGCTTGGAAGGAAAAGGAGTTTGAGCCTTTAGGACGGGAATCCTTTGGAAGGATAATATTGATGGGGATTCTAAAGCTGACGGTGAAGGACGTGTTTTGTTTCCAAGGCAACTCGTTGGAGGGAGCATACGACGTTGCACTATATACAGAGGAAAAACACGATGATATCCTGAGAAGGGCAAGAGCAGTGGGAGGTGAGAGGCCGATGTGCCACTACGAAATAACAAGCCTGGCGAAGAATAACTTTAGGGTTGTAACTGTAAACATTTACAACCCTTACGGTGAGGTGAGGGCTTTTCTGGGGAGATACATGGATAACGTCTCCTCAGCAAGGCACCTCAAAGACTCCCTTGGGTTTTGGAATGGGAGGAGAGGCTTCCAGGCCCTCCTCAGAGAGGACCCAAAGGGACATGGTGGCTACATCCATCCTCCTGCTATGTTCTCCCTAGGGGCTGACAGGGGGACATTGTATTATGCACGTCAGCCCCCATTTTGCAGACGCTGTATGGCCTATGGTCACATATTCGCCTCATGCAGTGCAAGAAAATGCAGATTTTGTGCATCTGAGGATCACGAGGCGAGGGATTGTGACAAGCCTAAGACGTGCCATGGGTGTGGCTCGTCAGCACACCTGTGGAGGGGGTGCCCGGCCCGTCAGAGGTCATATGCGTCTGCGGCTGGGGGGGGAGCAGGAGCGGGGGATGGGGGAAGAAGAGGAGGGGAAGGAAGAACGCCTCATGACCAGAGTTCAGGTCCAGAGGGGAAGGCCACAAGGAAGGAGGAGGAGCCAGAAGCGGCGGATGGAAGAGAGAAGGAAACGGAAGGTACGGGAGTAGGAGAACCAGAAAAAGCGGCGGAAGAAGGCAACCGAGTGGAGGAGCATGAGAGAGAAGAAAGCGAGGGAGGAGTGGTGGAGAAGGAGACGGTGGAAGAGAAAGTGGACTGGGGGGAAAGTGCCATGGTGGAAGAGATGAGGGGTATGGTGGAGGAGCTGGCGGGGGGAGGGTGGTATCTCTTCACTGCCGCCATCACCAAAGAAGAGTATGAAGAGGAGGGGGCGATTGGCTGACAGTGAGGGGGAAGGGATGGCCAAGAGAGTGATGGGGGCGGGAGAAACCTCTGGGTTGCTGCTGGTTTCCCCAGGCCCTCAACTTCTGTTGGGTGGGGACACACATAACAAGACTCAGGACTGGGTACAAGAGGAGGTGGGGAGTTTTTTGTTTGGGGACTCAGCCTCCCCAATTTTTTTCCAAACCAGCTGCAACACTGGGGAGGGGGAGGATTGTGGTGGTAGACCCAGGGTGCAGGGCACTGAGCCAAACACTATTCCTGCATCCTGGGAGGGTGTGATGGAGGAAGAGGGGGGATGTCGGGATTACGGATGGTGTGCTCACCGGTAGATATGGAGCAGGGGAGCATCGGGTGAGTCTCCTGTTTTATGTTTTTTTCTGTCTGGGTTTAGAATTTGAGTGTATTACATGTATTTATTTTTCATGGAGTCTAATTTTACTTTTGTTAGTTTAAATGTAAGGGGTTTAAGGGATTTTGTTAAGAGGAGGGCGGTTTTAGTTATTTGGAGGGTGTGGGGTTTGATTTTTGATTTTTTACAGGAGGTTCACCTGAGGGATGGAGGGGATGTTATTAGGTTTAAGAGGGAGTGGGACAAGGGGAGTCGGTTTGGGGTGTTGGGGGGGTGTACTCATCGATACAGAGAAGGGGTAGGGATTTTGTGTGGGCACAGGGAGGTAAAAGTGGAGGATTCCTTTGTGGTAATGCAGGGGAGGGTTATAGGGGTGGATGTCACGATAAGGGATTGTAAATTTAGATTAGTGGTGGTGTATGGGCCACAGGTGGTGGCAGACAGAAGGGAGATGGTGGACTGTCTGACGCCCCTGTGTGTCACAAATAGGAAATTAGTGATAGGGGGATTTTAATACAGATTTAGGAAGAGGGGGGGATAGCAGTGCGGGCGCCATTGCCAGGCTAATGGCTTGCCATGGTCTGGTAGATGGTGGTCTGCACACTACTCCGAAAATGGACGATCCTACATGGCGTAACTCCAGGGGGGTTGAGTGGAGGCTCGACTATATTTTTGTACCCAGGTCTTTGGGTAAGTTGTCTGGGCGGCTGTTGCCTGTTTTCTTTTCGGATCACGACGGGGTGCTCCTGCAGGTGGGGTCGCCAGTCTGCCTCTTTGGTAGAGGGTACTGGAAGCTAGATCGGGATGTGCTGGAGGAGCAGGCTTTTGTTGACGGGTTTTATGGTTTCTTTTGGAGGCTTGAGGGCCTCCGGTCCATGTGCGGGGGTGTTAGAGTGGTGGGAATTAGTTAAGGTGAGGATTAGGGCTTTTATAATAGGGTATTGCAAGAGGAAAAAAAAAGGGAGGAGAGGAGGGAGGTGGATCGTATCCAGAGGTTAATTGAACTCGAATACGAGGCAGGCAACCTCGGCGGGTCGTTTGACTGGGAGAGATCCGCAACCCTAAAGGCGCAGCTCAGGGAGGTGCAGGAGCGGAAGGCTCAAGCTTTCCTTGAGCGAGCGCATAGTGGCTTTCTAGAACATAATGAGACTTGTTCTGCTATGTTCTTTAAGTTGGTTAGGGCAAGACAGAGTGGGAAGGTAATGCATGGTGTTAGGGAAGAAAATGGTAGTATAGTTAGAGAACCAGAGGATATGGTCAGGGTGACAACTGATCATTTCCAAGGTTTATTTAAGGAAAGGGAAATAGATGTAGAGCAGGGAAATGTGTTTTTAGAACACTTGTCCAGGCGGTTGCCGGAGGACATTAGAGAAGTGATGGAGGCCCAGATCTCACTAGAAGAGGTTGAGAGCGCTCTTAGGAGGATGGGAAAAGGGAAGGTGCCTGGGATAGATGGGCTGCCGGCTGAGTTTTATCTCAAGTTTAGGGGTATACTTGGACCAGTGGTCCTCGAAGTCTTGAAGGCCATCCTTGAGACGGGGGTCCCGGGGGGATCAATGGCTGTTGGTGTGCTGTCACTTTTATATAAGGAGGAGGAAGTAACAGACCTTGGCAACTGGCGGCCGTTGACCATGCTGTGTGTAGATTACAAGCTACTTGCAAAGGTTTTAGCAGACCGGTTGCGCACAGCCCTTCCCTACGTCGTTCATGAGGATCAGACGTGCGGGGTAGAGGACCGCTCTATTAGATGGAACCTACAGTTAATCAGGGACTCCATCGCTTGGGTTGAAGATAGAGGTCTGCCTTTAATGGTAGCAGCGCTAGATCAGGCGAAAGCCTTCGATCGCGTGAATAGATCCTTTTTATTCAGAGTGTTAGGTCGATTAGGATTTGGGGAGAAGTTTATAGGATGGATTCGTACATTATATGTCGGAGCGGGGTGCCGAGTTAGTGTAAATAGTCACATGGGTGATGTTTTTGACCTCTCGTCTGGGGTCAGGCAGGGGTGCCCACTCTCGGCTCTCCTCTTCGTTCTGTACATGGAGCCTCTGGGGGCTGCCATTAGGGCAGACACAGGGGTGGAAGGTTTGCTGATCCCTGGAAGTGGTGGGCTGCGTGTTAAGATGACGCAGTACGCCGACGACACTTCCTTGCTGTTGTGCAAGGACTCGTGCCTGACAAGGTCCCTTGCCATCTTTGGGGATTTCACCCGAGCGTCGGGAGCAGTTCTGAACCATGCAAAGTCTTCAGTCAAGTTTTTCGGAAGATGGCGCGGTAGAACGGATGTGCCTGGGGGTTATCTCTCTGTGAGGGGGCCCTGAGGATTCTCGGGGTCCATTTTGAGACCTCCGGCTCAGCGACGCTAAACTGGAACATGCATATCGCAGTGGTACAGAGGAAGCTAGCAATGTGGAAAGCTAGGTATTTGTCTTTTATGGGCAAAGTCCTGGTCCTAAAGGTGTTGCCATCTCTTTTGTATTTGGCATACATCTACCCATTGCCGGCTTGTCTGAGGAGGCCTCTAGTGAGGCTTGTGTTTCAGTTTATGTGGAGTGGCAGGTGCGAGTGGGTCGCCAGGGCACGCATGATCTGTCCCATCGGGGAGGGAGGTAGGGGGGTACCACATTTCCCCCTCAAGCTGGACTCAATTTTTGTTTCCTTCTTGTTAACGGAGCTTGCTCAGCCAGTGATACACCCGTCCGGTTACCTCCTGCGGGTGTTTTTCTCGTATCAGGCGAGAAGCATAATGGTGTGGTCTAACACGGGTCCTCGGGCGGAACAGCTGCCGTGGCACTTTGGTCATGCGGCCAAGTGGCTGCGTGCGCACCCTGAGGTTGAAGTTGCCCGAGTAGGTTTAGATCACAGGCACCTGTACGAGGAGGTCAGAAAGGCAGGGAGTCCGGCGCCTGTAGTGGGCATCTCGGAAGTGGTCTGGGAGGGAGTGCAGGCGCGGGGTCTGGATAACAGGCTCAAGGACCTGAATTGGTTGAGCCTTCATAAGTGTTTGCCGGTACGTTCCATCTTGTACCGGTATAATTTGGTGCAATCCCCCACCTGTCTAAGATCCTCTTGTGGCAGGGAGGAGACTGTGCGCCATGTCTTTTGGGACTGTGCCTTTGCCGGAGTAGTATGGGCTAGGGCACGGGTGTTGTTAGGTTTGGTAAAGGGGGATTTTGTATTGACGTGGGCCAGGTTAGAGAGGGGTGTAGGGAGAGCGATAGGGACGGATAGGGACAGGTTTCTGCTCTGGCTTCTCATGAGTCTCTTTAAACGGGGGCTGTGGGAAGCAAGGCAGAACATGGTGAAGACAGGGAAAGATTGGGGGTGGAAGGGATAGTGAGGAGGGTGGAAGGAGATTTGAGGGGGAGGATGAAGAGGGAGGAGAGGAAGTGGGGGCAGCGTGCTGCTCGGGAGAGGTGGAAGGGGGGTTTAGGGCTGGGTGTCATTTAGATTTGTAAGAGGATAGATTAGGGACGGGGAGATAGGGAGAGGTATTTTGTAGGGTAACGGGGAGGGAAGATGCTCCCCTGAGGTTTTGTTTGTGGTTTATGTTTTAGTTTAATTAGTTTATTTAAAATACCATTATTTGTGTATGTATGTAAATTATGAGTTGTAAAGAATGAATGGTATTGAAGATAATAAACTATTTTTATAAAAAAAAAGATTAAAAAAAGATAGGCTGTATAGTTTCACGTTCCGTTTGTTGTTTTGTATTCTCACAGTTATTTCATGTATCGCTATTTCCTTTATTAAAGCACATGAGTAACCTACACGCTGCATTTCGGTCCCACTCTCTTTCAACAGACGAACACCGTTACAGAATCACCCACCTCTCACGGACCGAGCAGCGTGTTAACAGGCAGCAGGAGAAGCGAAGAGAGGACGTTATGGATATCAATGGCATGGAGTATACGACGTGGGAAGAAATCGACAGGTGGGCGGACGACCCAGAGAGAGTGCAGGAGCCCGCCTGGGATTCGCTGCAGCAATGCGAAGAGGGCTACAGGCTAATGGAGTCAAAAAGGAAAACACGGCGACGCAGAGCGAAAACCGAAACTAACGGGGGAGAGCGCAGAGAGAGAGTGGCTGAGCCAGGAGTCAGACCTGAGCCTACTCTCCCTGTTAATTGCGAGGAGCAGCAATATAGGGACTTCTGGTCTTGGGAGAGGATATTAGACGGAAAAGGACCCTGGGCGCAGCCGGGAGAATATCGCCGTCCCAAGGAAGAAGCAGAGGCAGCCGGAGATAGGAGCCGACGATACGAGGGAACACGGTTGGCAAGGAAGCCGGTAAAGCAACCCAAAAAAATTATTGGGGGGGGGGCTAGAAGGGAGAATAGTTATGCCAGGTAGGAAACCTGCGCATACTCCCTGTGCTCACCGTTGGGCTAGAGAGACCGGGCAGGCACCGTGTTATGCTATGGAGCGCATGGTGTTTCCGGTGCGGTACATACCAGCCCTTCATATTGGCCGGGCTAGAGTGGGCATCGAGCCAGGTAAGCTTGGGCAGGCTCGGTGCTCAAGAGCTCCAGTGCGCCTGCAAGAGCTCCAGTGCGCCTGCACTGTCCGGTCTATCCAGAGCCACCTCCACACAACAGTCCTCCGGTAGCAGCTACCCGCACCAGGCTTCCTGTGCGTGTCCTCGATCAAATACCACCAGTTCCAGCACCACGCACCAGGCCTTCAGTGCGCCTCGCCTGTTCTACACAGCCAGAGCCTTCCTTCCCTTCTACGCTGTTGGAGTCTCCCGCCTGTTCAACGCAGCCAGAGCCTGTCTCCTCTCCTGCGCTGTCGGAGTCTCCCGCCAGTTTTGCGCAGCCAGAGCCTTTCTCCTCTCCTGCGCTGCCGGAGTCTCCCGTCTGCCCAGCACCGCCAGTGCTCCCAGTCTGCCCAGCGTCGCCAGTCTGCCCAGCGTCGCCAGTCTGCCCAGCGTCGCCAGTCTGCCCAGCGCCGCCAGTGCTCCCAGTCTGCCCAGCGCCGCCAGTACTCCCAGTCTGCCCAGTGCCGCCAGTGCTCCCAGTCTGCCCAGCGTCGCCAGTCTGCCCAGCGTCGCCAGTCTGCCCAGCGTCGCCAGTCTGCCCAGCGCCGCCAGTGCTCCCAGTCTGCCCAGCGCCGCCAGTGCTCCCCGTCTGCCCAGCGCCGCCAGTGCTCCTGTCTGCCCAGCGCCGCCAGTGCTCCCAGTCTGCCCAGCGTCGCCAGAAGTGCCAGTCTGCCAGGATCCGCCAGAAGTGCCAGTCTGCCAGGATCCGCCAGAAGTGCCAGTCTGCCAGGATCCGCCAGAAGTGCCAGTCTGCCAGGATCCGCCAGAAGTGCCAGTCTGCCAGGATCAGCCAGTCTGCCAGGATCCGCCTGAAGTGCCAGTCTGCCAGGATCCGCCAGAAGTGCCAGTCTGCCAGGATCCGCCAGAAGTGCCAGTCTGCCAGGATCCGCCAGGAGTGCCAGTCAGCCAGGATCTGCCAGTCTGCAGAGAGCTGTCAGCCTGCATGGAGCAGTCAGAGCTGTCAGTCTGCATAGAGCAGCTAGATCCGCCAGCCAGCCAGGAGTTACCAGAGCCTACTACCTGTCTGAGCTTCATCTCAGTACTGGGCTTCCCCTCAGTCCCGGGCTGACCCTCTGTCCCGAGCTGAGCCTCTGTCCCGGGCTGAGCCTCTGTCCCGGGCTGAGCCTCTGTCCCGGGCTGAGCCTCTGTCCCGGGCTGAGCCTCTGTCCCGGGCTGAGCCTCTGTCCCGAGCTGAGCCTCTGTCCCGGGCTGCCCCTCTGTCCCGGGCTGCCCCTCTGTCCCGGGCTGCCCCTCTGTCCCGAGATGCCCCTCTGTCCCGAGATGCCCCTCTGTCCCGAGATGCCCCTCTGTCCCGAGATGCCCCTCTGTCCCGAGATGCCCCTCTGTCCCGAGATGCCCCTCTGTCCCGAGATGCCCCTCTGTCCCGAGATGCCCCTCTGTCCCGAGATGCCCCTCTGTCCCGAGATGCCCCTCTGTCCCGAGATGCCCCTCTGTCCCGAGATGCCCCTCTGTCTCGAGATGCCCCTCTGTCCCGAGATGCCCCTCTGTCCCGAGATGCCCCTCAGTTATGTGGGGATCTGGGTGAGGACTATTAGGCCATGGTCGGCGGAGAAGGTGGATTATCCCAGGACGCGAAGGGGAGGAACAAGGACATTAATGGAGTGGGGTCTACGTCCCGAGCCGGAGCCGCCACCATGGACAGACGCCCACCCGGACCCTCCCTATGCCTTTGAGGTGCGTCCGGGAGTCCGCACCTTAGGGGGGGGGTTCTGTCACGCCTTGGTCATGGTATTTTGTGTTTTTGTTATATGTTTGGGTAGGCCAGGGTGTGACATGGGTTTATATGTTGTTTTCGTATTGGGGTTTGTATAGTTGGGATTGCGGTTGAGTAGGGGTGTTGTTAGGCTGGGCTGCCTGAGGCGGTTCTCAATTAAGAGTCAGGTGCTTCTCGTTGTCTCGGATTGGGAACCGTATTTAGGTAGCCTGAGTTCGCGTTGTATTTCGTGGGTGATTGTACCTGTCTTTGTGTATTCACCAGATAGGCTGTATAGTTTCACGTTCCGTTTGTTGTTTTGTATTCTCACAGTTATTTCATGTATCGCTATTTCCTTTATTAAAGCACATGAGTAACCTACACGCTGCATTTCGGTCCGACTCTCTTTCAACAGACGAACGCCGTTACAGTGTGGATGTAACTGTGCAGTCGGAACAGTGTGAGTGGATGTAACTGTGCAGTGGGAACAGTGTGTGTGGATGTAACTGTGCAGTGGGAACAGTGTGTGTGGATGTAACTGTGCAGTGGGAACAGTGTGTGTGGATGTAACTGTGCAGTGGGAACAGTGTGTGTGGATGTAACTGTGCAGTGGGAACAGTGTGTGTGGATGTAACTGTGCAGTGGGAACAGTGTGTGTGGATGTAACTGTGCAGTCGGAACAGTGTGTGTGGATGTAACTGTGCAGTGGGAACAGTGTGTGTGGATGTAACTGTGCAGTTGGAACAGTGTGTGTGGATGTAACTGTGCAGTGGGAACAGTGTGTGTGGATGTAACTGTGCAGTGGGAACAGTGTGTGTGGATGTAACTGTGCAGTGGGAACAGTGTGTGTGGATGTAACTGTGCAGTGGGAACAGTGTGTGTGGATGTAACTGTGCAGTGGGAACAGTGTGTGTGGATGTAACTGTGCAGTGGGAACAGTGTGTGTGGATGTAACTGTGCAGTGGGAACAGTGTGTGTGGATGTAACTGTGCAGTCGGAACAGTGTGAGACAGAGTATTGGTATATGTGTGTAAGTATGTACCGATCCTGTGTGTGTGCCCTCACATGTCTCCTGAAGATCCTGTCCAGCAGGCTGCGTCGGGGAGGCTCGGGGGGGGTGTTCCAGTCCAGATCTGGGGGTCTGGTCCCCTGGGGCCCAAACACGTTCAGATCACTGAAACACTCTGTATCTATCATCTATACAGAGGGAGAGAGAACGAGGGGGGAGAGGGGTTCAGTATATTAGAGTTAGTGTAAGGACAGTATATCAAAACCACCAATAATTCAGTCTTTCAGGTTACGTTGCAGACTACCTCTGAGAAGAAACCAGAGGAGAGGGACAGACGTCTCAGTTAGTTCACCCACCTCGTGCTGCCATGGGATGGACACGCAGCCTGTAGAGAATTTGAAGTAGAAGTCGTTGTCGGTTTGGTCCAGATTTACTCCCTTGACTGTAGAGAACTGCTCAATGTCCAACACATCCTTACAGTACACCGCCCGGGGCTGATAGAGAGAAGAGAGGAATGGAGGAAGAGAGGGAATATGTATGGAGGGAAGGAGGAAAGGAGAAGAGAGGGAATATGTATGGAGGGAAGGAGGGAGGGAGAAGAGAGGGAATATGTATGGAGGGAAGGAGGGAGGGTGAAGGGAGGGAGGGAGAAGAGAGGGAATATGTATGGAGGGAAGGAGGGATGGAGAAGAGAGGGAATATGTATGGAGGGAAGGAGGGATGGAGAAGAGAGGGAATATGTATGGAGGGAAGGAGGGATGGAGAAGAGAGGGAATATGTATGGAGGGAAGGAGGGAGGGAGAAGAGAGGGAATATGTATGGAGGGAAGGAGGGAGGGAGAAGAGAGGGAATATGTACGGAGGGAAGGAGGGAGGGAGAAGAGAGGGAATATGTACGGAGGGAAGGAGGGAGGGAGAAGAGAGGGAATATGTACGGAGGGAAGGAGGGAGGGAAGGAGGGAGGGGGAGAAGAGAGGGAATATGTACGGAGGGAAGGAGGGAGGGAGAAGAGAGGGAATATGTACGGAGGGAAGGAGGGAGGGAGAAGAGAGGGAATATGTACGGAGGGAAGGAGGGATGGAGAAGAGAGGGAATATGTACGGAGGGAAGGAGGGAGGGAGAAGAGAGGGAATATGTATGGAGGGAAGGAGGGAGGGAGAAGAGAGGGAATATGTACGGAGGGAAAGGAGGGATGGAGAAGAGAGGGAATATGTATGGAGGGAAGGAGGGAGGGAGAAGAGAGGGAATATGTATGGAGGGAAGGAGGGAAGGAGAAGAGAGGGAATATGTATGGAGGGAAGGAGGGAGGGTGAAGGGAGTATGGAGGGGGAGATGGAGAGAGGGAATATGTGGAGGGAAGGAGGGATGGAGGGAAGGAGGGATGGAGAAGAGAGGGAATATGTATGGAGGGAAGGAGGGATGGAGAAGAGAGGGAATATGTATGGAGGGGAAGGAGAAGAGAGGGAATATGTACGGAGGGGGAAGGAGAAGAGAGGGAATATGTACGGAGGGAAGGAGGGAAGGAGAAGAGAGGGAATATGTATGGAGGGAAGGAGAAGAGAGGGAATATGTATGGAGGGAAGGAGGGAAGGAGAAGAGAGGGGATGGGGAAGGAGGGAGGGAGAAGAGAGGGAATATGTATGGAGGGAAGGAGGGAGGGAGAAGAGAGGGAATATGTATGGAGGGAAGGAGGGAGGGTGAAGGGAGGGAGGGAGAAGAGAGGGAATATGTATGGAGGGAAGGAGGGATGGAGAAGAGAGGGAATATGTATGGAGGGAAGGAGGGATGGAGAAGAGAGGGAATATGTATGGAGGGAAGGAGGGATGGAGAAGAGAGGGAATATGTACGGAAGGGGAGGGGGGAGAAGAGGGAATAAGGAGGAGGGAGAAGAGAGGGAATATGTATGGAGGGAAGGAGGGAGGGAGAAGAGAGGGAATATGTACGGAGGGAAGGAGAGGAGAAGAGGGAATATGTATGGAGGGAAGGAGGGAGGGAGGAGAAGAGAGGGAATATGTACGGAGGGAAGGAGGGAGGGGGAGAAGAGAGGGAATATGTACGGAGGGAAGGAGGGAGGGAGAAGAGAGGGAATATGTATGGGAGGGGAAGGAGGGAGGGAAGGAGAAGAGAGGGAATATGTACGGAGGGAAGGAGGGAGGGGGGAGAAGAGAGGGAATATGTATGGAGGGAAGGAGGGAGGAGAAGAGAGGGAATATGTATGGAGGGAAGGAGGGAGAAGAGAGGGAATATGTATGGAGGGAAGGAGGGAAGGAGGAGAAGAGAGGGAATATGTATGGAGGGAAGGAGGGAGGGAGAAGAGAGGGAAATATGAATATGGAGGGAAGGAGGGAGGGTGAAGGGAGAGAAGAGAGGGAATATGGAGAGGAGAAGAGGGAATATGCATGGAGGGGAAGAGAGGGAGGGAGGGGAAGGGAGGGAGGGAGAAGAGAGGGAATATGTATGGAGGGAAGGAGGGATGGAGAAGAGAGGGAATATGTATGGAGGGAAGGAGAAGAGAGGGAATATGTATGGAGGGAAGGAGGGAAGGAGAAGAGAGGGAATATGTATGGAGGGAAGGAGGGAGAAGAGAGGGAATATGTATGGAGGGAAGGAGGGAGGGAGAAGAGAGGGAATATGTATGGAGGGAAGGAGGGAAGGAGAAGAGAGGGAATATGTGAAGGGAGGGACGGAAGGGGAAGGAGGGAGGGAGAAGAGAGGGAATATGTACGGAGGGGGAGGGGAGAAGAGGGGGAATATGTATGGAGGGAAGGAGGGAAGGAGAGAAGAGAGGGAATATGTATGGAGGGAGGGAGGAGGGAGGGAGGGGGAGGGAGAAGAGAGGGAATATGTATGGAGGGAAGGAGGGAAGGAGAAGAGAGGGAATATGTATGGAGGGAATGGAGGGAAGGAGGGAGGGAGGAGGGGGAGAAGAGAGGGAATATGTGGAGTGGAAGGAGGGAAGGAGAAGGAGGGTGAAGGGAAGGAGGGAGAAGAGAGGGAATATGTATGGAGGGGAGGGAAGGAGGGAGGGGAATGGGAGGGAAGGAGGGAGAAGAAGGGGGAATATGTATGGAGGGGGAAGGAGAAGAGAGGGAATATGTATGGAGGGAAGGAGAAGAGAGGGAATATGTATGGAGGGGGAAGGAGAAGAGAGGGAATATGTACGGAGGGAAGGAGGGGAAGAGAGGGGAATAGGGGGTATGGAGGGAAGGAGGGAAGGAGAAGAGAGGGAATATGTATGGAGGGAAGGAGGGAAGGAGAAGAGAGGGAATATGTACGGAGGGAAGGAGAAGAGAGGGAATATGTACGGAGGGAAGGAGAAGAGAGGGAATATGTACGGAGGGAAGGAGGGAGGGAGGGAGAAGAGAGGGAATATGTATGGGAGGAAGGAGGGAAGGAGGGAGGGAGGGAAGGAGAAGAGAGGGAATATGTACGGAGGGGAAGGAGAAGAGAGGGAGGGAGGGGAGAACGGGGAGAGAGGAATATGTACGGAGGGAAGGAGGGAGGAAGGAGGGGGAGGGAGGGAGAAGAGAGGGAATATGTACGGAGGGAAGGAGGGAGGGAGGGAGAAGAGAGGGAATATGTACGGAGGGAGGGAGGGAGGGAGAAGAGAGGGAATATGTATGGAGGGAGAAGAGAGGGAATATGTATGGAGGGAAGGAGAAGAGAGGGAATATGTACGGAGGGAAGGAGAAGAGAGGGAATATGTACGGAGGGAAGGAGAAGAGAGGGAATATGTATGGAGGGAAGGAGGGAGGGAGAAGTAGAGGTAATCAACCATGAATGTAACTGATTGAAACAGTTGGTTGGTTATATATTGAACACTTCCTGGTCTTGTGTTTCTACTGCTGAAGCAAGACCAGAGATACAATCCTCCTCCTCTTCTACTTACGTCCGGTACGAAGGAGGGCTCCTGGATGCCTGCCTCCAGCCTTTTAAAGTTGATGTTCCTGAAGAAACAGTGAGCCTTCACCCCTGATGACCCCTCTGCTGTACAGCCCAGTCTCTGCTTAGGATCTTTGGTCAACAGCTAGAGAGAGAGAGGAGAGAGAGGAGAGAGAGGAGAGAGGAGGAGAGAGAGGGGGAGAGAGAGAGAGAGAGAGAGAGAGAAGTAGAAACGATGATGCAATGTACAGATGCTTATTTTAAAATATAATGGGGTCAGCTACTCAGGGTGATTACCCAATATAGTCTGAGGTTCCTGACGACACACTAACTAGGCCTCCGTCTGAGGTTCCTTACGACACACTAACTAGGCCTCCTTCTGAGGTTCCTGACGACACACTAACTAGGCCTTAGTCTTATCAATCCATCAATGTGCTCTCACCACCCTACAGATGGCCTTGGTGTCTTCTGTAAACTTGTCGCTGTACTCCTCCTCTTCCTCTTGCACCCTCTTCTCCACCTCCTCCCGCTTCACTCGTTCTTTGCGTGCGCGGAAGGGTGAGCGTCCAGCGGTCATCTCGTAGATGAGACATCCCAGCCCCCACCAGTCTGGACTCATCCCATAGCGCTCGTTGTTGATCACCTCCGGAGCTACACACACACAGCACAGTACAACACCAGATTGTCCCAATGCCATGTTCTCATCATGCAGGTTTGATGATATCTTATTTGTATGGTAAAAGGTATAAATTGATAATGTATTACTATAATGTAAGGTTTTTGTTCAATGATCTTATAGATGTATTGTAATGGCATATGGAGGTGTCTCACCCATGTAACCCACTGTTCCCACTCTGCCTCGTATGGGGTCCCCTTCAGCCACTTTGATGGCCAGGCCCAGATCTGAGATCCGGATGTGTCCTACAGCATAGGGGAAGAGGTCAGGGGTCAAAGATCAGTCATATTTAGCAGAGAGCCTCTCTGAGTTCAGACATTATCCCAGTAATTACTGTATGCTATTGTACAGTAGGAAGAAGGTTAACTCACCATTATCATCTAATAAAATATTCTCTGGTTTTAAATCCCTGAGAAAAAGTTCAAAAACCACAGTTAGTTTGGTGCATTTGACATTGGGACTAAACCCAATACATCATGTGTTGACATCACGTGATCTCTGGAGACATTGGTTTAGCGAATGACAATCAGAAGAACAGACAGTTGATTAGGGTATAGGTGGAAGTAGATAGAAATGCCCCCAACTGATCTGTAATATCTTGCAATCTGGAACTAGATCTGTGTTTAAGGGCACCTTCTATTCTGTGAGTGTAGGCGCTATGATAAAAAGCTGTCACCTGTAGACAATGGATTCCTGGTGTAGGTGGTCCAGGCCGCAGCAGATCTGGGCAGCATAGAACTGGACCCTGTCCTTCTCAAAGCCTGGAGTCCCCATGCTATAGATGTGGAACTTCAGATCTCCTCCATTCATTAAGGTCAACACTAGACACAGAGCGTCTTTGGTCTCATAGGCATACGCTAAACTCACCTAGAGAGAGGGGGCAAAGACACAGGGGCAGAGATCAGAGAGAGAGACACAGAGAGACAGAGCGAGAGAATAAAGTGAAAGTGTATTGTATATGGTCATTTATCCTAATAAATAACAGGACTCACAACAAATCTGCTGTTGACCTTCTCTAGTATTTGTTTCTCATTGAGGGCCATGGACTCTCCTTTCCTCTTCTTAATCCTCTTCTTCTCTAACTTCTTACAGGCATACATCTTCCCTGTGGCTCGCACCTGGCACGCACACACCTGATAGAACGCACACAGTATTATACCATGGGCCAGTTAATCTCACAATCACAATTTTCTAATAATTCTCCTTTGCCTCACCTCTCCGAATCCACCCTTCCCCAGTACTCTGTACTGTCGAAACGTATCCTTGGCTATTGGCTGCCTGAAAACACACATCGGCCATTAATGTACAGCTGAATAATAGTACACCGTACATCATGGAGCATAATAATACTAGCCTGGGTGCAAGCCTGATCCTGCTTTAGCCAACTTGTAGTGTTGCATGGAGAAAGTACCAGGCTAATAGTGAACACCATTCAAATATTCTCTAAAAACATCAGACATTTATTTGATTTTGTAGGAGTTTTTAGGTAGCACTCACCTCTCCAGCATCTTCCACTGTAGGAAACGGTCAAAGTACATGCTGTTCTGATAGTCCAAGAAGGGAGCTCCTCTCAGGTAGTGATGGAGAGCTCTGAGAGCACATACAACTAGAGGTTACTGGTTAAAGCCCTGAGACAACAGACAGCAGCTGCAGTTACAGTTAACAAGGGGCTCAGCCAGCTGGTGGTCCCTCCAGGGTGTTAGTGCTTCAGCCAACCCCTCTCTGTGTTTCTTCATTGTCAAACATTACCTTGTCCCCCAGGCTCTTCCACAAGTGCATATACAGTGCTATGAAAAAGTATTTGTCCCCTTCCTAGTTCTCTACTTTTGTATATTCTTGATACTGAGTGTTATCTAATCTTCAACCAAGATTTAATAAGGAACAAGCTATTTAATAATAAGATCATAGTTGATGAGATGTAATGCGAACAAAGGAAGATTCCCTTACTTGCGACAGTCACTGAAGATCTCCTTGCAGGGGTGGAGCTCCAGGTTCTCTCTACACTGCTCAGCAAGGCTCTCTGCTGCCTCCACACACTCAGATGACTACACACACACACACACACAAGTTATATTTCTCTAATAGCTGTACATCTACATTCACCAATCCTCCTTTAGACTGACAAACCTGTTTAGACAGGAACTTCCCAATAATCTGATCTCCTCTGCTTTTTCGTTTCTCATCAGGCACCAGCTCATAGTCGTCCTAAAGAACACAACATCCCATTATTAAACACTGACAGTACATATCAGACCTGGTTCAACACAACATCCCATTATTAAACACTGACAGTACATATCAGACCTGGTTCAACACAACATCCCATTATTAAACACTGACAGTACATATCAGACCTGGTTCAACACCCCATTATTAAACACTGACAGTACATATCAGACCTGGTTCAACACAACATCCGATTATTAAACACTGACAGTACATATCAGACCTGGTTCAACACAACATCCCATTATTAAACACTGACAGTACATATCAGACCTGGTTCAACACAACATCCCATTATTAAACACTGACAGTACATATCAGACCTGGTTCAACACCCCATTATTAAACACTGACAGTACATATCAGACCTGGTTCAACACAACATCCCATTATTAAACACTGACAGTACATATCAGACCTGGTTCAACACAACATCCCATTATTAAACACTGACAGTACATATCAGACCTGGTTCAACACAACATCCCATTATTAAACACTGACAGTACATATCAGACCTGGTTCAACACAACATCCCATTATTAAACACTGACAGTACATATCAGACCTGGTTCAACACAACATCCCATTATTAAACACTGACAGTACATATCAGACCTGGTTCAACACCCCATTATTAAACACTGACAGTACATATCAGACCTGGTTCAACACAACATCCCATTATTAAACACTGACAGTACATATCAGACCTGGTTCAACACAACATCCCATTATTAAACACTGACAGTACATATCAGACCTGGTTCAACACAACATCCCATTATTAAACACTGACAGTACATATCAGACCTGGTTCAACACAACATCCCATTATTAAACACTGACAGTACATATCAGACCTGGTTCAACAACATCCCATTATTAAACACTGACAGTACATATCAGACCTGGTTCAACACAACATCCCATTATTAAACACTGACAGTACATATCAGACCTGGTTCAACACCCCATTATTAAACACTGACAGTACATATCAGACCTGGTTCAACACAACATCCCATTATTAAACACTGACAGTACATATCAGACCTGGCTCAACACCCCATTATTAAACACTGACAGTACATATCCGACCTGGTTCAACACCCAATTATTAAAGACTGACAGTACATTTCAGACCTGGTTCAACACACCATCCCATTATTAAAAACTGACAGTACATATCAGACCTGGTTCAACACAACATCCCATTATTAAACACTGACAGTACATATCAGACCTGGCTCAACACAACATCCCATTATTAAACACTGACAGTACATATCAGACCTGGCTCAACACAACATCCCATTATTAAACACTGACAGTACATATCAGACCTGGTTTAACACAACATCCCATTATTAAACACTGACAGTACATATAAGACCTGGATCAACACAACATCCCATTATTAAACACTGACAGTACATATCAGACCTGGTTCAACACCCCATTATTAAACACTGACAGTACATATCAGACCTGGTTCAACACAACATCCCATTATTAAACACTGACAGTACATATCAGACCTGGCTCAACACAACATCCCATTATTAAACACTGACAGTACATATCAGACCTGGTTTAACACAACATCCCATTATTAAACACTGAGAGTACATATCAGACCTGGCTCAACACAACATCCCATTATTAAAACACTGACAGTACATATCAGACCCGGTTCAACACAACAACCCATTATTAAAACACTGACAGTACATATCAGACCTGGTTCAGCACCCCATTATTAAACACTGACAGTACATATCAGACCTGGTTCAGCACCCCTTTAGTAAACACTGACAGTACATATCAGACCTGGTTCAACACAACATCCCATTATTAAACACTGACAGTACATATCCGACCTGGTTCAACACCCCATTATCAAAGACTGCCAGTACATTTCAGACCTGGTTCAACACAACATACCATTATTTAACACTGACAGTACATATCCGACCTGGTTCAACACCCCATTATTAAAGACTGACAGTACATTTCAAACCTGGTTCAACACAACATCCCATTATTTAACACTGACAGTACATATCCGACCTGGTTCAACACCCCATTATTAAACACTGACAGTACATATCAGACCTGGTTCAACACAACATCCCATTATTAAGCACTGACAGTACATATCAGACCTGGCTCAACACCCCATTATTAAACACTGACAGTACATATCAGACCTGGTTCAACACAACATCCATTATTAAACACTGACAGTACATATCAGACCTGGTTCAACACAACATCCCATTATTAAAGACTGACAGTACATTTCAGGACTGGTTCAACACAACATCCCATTATTAAACACTGACAGTACATATCCGACCTGGTTCAACACTCCATTATTAAACACTGACAGTACATATCAGACCTGGTTCAACACAACATCCCATTATTAAACACTGACAGTACAAATCCGACCT
Organism: Oncorhynchus nerka; assembly: GCF_034236695.1. NCBI lineage: Eukaryota > Metazoa > Chordata > Actinopteri > Salmoniformes > Salmonidae > Oncorhynchus > Oncorhynchus nerka. Next base: position 85,018,363 of record NC_088408.1, read on the forward strand.
GGTTCAACATCCCAGTATTAAACACTGACAGTACATATCAGACCTGGTTAAACACAACATCCCATTATTAAACACTGAGAGTACATATCAGACCTGGTTCAACACAACATCCCATTATTAAACACTGACAGTACATATCAGACCTGGATCAACACAACATCCCATTATTAAACACTGACAGTACATATCAGACCTGGTTCAACACCCCATTATTAAACACTGACAGTACATATCAGACCTGGTTCAACACAACATCCCATTATTAAACACTGACAGTACATATCAGACCTGGTTCAACACAACATCCCATTATTAAAACACTGACAGTACATATCCGACCTGGTTCAACACCCCATTATTAAAGACTGACAGTACATTTCAAACCTGGTTCAACACAACATCCCATTATTTAACACTGACAGTACATATCCGACCTGGTTCAACACCCCATTATTAAACACTGACAGTACATATCAGACCTGGTTCAACACAACATCCCATTATTAAAACACTGACAGTACATATCAGACCTGGTTCAACACAACAACCCATTATTAAAACACTGACAGTACATATCAGACCTGGTTCAGCACCCCATTATTAAACACTGACAGTACATAGACCTGGTTCAACACAACATCCCATTATTAAAGACTGACAGTACATTTCAGGACTGGTTCAACACAACATCCCATTATTAAACACTGACAGTACATATCCGACCTGGTTCAACACCCCATTATCAAAGACTGCCAGTACATTTCAGACCTGGTTCAACACAACATACCATTATTTAACACTGACAGTACATATCCGACCTGGTTCAACACCCCATTATTAAAGACTGACAGTACATTTCAAACCTGGTTCAACACAACATCCCATTATTTAACACTGACAGTACATATCTGACCTGGTTCAACACCCCATTATTAAACACTGTGAGTACATATCAGACCTGGTTCAACACAACATCCCATTATTAAGCACTGACAGTACATATCAGACCTGGATCAACACAACATCCCATTATTAAACACTGACAGTACATATCAGACCTGGTTCAACACCCCATTATTAAACACTGACAGTACATATCAGACCTGGTTCAACACAACATCCCATTATTAAAGACTGACAGTACATTTCAGACCTGGTTCAACACAACATCCCATTATTAAACACTGACAGTACATAGACCTGGTTCAACACAACATCCCATTATTAAACACTGACAGTACATATCAGACCTGGTTCAACACAACATCCCATTATTAAAGACTGACAGTACATTTCAGGACTGGTTTAACACAACATCCCATTATTAAACACTGACAGTACATATCCGACCTGGTTCAACACTCCATTATTAAACACTGACAGTACATATCCGACCTGGTTCAACACTCCATTATTAAACACTGACAGTACATATCAGACCTGGTTCAACACAACATCCCATTATTAAACACTGACAGTACATATCCGACCTGGTTCAACATCCCAGTATTAAACACTGACAGTACATATCAGACCTGGTTAAACACAACATCCCATTATTAAACACTGAGAGTACATATCAGACCTGGTTCAGCACCCCATTATTAAACACTGACAGTACATATCAGACCTGGTTCAGCACCCCTTTAGTAAACACTGACAGTACATATCAGACCTGGCTCAACACAACATCCCATTATTAAAGACTGACAGTACATTTCAGGACTGGTTCAAAACAACATCCCATTATTAAACACTGACAGTACATATCCGACCTGGTTCAACACTCCATTATTAAACACTGACAGTACATATCAGACCTGGTTCAACACAACATCCCATTATTAAACACTGACAGTACATATCAGACCTCGCTCAACACCCCATTATTAAAGACTGACAGTACATATGAGACCTGGTTCAACACAACATCCCATTATTAAAGACTGACAGTACATATCAGACCTGGGTTAACACGACATCCCATTATTAAACACTGACAGTACATATCAGACCTGGCTCAACACAACATCCCATTATTAAACACTGACAGTACATATCAGACCTGGTTCAACATCCCATTATTAAACACTGACAGTACATATCCGACCTGGTTCAACATCCCATTATTAAACACTGACAGTACATATCAGACCTGGTTCAACACAACATCCCATTATTAAACACTGACAGTACATATCAGACCTGGTTCAACACAACAACCCATTATTAAACACTGACAGTACATATCAGACATGGTTCCAAATATTATCAGTTTTCTTTTAAATACGTCATGCACTAGCAATGTATCGCATAATGCAACAAATGGAATAGTCCCAAAAGTGCAAACCAAATCCAACTGGCATGCTGGGAAAAGTAAGCTAAGCAACTGTAGCGTTTGAAAAAAAACAGTATACTATTTTGACCGAGGTCTGACTGGTACATAAAATAATATTCCATAATCAGGGGCAATATATGGACTAAACCATGTTTTGAATCATAGACATTATTGTGTGGCTATCAGTGTTGTGCAAACATGCAACTAGACAGTTTGGACTGCCTTTACTTGAAAATGATCAGTCATTATCTATACCTTTAGTAGCTCAGATATAGGAGAGGGAGAAGTGTATTGTTTGTGTAGTGTGACAAGGTGAAAACTGTACTTTGTTACAAGTGCTAATTATGCATTTAATTGTTAAATACAATTGATTTGTTTAATGTAAAGGGAGATACCTAGTCAGTGGTACTGAATGCATTCAACTGAAATGTGTCTACCGCATTTAACCCAACCCCTCTGAATCAAACATGTGCTTTGTGCACAGCACACATTCTTGATTTGATGTCTTCTAAGCCCATACGGCTGGGCATCAACGGTTGTGAAGGTGTATACAGATGGAGAAATTCAGATATGATGTCATTGTTTTAGCACTATAAAAATAAAATGAAGAGAGTCGCACACTCTATATAGATAAACTACCAGTCATTTATTTGGTAAAACAACAATAAATAATTGTTTTAGCACTATTCAGAGTTTCTATCCTACTGCGTGCAACATGGTTCAATGTGCCAGTAAATCAGCACAATCTACTTGTTCATTTTTTCAAATTGTCGCCGTCTTGGAGCTAGAATCAGGATCATGTAAACTGAGCTAATGACCATACAAAAAAAGAGTAACGGAGAGCAATGTACAACACGGCGATCTGAACAAACAAGGCATTTGTAGTAAGTACATGGGGACCGCCATCTTTATACCCCTTCGCCATTGGTGTACAACAATCAATCAATCATATATCAGCCACGAGTGTGAGAGTATTGAGTGTGGTTCAGCATTGCTAGGGCTGGAGGATAGTCTAGAGGAGAGTAGGTCAGCTGATTTGGGCATTGCTAGGGCAGGGGGATAGTCTCGAGGTGAATAGGTCAGCTGATCTGGGCATTGCTAGGACCGGGGGATAGTCTCGAGGTGAGTAGGTCAGCTGTTCTGGGCATCGGTGATAATCCTTCACTCCCTGATCATTCTCTCTCCTCTCAATCCCCATTACGCAAGACTCTCCACTAGCCCACCTGCCCTGAAACACACACACACACCTCTTTAACCCACAATCTGTTATTAACAGACACTCTCTATACTCCATATGTAATCCTGCGTTGCATGGCAACCACATAGTCAACACGGCAGGATTCCATGAGGTCCTGGAGTGTCACAGTGTGTCAGACCAGCATCACCAGCTTTCCAACACGCACACGCACACACACACACACACACACGTCTAGAGTTTCTCTCCTGACCCGGGCTGTGGCACACTCTAGAGTGATCTACTCTGCTCTGAGACACAGACAGAGAGAAACAGAGCCATAGAAAGAAACAGAGAGAGAGAGAAACAGAGAGAGAGAAACAGAGCCAGAGAAAGAAACAGAGAGAGAGAAACAGAGAGAGAGAGAAACAGAGAGAGAGAAACAGAGAGAGAGAGAAACAGAGAGAGAGAAACAGAGAGAGAGAAACAGAGCCAGAGAGAGAGAAACAGAGCCAGAGAAAGAAACAGAGAGAGAGAAACAGAGAGAGAGAAACAGAGAGAGAGAAACAGAGCCAGAGAAAGAAACAGAGAGAGAGAAACAGAGAGAGAGAAACAGAGAGAGAGAAACAGAGAGAGAGAAACAGAGAGAGAGAAACAGAGAGAGAGAAACAGAGCCAGAGAAAGAAACAGAGAGAGAGAAACAGAGAGAGAGAAACAGAGCCATAGAAAGAAACAGAGAGAGAGAAACAGAGAAAGAGAAACAGAGCCAGAGAAAGAAACAGAGCCAGAGAAAGAAACAGAGCCAGAGAAAGAAACAGAGCCAGAGAAAGAAACAGAGCCAGAGAAAGAAACAGAGAGAGATAAACAGAGAGAGATAAACAGAGCCAGAGAAAGAAACAGAGAGAGAGAAAGAAACAGAGAGAGAGAAACAGAGAGAGAGAAACAGAGAGAGATAAACAGAGAGAGAGAAACAGAGCCAGAGAAAGAAACACAGAGAGAGAAACAGAGAGAGAAACAGAGAGAGAGAAACAGAGAGAGAGAAACCGAGCCAGAGAAACAGAGCCAGAGAAAGAAACAGAGCGAGAAAAACAGAGAGAAAGAGAAACAGAGAGAGAGAAACAGAGAGAAAGAGAAACAGAGAGAGAGAAACAGAGAGAGAGAAACAGAGAGAGAGAAACAGAGAGAGAGAAACAGAAAGAGAGAAACAGAGAGAGAGAAACAGAGAGAGAGAAACAGAGAGAGAGAAACAGAGAGAGAGAAACAGAGTTAGATTAGCAGAGCCAGAGAAAGAAACAGAGAGAGAGAGAAACCGAGCCATAGAAACAGAGTGAGAGAGAAATAGAGCCATAGAAACCGAGAGAAAGAGAAACAGAGCCATAGAAAGAGAGAAACAGAGAGAGAAACAGCACCATAGAAAGAGAGAAACCGAGAGAGAAACAGAGCCATAGAAAGAAAGAGAGGGAAAAACAGAGAGTAACAGAGCCATAGAAAGAAAGAGATAGAGAAAGAAACAGAGCCATAGAAACCGAGAGAAAGAGAAACAGGGCCATAGAAGAGAGAGAAACAGAGCCATAGAAACCGAGAGAAAGAGAAACAGGGCCATAGGAGAGAAACAGAGAAACAGAAACAGAGCCATAGAATGAAAGAGGAAAAGAGAAACAGAGAGAGAAACAGAGCCAGAGAAAGAAAGAGAGAGAAACAGAGAAACAGAGCCAGAGAAAGAAACAGAGAGAGAGAAACGGAGCCATAGAAACAGAGAGAAAGAGAAACAGGGCCATAGGAGAGAAACAGAAACAGAAACAGAGCCATAGAATGAAAGAGGGAAAGAGAAACAGAGAGAGAAACAGAGCCAGAGAAAGAAAGAGAGAGAAAGAGAGAGAAACAGAGAAACAGAGCCAGAGAAAGAAACAGAGAGAGAGAAACAGAGAGAGAGAAACAGAGCCATAGAAAGAGGGAAAGAGAAACAGAGAGAGAAACAGAGCCAGAGAAAGAAAGAGAGAGAGAGAAACAGAGAGAAACAGAGAAACAGAGCCAGAGAAAGAAACAGAGAGAGAGAAACAGAGAGAGAGAAACAGAGAGAGAGAAACAGAGAGAGAGAGAAACAGAGAGAGAGAGAAACAGAGAGAGAGAAACAGAGAGAGCCAGAAACAGAGAGAGAGAAACAGAGAGAAACAGAGAGAGAAGCTGAGTGAGATTAGCAGAGCCAGAGAAAGAAACAGAGAGAGAAACAGAGCCATAGAAACAGAGTGAGAGAGAAATAGAGCCATAGAAACCGAGAAAAAGAGAAACAGAGCCATAGAAAGAGAGAAACCGAGAGAGAAACAGAGCAATAGAAAGAAAGAGAAAGAGAAACAGGGCCATAGAAAGAGAGAAACAGAGAAAGAAACAGAGCCATAGAAAGAGAGAAACAGAGAGAGAAACAGCGCCATAGAAAGAGAGAAACCGATAGAGGAACAGAGCCATAGAAAGAAAGAGAAAGAGAAACAGGGCCATAGAAGAGAGAGAAACAGAGCCATAGAAACCGAGAGAAAGAGAAACAGGGCCATAGAAGAGAGAGAAACAGAGCCATAGAAAGAAAGAGAGAAACAGAGCCATGGAAAGAATGAGAGAAAGAGAAAGAAACAGAGCCATAGCAAGAAAGAGAAAAAGAAACAGAGCCATAGAAAGAAAGAGAGAAACAGAGCCATAGAAAGAATGAGAGGGAGAAACAGAGCCATAGAAAGAATGAGAGGGAGAAACAGAGAGAGTAACAGAGCCATAGAATGAAGGAGAGGGGGAAACAGAGAGAGTAACAGAGCCATAGAAAGAAAGAGAGGGAGAAACAGAGCCAGAGAAAGAAACAGAGAGAGAGAAACAGAGAGAAACTGAGTGAGATTAGCAGAGCCAGAGAAAGAAACAGAGAGAGAAACAGAGCCATAGAAACAGAGTGAGAGAGAAATAGAGCCATAGAAACCGAGAAAAAGAGAAACCGAGAGAGAAACAGAGCCATAGAAAGAAAGACAAACAGGGCCATAGAAAGAGAGAAACAGAGAGAAACAGAGACATAGAAAGAGAGAAACAGAGAGAGAAACAGCCATAGAAAGAGAGAAACAGAGAGAGAAACAGCCATAGAAAGAGAGAAACAGAGAGAGAAACAGCCATAGAAAGAGAGAAACAGAGAGAGAAACAGAGAGAGAAACAGAGAAAGAGAAACAGAGCCATAGAAAGAGAGAAACAGAGAGAAACAGAGCCATAGAAAGAGAGAAACATAGAGAGAAACAGAGAGAGAAACAGAGCCATAGAAAGAGAGAAACAGAGAGAGAAACAGAGCCATAGAAAGAGAGAAACCGAGAGAGAGACAGAGCCATAGAAAGAAAGAGAAAGAGAAACAGGGCCATAGAAAGAGAGAAACAGAGAGAGAAACAGAGCCATAGAAAGAGAGAAACAGAGAGAGAAACAGAGCCATAGAAAGAGAGAAACAGAGAGAGAACGAGCCATAGAAAGAGAGAAACAGAGAGAGAAACAGAGAGAGAAACAGAGAGAGAAACAGAGAGAGAAACAGAGCCATAGAAAGAGAGAAACAGAGAGAGAAACAGAGCCATAGAAAGATAGAAACAGAGAGAGAAACAGAGCCATAGAAAGAGAGAAACAGAGAGAGAAACAGAGCCATAGAAAGAGAGAAACAGAGCCATAGAAAGAGAGAAACCGAGAGAGAAACAGAGCCATAGAAAGAAAGAGAAAGAGAAACAGGGCCATAGAAAGAGAGAAACAGAGCCATAGAAAGAGAGAAACCGAGAGAGAAACAGAGCCATAGAAAGAAAGAGAAAGAGAAACAGGGCCATAGAAAGAAGGAAAGGGAGAAACAGAGAGTAACAGAGCCATAGAAAGAGAGGGAGAAACAGAGAGAGTAACAGAGCCAGAGAAAGAAACAGAGAGAGAGAAACAGAGAGAAACAGAGAGAGAAACTGAGTGAGATTAGCAGAGCCAGAGAAAGAAACAGAGAGAGAAACAGAGCCATAGAAACAGAGTGAGAGAGAAATAGAGCCATAGAAACCGAGAAAAAGAGAAACCGAGAGAGAAACAGAGCCATAGAAAGAAAGACAAACAGGGCCATAGAAAGAGAGAAACAGAGAGAGAAACAGAGCCATAGAAAGAGAGAAACAGAGAGAGAAACAGCCATAGAAAGAGAGAAACAGAGAGAGAAACAGCCATAGAAAGAGAGAAACAGAGAGAGAGAAACAGAGAGAGAAACAGAGAAAGAGAAACAGAGCCATAGAAAGAGAGAAACAGAGAGAGAAACAGAGCCATAGAAAGAGAGAAACAGAGAGAGAAACAGAGCCATAGAAAGAGAGAAACAGAGAGAGAAACAGAGCCATAGAAAGAGAGAAACAGAGAGAGAAACAGAGCCATAGAAAGAGAGAAACAGAGCCATAGAAAGAGAGAAACCGAGAGAGAGACAGAGCCATAGAAAGAAAGAGAAAAAGAAACAGGGCCATAGAAAGAGAGATAGAGAGAAAAGAGAGAGAAACAGAGCCATAGAAAGAGAGAAACAGAGAGAGAAACAGAGCCATAGAAAGAGAGAAACAGAGAGAGAAACAGAGCCATAGAAAGAGAGAAACAGAGAGAGAAACAGAGCCATAGAAAGAGAGAAACAGAGAGAGAAACAGAGCCATAGAAAGAGAGAAACAGAGAGAGAAACAGAGCCATAGAAAGAAAGAGAAACAGGGCCATAGAAAGAAGGAGAGGGAGAAACAGAGAGTAACAGAGCCATAGAAAGAAAGATAAAGAGAAACAGAGCCATAGAAAGAAAGAGAAAGAGAAACAGGGCCATAGAAAGAAGGAAAGGGAGAAACAGAGAGTAACAGAGCCATAGAAAGAGAGGGAGAAACAGAGAGAGTAACAGAGCCATAGAAAGAAAGAGAGGGGGAAACAGAGAGAGAAACAGAGCCAGAGAAAGAAACAGAGAGAGAGAAACAGAGAGAAACAGAGAGAGAAACTGAGTGAGATTAGCAGAGCCAGAGAAAGAAACAGAGAGAGAAACAGAGCCATAGAAACAGAGTGAGAGAGAAATAGAGCCATAGAAACCGAGAAAAAGAGAAACCGAGAGAGAAACAGAGCCATAGAAAGAAAGACAAACAGGGCCATAGAAAGAGAGAAACAGAGAGAGAAACAGAGCCATAGAAAGAGAGAAACAGAGAGAGAAACAGCCATAGAAAGAGAGAAACAGAGAGAGAAACAGCCATAGAAAGAGAGAAACAGAGAGAGAGAAACAGAGAGAGAAACAGAGAAAGAGAAACAGAGCCATAGAAAGAGAGAAACAGAGAGAGAAACAGAGCCATAGAAAGAGAGAAACAGAGAGAGAAACAGAGCCATAGAAAGAGAGAAACAGAGAGAGAAACAGAGCCATAGAAAGAGAGAAACAGAGAGAGAAACAGAGCCATAGAAAGAGAGAAACAGAGCCATAGAAAGAGAGAAACCGAGAGAGAGACAGAGCCATAGAAAGAAAGAGAAAAAGAATTAGGGCCATAGAAAGAGAGATACGGAGAGAGAAACAGAGCCATAGAAAGAGAGAAACAGAGAGAGAAACAGAGCCATAGAAAGAGAGAAACAGAGAGAGAAACAGAGCCATAGAAAGAGAGAAACAGAGAGAGAAACAGAGCCATAGAAAGAGAGAAACAGAGAGAGAAACAGAGCCATAGAAAAAGAAACAGAGAGAGAAACAGAGCCATAGAAAGAGAGAAACAGAGAGAGAAACAGAGCCATAGAAAGAAAGAGAAAGAGAAACAGGGCCATAGAAAGAAGGAGAGGGAGAAACAGAGAGTAACAGAGCCATAGAAAGAAAGATAAAGAGAAACAGGGCCATAGAAAGAGAGAAACAGAGAGAGAAACAGAGCCATAGAAAGAGAGAAACAGAGAGAACGAGCCATAGAAAGAGAGAAACAGAGAGAGAAACAGAGAGAGAAACAGAGAGAGAAACAGAGAGAGAAACAGAGCCATAGAAAGAGAGAAACAGAGAGAGAAACAGAGAGAGAAACAGAGAGAGAAACAGAGAGAGAAACAGAGAGAGAAACAGAGCCATAGAAAGAGAGAAACAGAGAGAGAAACAGAGCCATAGAAAGAGAGAAACAGAGAGAGAAACAGCCATAGAAAGAGAGAAACCGAGAGAGAAACAGAGCCATAGAAAGAAAGAGAAAGAGAAACAGGGCCATAGAAAGAGAGAAACAGAGCCATAGAAAGAGAGAAACCGAGAGAGAAACAGAGAGAGAAACAGAGAGAGAAACAGAGCCATAGAAAGAAAGAGAAAGAGAAACAGGGCCATAGAAAGAGAGAAACAGAGAGAGAAACAGAGCCATAGAAAGAGAGAAACAGAGAGAGAAACAGCGCCATAGAAAGAGAGAAACCGAGAGAGAAACATAGAGAGAAACAGCCATAGAAAGAGAGAAACAGAGAGAGAAACAGAGAGAGAAACAGAGAGAGAAACAGAGCCATAGAAAGAGAGAAACAGAGAGAGAAACAGAGCCATAGAAAGAAAGAGAGTAACAGAGCCATAGAAAGAAAGAGAAAGAAACAGAGCCATAGAAAGAAAGAGAAAGAGAAACAGGGCCATAGAAGAGAGAGAAACAGAGCCATAGAAACCGAGAGAAAGAGAAACAGGGCCATAGAAGAGAGAGAAACAGAGACATAGAAAGAAAGAAAGAGAGAAACAGAGCCATGGAAAGAAAGAGGGAGAAACGGAGAGAGTAACAGAGCCATAGAAAGAAAGAGAGAAAGAGAAAGAAACAGAGCCATAGAAAGAAAGAGAGGGAGAAACAGAGAGAGTAACAGAGCCATAGAAAGAAAGAGAGAAAGAGAAAGAAACAGAGCCGTAGAAAGAGAGAAACAGAGAGAGAAACAGCCAAAGAGAGAAACAGAGAGAGAAACAGAGAGAGAAACAGAGAGAGAAACAGAGCCCTAGAAAGAGAGAAACAGAGAGAGAAACAGAGCCATAGAAAGAGAGAAACAGAGCCATAGAAAGAGAGAAACCGAGAGAGAAACAGAGCCATAGAAAGAAAGAAAAAGAGAAACAGGGCCATAGAAAGAGAGAAACGGAGAGAGAAACAGAGCCATAGAAAGAGAGAAACAGAGAGAGAAACAGCCATAGAAAGAGAGAAACAGAGAGAGAAACAGAGAGAGAAACAGAGCCATAGAGAGAGAAACAGAGAGAGAAACAGAGCCATAGAAAGAGAGAAACAGAGAGAGAAACAGAGCCATAGAAAGAGAGAAACAGAGCCATAGAAAGAGAGAAACCGAGAGAGAAACAGAGCCATAGAAAGAAAGAGAAAGAGAAACAGGGCCATAGAAAGAGAGAAACAGAGAGAGAAACAGCGCCATAGAAAGAGAGAAACCGAGAGAGAAACAGAGCCTTAGAAAGAAAGAAAGAAACAGAGCCATGGAAAGAAAGAGGGAGAAACAGAGAGAGTAACAGAGCCATAGAAAGAAAGAGAGAAAGAGAAAGACACAGAGCCATAGAAAGAAAGAGAAAAAGAAACAGAGCCATAGAAAGAAAGAGAAAGAGAAACAGGGCCATAGAAAAGAGAGAAACAGAGCCATAGAAACTGAGAGAAAGAGAAACAGGGCCATAGAAGAGAGATAAACAGAGCCATAGAAAGAAAGAGAGAAACAGAGCCATGGAAAGAAAGAGAGGGAGAAACGGAGAGAGTAACAGAGCCATAGAAAGAAGGAGAGGGAGAAACAGAGAGAGTAACAGAGCCATAGAAAGAAGGAGGGGGAGAAACAGAGAGAGTAACAGAGCCATAGAAAGAAGGAGAGGGGGAAACAGAGAGAGTAACAGAGCCATAGAAAGAAGGAGAGGGGGAAACAGAGAGAGTAACAGAGCCATAGAAAGAAAGAGAGGGAGAAACAGAGAGAGAAACAGAGCCATAGAAAGAGAGAAACAGAGCCATAGAAAGAGAGAAACCGAGAGAGAAACAGAGCCATAGAAAGAAAGAGAAAGAGAAACAGGGCCATAGAAAGAGAGAAACAGGGCCATAGAAAGAGAGAAACAGAGAGAGAAACAGCGCCATAGAAACCGAGAGAAAGAGAAACAGGGCCATAGAAGAGAGAGAAACAGAGGCATAGAAAGAAAGAGAGAAACAGAGCCATGGAAAGAAAGAGGGAGAAACAGAGAGAGTAACAGAGCCATAGAAAGAAAGAGAGAAAGAAAGAAACAGAGCCATAGAAAGAAAGAGAAAAAGGAAACAGAGCCATAGAAAGAAAGAGAGAAACAGAGCCATAGAAAGAAAGAGAGAAACAGAGCCATAGAAAGAAGGAGAGGGAGAAACAGAGAGAGTAACCGAGCCATAGAGAGAAAGAGAAAGAAACAGAGCCATAGAAAGAAAGAGAGAAACAGAGCCATAGAAAGAAGGAGAGGGAGAAACAGAGAGAGTAACCGAGCCATAGAGAGAAAGAGAAAGAAACAGAGCCATAGAAAGAAAGAGAGAAACAGAGCCATAGAAAGAAGGAGAGGGAGAAACAGAGAGAGTAACAGAGCCATAGAAAGAAGGAGAGGGGGAAACAGAGAGAGTAACAGAGCCATAGAAAGAAAGAGACGGAGAAACAGAGCCATAGAAAGAAAGGCGTGGGGTGAAAAGGCCAGACTTCAGTGATTAGATCTGTTCCTCTGACCTTAGTGGTGTGTGTGTGTGTGTGTAAGGGTGTATACACAAGTCTGCCAAAAAGCCAAGGGGGCGTCTCCGTTTCCCTTCAGCTAACCCCTAGGGGTAACAATTGGGAAGCTCATTCTGTGTAGTTGTGTGTGTGTGTGTGTGTGTGTGTGTGTGTGTGTGTGTGTGTGTGTGTGTGTGTGTGTGTGTATGTGTGTGTCAACGCATACAGACTTTGGCCAACAATAGCCAATCATAATTCGCCAGCAATCACACATACCCCCTCCCTCTGCACTGACGTCAGAGGAACCACAGGGACCCCAGGCACATTCCTTCCTTCCTTTGCTCTCTCCCTCTCTCTCTTGTCCTAGCTTACACAGTATAGTATCTGTTTCTCCTTCACAAAAAAACGACCCCACAAGAGTATTTGGGTGATGGAATCTAGATGTCTGATTCCATCTTCTTTCTCATAACATTGTGTTTTACCCTCAGATCTAGTGTGTGCGACTACAAATGCATGTATTTTGTGTGTGCGATGGTAATTTCCCTCTGAGCGCGTGACGGTCCTTTTTAGGTTGGTGGGAAGGGGTGCGGATGGGAAGGGGGGTCTGACCAGAAACAATCCTCTCATCCAGTCACATGATAACGGGGAGGCTGCAGGCCACTGTTGATATTGGGTTTGATGGTTTCTTCTCTACAATGTAAAACCTGTCATCTGGAACACTGTGTCACTGAGTAAAGGGGAGGCTGTTAGTATAATCCCTTCTCAATTTGATTATCTTCTCTCAGTCAACTGAACATGATCAGTCATTTTTGAGATAGTGTTTAATCCAAGTGTGTGTGTTTACCATGGCGTCCAGTAGGTGGATGCATCGTAGCAATTCAGGTCTGGTCTCACAGTACAGGCGGAACAGCAGTCTGCCGATAGGCTGCTTCTCACACAGGCTTATGTAGTCCCGATCTGCCAGAAACAAACAAACAAACAAACCACATACACATTTGGATAGACCCAGGCACGTTTACAAACACTTACAACACACCAGCAAAGTGGCACACAAGTAATACTTGCAAAAACACACACACAGTAATGTACCGATGCTGTTGCCCAGCTCAGTGCATTGGCTGATGTGGGGGAAGCGAAGGATCTCCTTCCATTTCTTACTCCTCCCTTTCCGCTTCCCACCTCCACCTGCAGAGAGAGAGAAAACAAGGGATGAGGGGGACGATCAACTACAACAACTGAGGTTCTGTGCTCACACACACACACACACACACACACACACACACACACACGCACGCACACACACAAACACCTGATATGTTCTATGCTGAGGCGCACACACACACGCACGCACGCAAAGAGAGAAAGAGATGGAGAGCTCTGCAACTGACAAATGAGTGCAGATCAGGGCTCTGAATTAACTCATAGGCATTGTGTTTATGTGTCATTTATACATTATGTCTCACTTCCTCTCCAAATCCCTTCTCTCCCTTTCCTTTTCGTCCTCTGTGTAATGCGCCGGGGAATGTGGCCCCCCCGAGGCAGAACAGTGTGCGTGTGTGTTTAACAGGGAATCCATCCCAGTCAGACAGATTCCCGTCGGAACATAGAGCTTGGCCAAAGCAGATTCCATCACTAAATAACCCTGAATATGCTTCCAGCAGAGGGCTCTCACACAAACGCATCAATATCATATGATTAACCATGTTTGCTACTGAAATGGTGCTAATGTTCGCTAGGTTTGCCCTTCCCTGTCTCACACTCACATTGTGTAGGATAGTATTTTATGAGAGTGATGGAGAGAGATGGAGAGCGAGAGCGAGGTAGAGGAGAGAGCGAGGTAGAGTAGAGAGCGAGGTAGAGGAGAGAGCGAGGGCTACAGACAGATGGACATCTTTAATCAATAATCCAGGAACGCTCCAACAAGTATGTAATGTGTTAACCACTCACTGTGTGTAAACGCTTTAGCAGCTTTCACATCCCTTTCCTCTTTACTTACCCCCCCCCCAAAACTCTTTCTTGCACACTGACTGCTGCCACAGACCCTCCCCTCAGGCATCAGTCTAACCGAGGTTACACAACAGAACTCCCTCCTCACCTCAGGCATCAGTCTAACCTAGGTTTCACAACAGGCCTCCCTCCTCACCTCAGGCATCAGTCTAACCTAGGTTACACAACAGGCCTCCCTCCTCACCTCAGGCATCAGTCTAAACTGGGTTACACAATGGGCCTCCCTCCTCTCCTCAGACCTCAGTCTAAACTGGGTTACACAATGGGCCTCCCTCCTCTCCTCAGACGTCAGTCTAAACAGGGTTACGCAACAGGCCTCCCTCCTCCCCTCAGACCTCAGTCTAAACTGGGTTACACAACAGGCCTCCCTCCTCCCCTCAGACCTCAGTCTAAACTGGGTTACACAACAGGCCTCCCTCCTCCCCTCAGACCTCAGTCTAAACTGGGTTACACAACAGGCCTCCCTCCTCCCCTCAGACCTCCTCTTTACTTACCCCCCCCCAAACTCCTCTTTAAGGAATACCTAGGATAGGATAAAGTAATCCTTCTCACCCCCCCTTAAAAGATTTAGATGCACTATTGTAAAGTGGCTGCTCCACTGGATGTCATAAGGTGAATGCACCAATTTGTAAGTCGCTCTGGATAAGAGCGTCTGCTAAATGACTTAAATGTAAATGTAATGTAAACAGGGTTACACAACAGGCCTCCCTCCTCTCCTCAGACCTCAGTCTAAACTGGGTTACACAATGGGCCTCCTTCCTCCCTTCAGACCTCAGTCTAAACTGGGTTACACAATGGGCCTCCTTCCTCCCCTCCTTCACCTCACTGAACTGACATTGACTTGACAGGTGAAAGCTATGTAGTGGAACCCTTGCAGAGGTAAGCCTTTCAGGCAACACATGCCCTGACCAGGAAAAACAGATAGGCTATAACTAGGACCCAGAGATGTTCCTGGTTGGGTCACATGGAATATAATGGAAATGTAACTCCAACAAGTCAACAGGTGTAACTAGTGAATTATTAACCCTGACCTTAAACATCCTAAAATAACTATTGGGCCTAAGCAACAGTAACTATGTCATTCTTACCCCAGCCCACTTCCCTAGCTACGTTCACACAACTTCTCAGAGAACAGAAATACAACTCTTTTTGATTCAAATGGGGGAAAGTAATGAATAAGTGACAGACAGGTGAGACGCAGTCAGGCTTCTCAGAAGGCCAGGCTGGTTAGAGCAAGAGACTATGGTGGACATCATATCATAGGTGGTAAACATGTGGTCTACGAGGCTCATAACGGAATGAGGCCCGTCAAATAGAGAATTACAACATATCTAATTCTCTCTCCTTCTCCACAGTGTATTCTCATTCATTCCCTTCATGGATTTACAATGAATAACCAGGTGTAAGAAAGATGGTGTGAATAGCTTGGTCCTCCACCCTGTCTTTCAATACAACACGATGCTGTTGTTACACCACTGTAAAAGCAGAATCAACAACCTCTGCATAATCAAAACAGTTGCTTTGTGAGATGTTAAAGTTCACAGTTGGCCATTGTTATGTAAATGCAGGGTTAAAAGTACCAGTGGCCTGGCTTTGGCCCCAGGTGAGAGCAGGTCCACCGAAGCCATGACCCAGTCAGACGACAGGGGTGTCGGCCTGCGTAGGTGGAAACATAAAAGTCTGATCCTTTTGGGTAAAAACACTAGGGTAAGTTGGGTAAAACACTAGGGTAAATCCTGTATGGATGTACTTGACCACAATACTCCTCCTTCCCTCTGCATCTACCGTACCAGTGGTGGGAAAACGTTTTGGCTCGTTTTCGAAATTCAAAGGGTGGCCGCACAGATTTTTGGGGATTGATTTGTTTGCAGGCCAGAAAAAAAGGGCAATTATTTAAAAATATATACGTTCATTATAATTTCTGCATACTTTCTATCTAGTTGCAGACATTCAAGAGAAGCTTGGAGTGGTTTTAGCACATAATCATACCCCCCCCCCGGATTGAATGGGCTCGCAGGCCGGAACCGGCCCGCGGGGCCAGTTTGCCCACCCCTGTACTATATCCTATTCTCTACCAGTCTCTTCCTTCCTCACTCTTTTTCTCTCTGTCGGTCTGTCCATCAACTTCCTCTTTCTTTCTTACCCTTCTCTCACTTTTCCTCCCTCTCTTAATCTCTCCCTCTTTCTTAGTCTCACTCTCTAAGTGTCTGATTCGTCCCCACTGAATAATCACTTTTACATGCCCGGTTATTGAGCTGCATTCCCGCATTCATGACCAATCAGTAACCTCTTTCCATTCTGCTGGCCAATCAATTATCTCTATCTTGGGTCATTTGAAGTCACAGGTTTACAACTTGTTTACTAGATTAACAACCTTCCCGTTGTTTTCGTGGTAGATAAAATACATTTTGGTTTAGCACAGATACTGTATATCTGAGATGCAGTAAGGAATGGTTCAACTTATACAGAGTTTTTACTCATTCGATGTGCAATTGTCAGGAGTCAAATGTATAGTTATATACACTGCTCAAAAAAATAAAGGGAACATTTAAACAACACAATGTAACTCCAAGTCAATCACACTTCTGTGAAATCAAACTGTCCACTTAGGAAGCAACACTGATTGACAATACATTTCACATGCTGTTGGGCAAATGGAGTAGACAACAGGTGGAAATTATAGGCAATTAGCAAGACACCCCCAATAAAGGAGTGGTTCTGCAGGTGGAGACCACAGACCACTTCTCAGTTCCTATGCTTCCTGGCTGATGTTTTGGTCACTTTTGAATGCTGGCAGTGCTTTCACTCTAGTGGTAGCATGAGACGGAGTCTACAACCCACACAAGAGGCTCAGGTAGTGCAGCTCATCCAGGATGGTACATCAATGCGAGCTGTGGCAAGAAGGTTTGCTGTGTCTGTCAGCGTAGTGTCCAGAGCATGGAGGCGCTACCAGGAAACAGGCCAGTACATCAGGAGACGTGGAGGAGGCCGTAGGAGGGCAACAACCCAGCAGCAGGACCGCTACCTCTGCCTTTGTACAAGGAGGAGCACTGCCAGAGCCCTGCAAAATGACCTCCAGCAGGCCACAAATGTGCATGTGTCTGCTCAAACGGTCAGAAACAGACTCCATGAGGGTGGTATGAGGGCCCGACGTCCACAGGTGGGGGTTGTGCTTACAGCCCAACACCGTGCAGGACGTTTGGCATTTGCCCGAGAACACCAAGATTGGCAAATTCGCCACTGGCGCCCTGTGCTCTTCACAGATGAAAGCAGGTTCACACTGAGCACGTGACAGACGTGACAGAGTCTGGAGACGCCGTGGAGAACGTTCTGCTGCCTGCAACATCCTCCAGCATGACCGGTTTGGCGGTGGGTCAGTCATGGTGTGGGTTGGCATTTCTTTGGGGGGCCGCACAGCCCTCCATGTGCTCGCCAGAGGTAGCCTGACTGCCAGTAGGTACCGAGATGAGATCCTCAGACCCCTTGTGAGACCATATGCTGGTGCGGTTGGCCCTGGGTTCCTCCTAATGCAAGACAATGCTAGACCTCATGTGGCTGGAGTGTGTCAGCAGTTCCTGCAAGAGGAAGGCATTGATGCTATGGACTGGCCAGCCCGTTCCCCAGACCTGAATCCAATTGAGCACATCTGGGACATCATGTCTTGCTCCATCCACCAACGCCACGTTGCACCACAGACTGTCCAGGAGTTGGCGGATGCTTTAGTCCAGGTCTGGGAGGAGATCCCTCAGGAGACCATCCGCCACCTCATCAGGTGCATGCCCAGGCGTTGTAGGGAGGTCATACAGGCACGTGGAGGCCACACACACTACTGAGCCTCATTTTGACTTGTTTTAAGGACATTACATAAAAGTTGGATCAGCCTGTAGTGTGGTTTTCCACTTTAATTTTGAGTGTGACTCCAAATCCAGACCTCCATGGGTTGATACATTTTATTTCCATTGATAATTTTTGTGTGATTTTGTTGTCAGCACATTCAACAATGTAAAGAAAAAAGTATTTAATAAGAATATTTAATTCATTCAGATCTAGGATGTGTTATTTTAGTGTTCCCTTTATTTTTTTGAGTAGTGTATTTAGCATATCAGTCCATTGTTTAAAAAATGTTTTTGTTAAAGGACCACATGAATTGATTTCTAATTCTATGGTTAGGACAACACAAAATAACCATACACTTGCCCTTTAAAAGTCATTGAGAAAACCTACTGATCAAAGCACAAAGGACAAGTGTGTCTGTGGGCAAATGAAACCTGAAAAGTATCTGAGTGACTTTTACTTTGGTGTTCAGCTGAAACTAACAGGGACAAAGTCTACATGAAGGAACAGGCTCAGGCCTGTGTGTGTGTGTGTGTGTGTGTGTGTGTGTGTGTGTCATTTGAAAGAAAGCATTTATAACTGCTTAGCAAACTCTACCAGTACTAATTTCAGTGCAGTTAATTGTTAGCAGTAACAAACAGCCTTAGGATGATCCCATCTAAGATACAGGTGATGGATGCTATAGATCTTAAGAAACAGCAGAACCAGGGACCAACACTTAGAACATTACTTGCAAGCCAGTACTGCCATCAAAGAGAGCCCAAACTAAATACTGTGTTGAGGGGTGGGCTCCATGAATTCACTTCACAGATTCCAAACAACATTAAAACAATGACCAAATCAGGCACACACACAGCATCACAGAGAGGAAGCGATTGGGGGGGTGGGTCCCACAATAAAGAGATTTTAAAATACATTACCAGTATAATTCTAGTGCATAGTATGTCATTACAGCATGAAATTAAACTACATGGTAGCAGTGTAACCAAAGAATGGTTTCAAACTAAAATCCATTCTGGGAACACATTTTCGTTTTTACAATAGCAACCTCACCAGAAGTGTGTATAGCATTCAATGCTACCTACAGCATGTAGACAGGAAGACAAAATAACCGTACTTTTCATGACAATAAGTCTGCGCCATAGTGGGAGCAGAAAACATGACCCCATTACTTTCACGAGTTATCATTTGACGTTACTTCCATGGCAGCTGGCCATCGCTGCCTAATCAAGGGGAAACATTGACATGAACATTCCAAGACTGTCTGCAATGGAATGCATCTGGCACTGTGTGATAGTGCTAAGCCTTTGTGGAAATGTGAAACTATAATAAATGAATATGCTCAGATTTCTAACCATAGTATAATGTTTAAGTTAAGTAAAAGCCTGTGTCAAGCAGCACAGTGTCTGGGTTTGTTACTGTAGCTTTCTGTTTGACAAAGTTGGGTTGTAAAAGTATGAATAGAGTCATAAAAGTCTTATGTAAACTTTCTCCTCTCCCCTTCCTCTCTCTATCACTCTATTCTGTAGCTCCCTTTCTCACAGTGTGTTACTCTCTCTCTCTCACTCGCTAGCTCTTACACACACACACAAACACACACATTCCGGTGTGCGCTCATTGCGTACAGGAACCCGTCAGTGTAATTTGTTCCATGCGGGTTATGCGGACTACTCCCTTTGTTTCGTGTTTCTGGTTTACAGCTCTGACATCATCAGTGCGAGCCGAGCAAAGTAAAAATAATGTCAGAGAGAACTACATCTGTCTGGAGAGAAACCAGGGGGTTACCATCATCATACTTACGTGTGCGCTTTCAGTGTTAGTTAAATAAAAAATAAATAAAAATGTAATTAGAGAGGAGGGTGTGTACCATCATCCTACTGTCCTGAGTAAAGGGAACTTTGTGAAGTGTGTGTGTGAGAGAGAGAGAGAGAAAGTGAAGTTTGAGGAGTACTGTGAGTGAAGAGAGCTCCACTGTGGACTTTGTAGTGATGAGCTCATCCTGACTACGTGGGATGGGAGGCCAGGAGAGGCCTCGGGCACAGTAGGTCTGTACTGGATCTGTCACACACACAGTTAACAAAAAACATAGTTATGGCAACATAGGTATAATTTATATATATATATATATATATATATATATTTTATATAAATAAAAGACACACATGATCAACACAATACAAACCTCACAATCTAATGTAAAAGTGATTGCTAGAAAACTACATCCTGACATTTTAGACCAGGGGAAGGAAACAAATTGACAACAACTAAGTCCCCCAAAAATGTGCATTTGTAAATAACAATAATTTCCTACTGTGATCGCACTGAGACACGATCGAGACTCTTTTTTGATTCATGGGAATATTTGGGAACAGATTTCCTTAATTAAACAAATGTTTTGCTCTATTCCTGGTGATTTCCTGGTGATTTTCCTGGTGACTGCATATGCTGCCATAGAAATATAATTAATATACCGCACATCCCCATTCAAGTCAATGATGGCATAATGGGTGGACTGGAGGCTATTGTGAGTGTACCCATAAGAGCAAAGCAGGAAGTAAAAGCAGCAAGTGTACCCATCGATATAGATGCGGTAAAGAGGTCACTCAAACTCGATCAAAACAATGGATTTACTATGGAAACACATGGGGAAAGGGCCATGGGGGGGGGGGGGGGGCTATTAGAATACATGCAGGGCCTTCAGAAAGTATTCACACCCGTTTCTTTTTTCAGATTTTGTTGTGTTACAGCCTGAATTTAAAATATATTTCATTTAGATTTTTTGGGGGCACTGGCCTACACCCAATAACCCATAATGTCAAAGTGGAATTGTGTTTTTTGAAATGTTTACAAATTAATAAAACGTGAAAAGCCGAAATGTCTTGAGTCAATACGTATTTAACCCCTTTCTTATGGCAAGCTTAAATAATTTCAGGAGTAAAAATGTGCTTAATAAGTTGCATGGACTCAATGTGTGCAATAATAGTGTAATTGTGAATGACTACCTCATCTCTGAACCCCACTCATAAAATTTTCAGTAAGGTCCCTCAGTTGAGCAGTGAATTTCAAACACAGAAATCAGGGAGGTTTTCCATTGCCTCGCAAAGAAGGGCACCAATTGGTAGATGAGAAAGAAAATAAAGCATACATTGAATATACCTTAGAGCATAGAAAAGTTATTCATTACACTTTGGATGGTGTATCAATACACCCAGTTACTACAAAGATACAAGCGTCCTCCCTAACTCAGTTGCCGGAGAGGAAGAAAACCACTCAGAGATTTCACCATGAGGCCAATGTTGAAGAGTTACATTGTAGTCCCCGTGCTGTGTACGAAGACCAAACAAACATGTATACCAAACACAGGGTTGAGACCCAAACAAAATAGCGAGGAGTACCTTGATTAAATACACAATCGCACAATGATTATCACACGAGACCCGGAATTATCGCCACAATACACGTGGCACAAAAGCCAAAACACAGCACAGGTACTCACACGACCAGCGGACATTGGAACAATAAATCGACAGGACAACGGTGAACAAAGGGCACACTTATACAATTACTAATCAATGGGAATAGGGGCCAGGTGTGCGTAATGACAGTTCCGGAGGGATCCGTGACAAGAATACAAATATTACAAAACATGTATTCTGTTGGCAACAAGGCACTAAATGAATACTGCAAAAAATGTGGCAAAGCAATTCACTTTTTGTCCTGACAACAAAAGTGTTGTGTTTAGGGCAAATCCAATACATTACTGAGTACCACTCTCCATATTTTTAAGCAGTGGTGACTGCATCATGTTATGGGTATGCTTGTAATCATTAAGGACTTGGGAGTTTTTCAGGATAAAAATAAATGGAATGGAACTAAGCACAGGAAAAATCCTGGTTCAGGGAAACCTGGTTCAGTCTGCTTTCCACTCGACACAGAGATTAATTCACATTTCAGCAGGACAATAACCTAAAACACAAGACCAAATCTACAATGGAGTTGCTTATCAAGAAGACAGTGAATGTTCCTGAGTGGCCGAGTCACAGTTTTGACTTAAATCTACTTGAGAATCTATGGCAAGACCTGAAAATTATTTTCTAGCAATGATCAACAACCAATTTGACAGAGTTTGATTAATTTTTTTAATAAATGGGGATACGTTGCACAATCCAGGTGTGGAAAGCTCTTAGAGACTTACCCAGAAAGACTCACAGCTGTAATCGCTGCCAAATGTGTTTCTACAAAGTATTGACTCAGAGATATGAATACTTATGTAAATACTATATTTCTGTTTTTAATTTTCAACACATTTGCAAACATTTCTAAAAACATGTTTTCACTTTGTCATTATGGGGAATTGTGTGTAGATGGGTGAGAAAAAAAATACATATTTAATCCATTTTTAATTCAGGCTGTAATAACAAAATGTGGAATAAGTCAAGGGGTATGAATACTTTCTGAAGTCATTGTAAATAAAATACAAGTTTATTTGTCACGTGTGTCGAATACAACAGGAGACCTTACAGTGAAATGCTTATTTACAAGTCCTTAAACATCAATGCATCAAGCAGTTAAGAAAAATAAGTGTTAAGTAAAAAATTTAAAATAAAAATGTTAAGTTACAAATAATTAAACAGCTGCAGTAAAATAACAATAGCGAAGATATATACAGGGGGTACCTGGTACAGAGTCAATGTGGAGGCTATATACAGGGGGTACCTGGTACAGAGTCAATGTGGAGGCTATATACAGGGGGTACTGGTACAGAGTCAATGTGGAGACTATATACAGGGGGTACCGGTACAGAGTCAATGTGGAGGCTATATACAGGGGGTACCTGGTACAGAGTCAATGTGGAGGCTATATACAGGGGTACTGGTACAGAGTCAATGTGGAGGCTATATACAGGGGTACCTGGTACAGAGTCAATGTGGAGGCTATATACAGGGGGTACCGGTACAGAGTCAATGTGGAGGCTATATACAGGGGGTACCGGTACAGAGTCAATGTGGAGGCTATATACAGGGGGTACCGGTACAGAGTCAATGTGGAGGCTATATACAGGGGGTACCGGTACAGAGTCAATGTGGAGGCTATATACAGGGGGTACCGGTACAGAGTCAATGTGGAGGCTATATACAAGGGGTACCGGTACAGAGTCAATGTGGAGGCTATATACAGGGGGTACCGGTACAGAGTCAATGTGGAGGCTATATACAGGGGGTACCTGGTACAGAGTCAATGTGGAGGCTATATACAGGGGGTACCTGGTACAGAGTCAATGTGGAGGCTATATACAGGGGGTACCGGTACAGAGTCAATGTGGAGCTATATATATACAGAGTCAATGGGGCTATATACCGGTACAGAGTCAATGTGGAGGTTATATACAGGGGGTACCTGGTACAGAGTCAATGTGGAGGCTATATACAGGGGGTACCTGGTACAGAGTCAATGTGGAGGCTATATACAGGGGGTACCGGTACAGAGTCAATGTGGAGACTATATACAGGGGGTACCGGTACAGAGTCAATGTGGAGGTTATATACAGGGGGTACCGGTACAGAGTCAATGTGGAGGCTATATACAGGGGGTACCGGTACAGAGTCAATGTGGAGGCTATATACAGGAGGTACCGGTACAGAGTCAATGTGGAGGCTATGTGGAGGCTATATACAGGAGGTACCGGTACAGAGTCAATGTGGAGGCTATATACAGGGGGTACCGGTACAGAGTCAATGTGGAGGCTATATACAGGGGGTACCGGTACAGAGTCAATGTGGAGGCTATATACAGGGGGTACCGGTACAGAGTCAATGTGGAGGCTATATACAGGGGGTACCGGTACAGAGTCAATGTGGAGGTTATATACAGGGGGTACCGGTACAGAGTCAATGTGGAGGCTAAATACAGAGGGTACCAGGTACAGAGTCAATGTGGAGGCTATATACAGGGGGTACCGGTACAGAGTCAATGTGGAGGTTATATACAGGGGGTACCGGTACAGAGTCAATGTGGAGGCTATATACAGGGGGTACAGAGTCAATGTGGAGGAACAGAGTCAATGTGGAGGCTATATACAGGGGTACCGGTACAGAGTCAATGTGGAGGCTATATACAGGGGTACCGGAACAGAGTCAATGTGGAGGTTATATACAGGGGGTACCGGTACAGAGTCAATGTGGAGGTTATATACAGGGGGTACCGGAACAGAGTCAATGTGGAGGCTATATACAGGGGGTACCGGAACAGAGTCAATGTGGAGGCTATATACAGGGGGTACCGGAACAGAGTCAATGTGGAGGCTATATACAGGGGGTACCGGTACAGAGTCAATGTGGAGGCTATATACAGGGGGTACCGGAACAGAGTCAATGTGGAGGCTATATACAGGGGGTACCGGAACAGAGTCAATGTGGAGGCTATATACAGAGGGTACCGGAACAGAGTCAATGTGGAGGCTATATACAGGGGGTACCTGGTACAGAGTCAATGTGGAGGCTATATACAGGGGGTACCGGAACAGAGTCAATGTGGAGGCTATATACAGGGGGTACCAGTACAGAGTCAATGTGGAGGCTAAATACAGGGGGTACCGGTACAGAGTCAATGTGGAGGCTATATACAGGGGGTACCGGAACAGAGTCAATGTGGAGGCTATATACAGAGGGTACCGGAACAGAGTCAATGTGGCTATATACAGGGGTATGGTACAGAGTCAATGTGGAGGGGTACCTGGTACAGAGTCAATGTGGAGGCTATATACAGGGGGTACCTGGAACAGAGTCAATGTGGAGGCTATATACAGGGGGTACCAGTACAGAGTCAATGTGGAGGCTAAATACAGGGGGTACCGGAACAGAGTCAATGTGGAGGCTATATACAGGGGGTACCGGAACAGAGTCAATGTGGAGGCTATATACAGGGGGTAGGCTATATACAGGGGGAACAGAGTCAATGTGGAGGCTATATACAGGGGGTACCGGAACAGAGTCAATGTGGAGGCTATATACAGGGTGTACCGGTACAGAGTCAATGTGGAGGCTATATACAGGGGGTACCGGAACAGAGTCAATGTGGAGGCTATATACAGGGGGTACCGGTACAGAGTCAATGTGGAGGCTATATACAGGGGGTACCGGAACAGAGTCAATGTGGAGGCTATATACAGGGGGTACCGGTACAGAGTCAATGTGGAGGCTATATACAGGGGGTACCGGAACAGAGTCAATGTGGAGGCTATATACAGGGGGTACCGGTACAGAGTCAATGTGGAGGCTATATACAGGGGTACCGGTACAGAGTCAATGTGGAGGCTATATACAGGGGGTACCGGAACAGAGTCAATGTGGAGGCTATATACATGTGGGGGGTACCGGAACAGAGTCAATGTGGAGGCTATATACAGGGGGTACCGGAACAGAGTCAATGTGGAGGCTATATACAGGGGGTACCGGAACAGAGTCAATGTGGAGGCTATATACAGGGGGTACCGGTACAGAGTCAATGTGGAGGCTATATACAGAGGGTACCTGGTACAGAGTCAATGTGGAGGCTATATACAGGGGGTACCGGAACAGAGTCAATGTGGAGGCTATATACAGAGGGTACCTGGTACAGAGTCAATGTGGAGGCTATATACAGGGGGTACAGAGTCAATGTGGAGGAACAGAGTCAATGTGGAGGCTATATACAGAGGGTACCTGGTACAGAGTCAATGTGGAGGCTATATACAGGGGGTACCGGAACAGAGTCAATGTGGAGGCTATATACAGGGGGTACCGGTACAGAGTCAATGTGGAGGCTATATACAGGGGGTACCGGTACAGAGTCAATGTGGAGGCTATATACAGGGGGTACCGGAACAGAGTCAATGTGGAGGCTATATACAGGGGGTACCGGAACAGAGTCAATGTGGAGGCTATATACAGGGGGTACCGGTACAGAGTCAATGTGGAGGCTATATACAGGGGGTACCGGTACAGAGTCAATGTGGAGGCTATATACAGGGGTACCGGAACAGAGTCAATGTGGAGGCTATATACAGGGGGTACCGGAACAGAGTCAATGTGGAGGCTATATACAGGGGGTACCGGTACAGAGTCAATGTGGAGGCTATATACAGGGGGTACCGGAACAGAGTCAATGTGGAGGTTATATACAGGGGGTACCGGAACAGAGTCAATGTGGAGGCTATATACAGGGGGTACCGGAACAGAGTCAATGTGGAGGCTATATACAGGGGGTACCGGAACAGAGTCAATGTGGAGGCTATATACAGGGGGTACCGGAACAGAGTCAATGTGGAGGCTATATACAGGGGGTACCGGAACAGAGTCAATGTGGAGGCTATATACAGGGGGTACCGGAACAGAGTCAATGTGGAGGCTATATACAGGGGGTACAGGGGGTACCGGAACAGAGTCAATGTGGAGGCTATATACAGGGGGTACCGGAACAGAGTCAATGTGGAGGCTATATACATGGGGGTACAGGGGGTACAGAGTCAATGTGGAGGCTATATACAGGGGGTACAGGAACAGAGTCAATGTGGAGGCTATATACAGGGGGTACCGGAACAGAGTCAATGTGGAGGCTATATACAGGGGGTACCGGTACAGAGTCAATGTGGAGGCTATATACAGGGGGTACCGGAACAGAGTCAATGTGGAGGCTATATACAGGGGGTACCGGAACAGAGTCAATGTGGAAGATATATACAGGGGGTACCGGAACAGAGTCAATGTGGAAGATATATACAGGGGGTACCGGAACAGAGTCAATGTGCGTGGGCACCAGTTAGTCGAGGTAATATGTACATGTAGGTAGAGTTAAAGTGACTATGCATAGATAATAACCAGAGAGTAGCAGCAGCATAAAAGAGGGGTCTGGGTAGCCCTTTGATTAGCTATTCAGGAGTCTTATGGAATGTGGGTAGAAGCTGTTAAGAAGCCTTTTGGACCTAGACTTGGCGCTCCGGTATCGCTTGCCATGCGGTAGCAGAGAGAACAGTCTATGACAAGGGTGGCTGGGGTCACAATTTTTAGGGCCTTCCTCTGACACCAACTGGTATAGAGGTCCTGGATGGCAGGAAGCTTGGCCCGAGTGATGTACCGGGCCATACGCACTACCCTCTGTAGTGCCTTGCGATCAGAGGCAGAGCAGTTGCTATACCAGGCAGTGATGCTCTCGATGTTGCAGCTGTAGAACCTTTTGAGGAGCTGAGGACCCATGCCAAATCTTTTCAGTCTCCCGAGGGGGAATAAGTTTTGTCGTGCCCTCTTCACGACTGTCTTAGTGTGTTTGGACCATGATAGTTTGTTGGTGATGTGGACACCAAGGAACTTGAAGCTCTCAACCTGCTCCATTACAGCCCCATTGATGAGAATGAGGGCGTGCTCGGTCTTCCTTTTCCTGTAGTCCATAATCATCTCCTTTGTCTCGAACACGTTGAGGGAGAGGTTGTTGTCCTGGCACCACATGGCCAGGTCTCAGACCTCCTCCCTATAGGCTGTCACATCGTTGTCGGTGATCAGGCTTACCACTGTTGTGTCGTCAGCAAACTTAATGATGATGTTGGAGTCGTGCCTGACCATGTAGTCATGAGTGAACAGGGAGTACAGGAGGAGACTGAGCATGCACGCCTGAGGGGCCCCCGTGTTGAGGATCAGCGGGGCGGATGTGTTTTTACCTACCCTAACCACCTGGAGGTGGCCTGTCAGAAAGTCCAGGATCTAGTTGATGAGGGAGGTGTTTATTCCCAGGGTCCTTAGCTTAGTGATGAGCTTTGAGGGCACTATGGTGTTGAACGCTGAGCTGTAGTCAATGAATAGCATTCTCACATAGGTGTTCCTTTTGTCCAGGAGGGAAAGGCAGTGTTGAGTGCAATAGAGATTGCATCATGAGTGGATCTGTTGGGGCAGTATACAAATTGGAGTGGGTCTAGGGTTTCTGGGATGATGGTGTTGATGTGAGCTATGAACAGCCTTTCGAAGCACTTCATGGCTACAGACGTGAGTTCTACGGGTTGGTAGTCATTTTGGCAGGTTACCTTAGTGTTCTTGGACACAGAGACTATGATGGTCTGCTTGAAACATGTTGGTATTACAGACTCAGTCAAGGACAAGTTGAAAATGTCAGTGAAGACACATGCTAGTTTGTCAGCGCGTGCTCGGAGTACACATCCTGGTAATCCGTTTGGCCCTGCGGCCTTGTGGATGTTGACCTGTTTTAAGGTCTTACTCACATCCGCTAAGTAGAGCGTGATCATAACAGTCATGTTACTTGCCTCGAAGTGAGCATAGAAGTAATTTAGCTCATCTGGTTGGCTTGTGTCAATGGACAGCTTGCGGCTGTGCTTCCGTTTATAGCCTGTAATAGTTTGAATGCCCTGCCACATCCTACAAGCATCGGAGCAGGTCTAGTATGATTCAATATTAGTCCTGTATTGACAGCTTGATGGTTCGTCAGAGGGCATAGCGGGATTTCTTATAAGATTCCAGGTTAGAGTCCCGCTCCTTGAAAGCAGCAGCTCTACCCTTTGGCTCAGTGCGGATATTGCCTGTGATCCATGGCTTCTGGTTGGGGTATGTACGCACGGTCACTATGGGAACCGTACGTGACGGATTTGACGAATATCCACTTTGTTGGATCAGATTTGTTGAATGTGCGCCAATCCGGTCAATGGAACGTCTGTGTTCCATTGACCTTTATCGCATCTACTGTCTGGGAAAAGACCCATTCAATATGTGCAGTGATTTGTTGATACAAATCAACTGACATTCCACTGCATGAGCCACATCAATTAACATAATTTGAATGAAAATTCTACATTACCAAAGAAACTATTGCATCACAATACCAGGCAGCCATTGTGGGTGTACATATGACTTTACCAGTCATGGGTACACTTGCCAGGGTAATTGCCAGGGTTAGAGATTCCAAGCCTGTTCTATTCATTCTAGGCAACCGGAGACTCGAATGCAACAACAGGTTGTGAAGAGTCCATGTTACCGCAGAAACCACACAAATGCCAGGCTGTCCCGTCTTCAGCCAGCTTTGTGTTTCAAAAAACAAAACACATGACATTCTTCATCCATAACCATCGGTTACACAGTTATACGGTAACTGTGCCAGCTCTACCTGATTAGACCAGTGGTATTAAATAGTGTGTGCAATGTGTAAGGTCCTGACCTCTGCATCGTTGGGAAGGGCTTCTTAGTAAGCATTTCACATAAGAAAGGATACACCCATTGTACTCGGCGCATGTGACAAATAACATTTGATTTAATTTGACAGAACCAAAGGACAAATTCATTCCCTGTGTTGAATGACAGTGGGCTCCTTCAATGAACGTTCAGTTCCATTTATGTTCTAGTTCCCTTGGCCCTTAACCCTTCAAATGTTCCCCGATGTGAACCATTGAGACCATTAGGTAACTAACTATATTAGGTACTGAACCAAACGCCCAGCTGCAGGACCATAAGCAGAGCTATAGGTAAAACTATTACCATAATGTCCCCACGTTAATATAAGTGAAAGCAATCCTGTCCTTTCCCTGGGCAGCACCGTGAGGTGTCAGACAGGTCAGTGACCTGACTCCTTCTCACAATCAGGATGCAAACACTGTTTTATACTGAGCAAAAATATAAAACGCAACATGCAACAATTTCAAAGATTTTGCTGAGTTACAGCTCATGTAGGAAATCTGACAATTTAAATAAATAAATAAATTAGCACCTAATCTATTGATTTCACATGACTGGGCAGGGGCGCAGTCATGGGTGGGCCTGGGAGGGCATAGGCCCACCCACTTGGGAGCCAGGCCCAGCCAGTCAGAATGAGTTGGTCTCCCAAAAAAAACTGCTTTATTACAGACAGAAATACTCCTCCCCCCTCTGACGATCCCGCAGGTGAAGAAGCCGGATGTGGAGGTCCTAGGCTGGCATGGTTACCCGTGGTCTGCGGTTGTGAGGCCGGTTGGATGTAAGTCGCTCTGGATAAGAGCATCTGCTAAATGACTTAAATGTAAATGTAAATGTACTGCCAAATTCTCTAAAACTTCATTGGACGTGGCATGTGGTAGAGAAATTAACATTGAATTATCTGGAAACCGCTCTGGAGGACATTCCTGCAGTCAGCATGCCAATTTCACACTCCATCAAAACTTGAGACATCTGTGGCATTTTGTTGCGACAAAACACCTTTTTTTGTGGCCTTTTATTGTGGCCTTTTATTGTCCCAAGCACCTGTATAATGATCATGCTGTTTAATCTGCTTCATGATATGCCATACCTGTCAGGTGGATGAATTATCTTGGCAAAGGAGAAATGCTCACTAACAGGGATGTAAACAAATTTGTGCATTACATTTTAGAGAAACAAACTTTTTGTGAGTATGGAACATTTCTGGGATCTTTAATTTCAGCTCATGAAACATGGGACCAACACTTTACATGTCGCGTTTATATTTTGTTCAGTGTAATAAGAGATGTCACAAATTATAACATTGCCTAACAAGCTTTTTCGGATTATTGTAAACGGGATATGATGTTTATATGCATTAACTCACAAACAGAATAGTTGAATATCCAGAATAATAAGGGGATCTTGCTGTGCGTGTAAACGTGGTCAGTGTTATCCTGAGAAAGTAGGTGCACGTGGTCAGAGGATAGGGAGGTGTTCTTTCAGGTCTGTGCTTCACACACTGCCAATGCAAAACTAACAGGCTGAATTACCAGGTAGGTAAACTGGATTAACTTGGTATCAAGGGAGGATTGTTGACTCTGAAAGATCCATTGGTTAGCCAAAACAAACATCATATCCATTTCTCCTCAGAAGGACATGGCGATAAGAGATCTTTATCCTTCCACTGAAACAAAGAGCACACTGAGTGCACCGGGCTAACACAGGCGTACTTGGAAATACACGTCAGACTGTTTCCAGCACACATGCTTTAGGCTATGTGTTAGCCAGGTGTGTGTGTGTGTGTGTGTGTGTGAGATACTGAGAAATGCTCTGTCCCGCAATCAGAGTGAAACAGGGGACTATGGGAGGAAGAGCTAGCTATGTGTTGCCCAGTTCCTCCGTAGTAATGTCATTGTTAGTATTTTGGGGGGATTATAAAAAGGGACCTGGTGATAAATAGTCTTTTAGTAATAATGAGATGTTCCAAGCAGCTGTAACATCTGTTAGTGTGCTTTAAGCAAACATCAATGACGTGCGCATGGCCGTAGCATTCACACGGTACTATTCTTCAGAGGGTATTTTGTCTCATTGTAAACTACTTAGTGGGGGTCATAGACTTAATATTTTTCATAGCTAGGGCCAGTAGTTTGTTACTGGTCATGTGAGCTGAGCAGGAAAAACTCTGGACTGACCAGTCCCGTCTACTTATAGCCTGAGTATGTGACCTCAGCTGACTAGGAAAAACTCCTGGCTTTACTCATAGACGATTAATGAACACAGAAAGAATGACATACACTGAGTGTATAAAACATTAAGAACACCTGCTCTTTCCATGACATAGACTAACCAGACAAAATATATGATCCCTTATTGATGTCACGTGTTAAATCCACTTCAATCCGTGTAGATGAAGGGGAGGAGACAGGTTAAAAAATGATTTTTAAGTCTTAAGACAATTGAGACAAGGATTGTGTATGTATGCTATTCAGAGGGTGAATGGGCAAGACAAAATATTGAAGTGCCTTCGAACGGGGTATGGTAGTAGATGGTGGGCTTTTCATGCTCAACCGTTTCCCATGTGTATCAAGAATGGTCCACCACACAAAGGACATCCAGCGAACTTGACAACTGTGGGAAGTATTGGACTCAAGATGGGCTCATGCACCGACGAATGGAGGCTGTTCTGAGGGTAAAAGGGTGGGAGGGGGGGTGCAACTCAATATTAGGAAAGTGTTCTTAATGTTCTGTACACTCAGTGTATGTTCCATGCAAAACATATGTTGCTACAACTTAAAGCTGTGGTCACCAACCTTTTTGGAGTCGAGATCACTTTGTGAGTCAAAATTACAAGCCAAGATCTCTCGTCATTCTTTTTAAACATGAACCTACTTAAAAAAGAGTACTGTAGTAATGAGGTGTGTGCAGTAGGCTATAGGCCCAAAACATTATCACAGCATAATGGCTTTGCTTGAATTTCCCTGCCAATGCATTCTTCTCAAACCATTTGTTTTAAATAATATTTCAACATTTGAGGTAGGCTATATGGAGGTAGGCTATATGGAGGTAGGCTATATGGAGGTAGGCTATGTGGAGGTAGGCTATGTGGAGGTAGGCTATATGGAGGTAGGCTATATGGAGGTAGGCTATATGGAGGTAGGCTATATGGAGGTAGGCTATATGGAGGTAGGCTATATGGAGGTAGGCTATATGGAGGTAGGCTATGTGGAGGTAGGCTATGTGGAGGTAGGCTATGTGGAGGTAGGCTATGTGGAGGTAGGCTATGTGGAGGTAGGCTATGTGGAGGTAGGCTATGTGGAGGTAGGCTATGTGGAGGTAGGCTATGTGGAGGAGGCTATGTGAGGCTAGGTAGGTGGAGGTAGGCTAGGTAGGTGGAGGTAGGCTATATGGAGGTAGGCTATATGGAGGTAGGCTATGTGGAGGTAGGCTATGTGAGGTAGGCTATATGGAGGTAGGCTATGTGGAGGTAGGCTATGTGGAGGTAGGCTATGTGAGGTAGGCTATGGAGGTAGGCTATAGGAGGTAGGCTATATGGAGGTAGGCTATATGGAGGTAGGCTATATGGAGGTAGGCTATATGGAGGTAGGCTATATGGAGGTAGGCTATATGGAGGTAGGCTATATGGAGGTAGGCTATATGGAGGTAGACTATGTGGAGGTAGGCTATGTGAGGTAGGCTATGTGAGGTAGGCTATATGGAGGTAGGCTATATGGAGGTAGGCTATATGGAGGTAGGCTATATGGAGGTAGGCTATGTGGAGGTAGGCTATGTGGAGGTAGGCTATGTGGAGGTAGGCTATGTGGAGGTAGGCTATGTGGAGGTAGGCTATGTGAGGTAGGCTATATGAGGTAGGCTATATGAGGTAGGCTATATGGAGGTAGGCTATAGGAGGTAGGCTATATGGAGGTAGGCTATATGGAGGTAGGCTATATGGAGGTAGGCTATATGGAGGTAGGCTATAGGAGGTAGGCTATAGGAGGTAGGCTATATGGAGGTAGGCTATATGGAGGTAGGCTATATGGAGGTAGGCTATAGGAGGTAGGCTATAGGAGGTAGGTTATATGATCACACCGGTAATGTATCAGTTGTTTCATTACTTGTGAGGCACATCTGAGTGATCATACATATAAATCCTTTCCTTTTTTATTTTACTGGGTGGAGGGAGAGAGCAGCAGACTAAGGGTCCGCCTCTCAACATCCCTCCCCTCTACCTTTCCTCCGCTGACACTGACCAAAAGGGGACACAGTCTTCCAGCTGATGGCAAAACTCAAGTCACATTATTTCTGCCTTGTGCACAAATTAATGTTGTTATTCCTATGACCAGAGAAAGTGAAATATTCCTCTATATAAAGAAGACCCAAACCGCTAATAATAACAACGCAAGCCTATGGATCCACTTTCCTACTCATTCATTACAGCTGCAGTGCTGCTTGTACTGCAAGTAGGAAGAACACACATTTTGTGGCTTATAAAAGGGTTGAATACAAAGTGTTGACAGTGATGAGTAACAACTTAAACATGAACTGATTCATAAAAACAGCTTCTTTTTG
The DNA here is from genome assembly GCF_034236695.1 of Oncorhynchus nerka. Classification (NCBI taxonomy): domain Eukaryota; kingdom Metazoa; phylum Chordata; class Actinopteri; order Salmoniformes; family Salmonidae; genus Oncorhynchus; species Oncorhynchus nerka. The sequence continues at coordinate 85,052,093 of NC_088408.1, forward strand.
CTGTATTCGTTGACCGTCTCTCTAGTCATGGTTTTAAAAGTTTAGAAATCTCAGTATCAGCTTTGCTGTAACTTTCTTTTACGCCTGCTACATTGCTGCAGACACGGTAATCTGAGCCAGCTGATTGGCCAGTGATAGGTCTATAGTGCACTTGATTTGCTCGCCACGGCCCCGCCAGAAAGCCAGTTTGTACCTTCAGACATATGAAATGGTTCAAGGAATGCCTTGGTTGGTGACCACTGACTTAAAGCATAGTTTGGTACAGTGACAATGACCTCTGTTTTGGTGTTGTTAAGTTGTGTGATTTTTTTAATTGATTGAGATCACACAGTCATACAGGGGGAAAATAAAGACAGATAACAGGCTTTACACTCTGTTACATGACATACTTTATACAAATCATGATCAATATATCAAACATCAAAAATGGACAGAGTAACAAAATAAAAATAGTAGTTTCATCAACCAACTCCAGGGAATTGATTCTGAACACAATGGCCTGAGCGTAACAGGTTGGATCTCTTCGCGCGTATCGCGGCGTCTTGGCAACCAACGGTGATGTTAGAAATAGCGTCTGTCTGAGGGCTCTAGCTGTCGGTCTGTTAACGCAGGCTTGCCGAGAGAGGCCTTTGACAGAGGTGGTCAGACCGGCCCCTGACCTCACAACCTCTGAGATCTGATGCTTATCTCTCTTACAACACTGTGTCTGTGTGTGTGTGTGTGTGTGTGTGGACATGTTTAACTATTCTTGTGGGGACCAGAAGTCCCCACAAGAATAGTAAACAAACAACAATTTGACCAACTGGGGACAACTGCCTTCAACTGAAATGTGTCTTCCGCATTTAACCCAACCCCTCTGAATGAGAGAGGTGCGGGGGGGCTGCCTTAAATCGACATCCACGTCTTCGGCGCCCTGGGAACAGTGGGTTAACTGCCTTATTTCTAGGGGGTTTAGAGTTAAGGTTACAGTTAGTGTTAGAATTATGTTTATGGTTTTAGGCTCCCGAGTGGCGCAGCGGTCTAAGGCATTGCATCTCAGTACTAGAGGCGTCACTGCAGACCCTAGTTCGATTCTACGCTGTATCACAACCGGCTGTGATTGGGAGTCCCATATGGCGGCGCACAATTGGCCCAGTCGTCCGGGTTAGGGTTTGGCTGGGGTAGGTCATCATTGTAAATAAAAATGTGTTCTTAACAGACTTGCCTGGTTAAATAAATAATAAGGTTAAGGTAAAGTATAGGTTAGGGAAAATAGGATTTTGAATGGGACTGAACTGTCAGCTGTACAAGATTGTGTGTGTGGACATGTTTAAATATACTTGGAATTAAGAATAAACTAACAAAAATTTGACCAACTGGGGTCCCTACAAGGTCAAATGCTATTTCTAGGGGGTTTAGGGTGAAACTCTTAAGGATCCGCCCCTTTATTTCAATTTCTGCCTAAAATTACATACCCAAATCTAACTGCCTGAAGCTCAGGCACTGAAGCAAGGATATGCATTTTCTTGGTACCATTTGAAAGGAAACACTTTGAAGTTCGTGGAAATGTGAAAGGAATGTAGGCAAATATAACACAATGGATCTGGTAAAAGATCATACAAAGAAAAGAAAAACCGTTCTTTTGTATTTTTTTGGTATCATCATCTTTGAAATGCAAAAGAAAGGCCATAATGTATTATTTCAGCCAAGGTGCAATTTAAATGTTGGCCACTAGATGACAGCAGTGTATGTGCAAGGTTTTAGACTGATCCGATTAACCATTGCATTTCTGTTAAAAATGATGTATCAAGACAGCCCAAATGTGCCTAATCTGTTTATTAATAACTTTTTATGTTAAAAATTGTGCACTCTCCTCAAACAATAGCATGGTATTCTCTCATTGTAATAGCTCATGTAAATTGGACAGTGCAGTTAGATTAACAAGAATTTAAGCTTTCTGACAATATTAGATATGTCTATATCCTGTGAAATTTTCTTGTTACTTCCAACCTCATTCTAATCACATTAGCTCAAGCATCCCGTGGAAGGGACACCAATCCCGAATACATTTTTTAAGGTTAGAATTGGAGAGTGAGTGAAAGAGGAGGGGGGGTTACTCTCCTGTACGGGTAAGTGTCAGGTGTCACAATTTTCCTGTTCTATAAATATACCACACATGAAAAGTGATAAAAAAAATTGCATTGTGACAGCTGAGGGCACACTGGGTGACATACGCTATACATCTACAAGAGAGGAACAGAACAGTCCACCAGCACTAGGCCTACTGCTCTGAATCCTCCAAAAGGAACAAATGGTACAGACTAAACCTTTGACCTGATCCAATCTTAGGTCAAAAAGATCAAATAGGGGGCACTTATATTTGCCCTGTTTCACACATGTACATAACCTCTACAAGTGTGTGGTGAAATGGAAACTCCCTTGGAAAGTGAGGTCATGAAATGGGATCACCCAGATAATACATTAAGTTTGTTGTAAGTTGAGGGTACGTACGTTTTTGGTTTGCCATTGGTTCTGGGAAAAAGCCATACGTTTCCTGACCGTTTGTAATGGTGTCAATTTTGCCTGTTCTGGGAACATACATGTCTAGGTTGCAGGGACATTATGAGAACATTTTACCATGGTTTGCTGAAAGTTTTCCTGGGAGGTTTTATTAATATTCTGAGAAAGGAAATTCTGAGTTATTTTAAGGTAATTAAATCACGTTCTGAGAACATGTTTCATTTCGGTTAACTGTTTTGAACCCTTAGCACTGATAGGACACATGGAAATGTATTTGCTTAGGCATTAATCATGCAAACAAATTCCTTTTTTGATTGTGACATGGCATCAGTGAGATTCAAACCTACGATCTTCTGTTCTTTAGTCCTGGAATTAGTCCACTGCGACACCAGGACAGAGCTAGCATTCCATGTTTTTTGTGCGTTTAAAAAAAAAGAAATCATACAAAGCTCTTCATTTCAGTCTATTCAGACAGACCCCATTTCAAAGAAAACAAGGCACAGCCAACACACCTGAACACACTAACCAAGATAGCGGATATTAAGTTTTGTTGATGCTGACATTCTGAACGTTACTCATTTTTTCTTGTGGTTTTTATGGAAAGTTGTATTCATGTGCTGAGAACATGACTTTAAATAGAACCATGAGGAAACCTGTAGAAAACGTTATGCTGAAGTACTGAATTTTCCACAGAAGAAAACTGTTTCTTAACATTCTCTGAACAATTTGAAAACATTTTAAATAGAACCATGAGGAGACCTGTAAGAAACATTATGCTGAAGTACTGAAAATCCCACCTACGAAAAACATGGTTCTGAGAACATTATGTGCTAGCTGGGCAGCCATTATTGACAGCACTCTGTGAGCAATTAGGGCTAAGGTGGGCAGATTGTTTTACAAAGTCAGTTCACAGATTCGAACTAGTAACTTTTTGATATCTGGCCCAACGCTCTAAACACTAGGCCGCCTGCTGCCCCAGGATAGGACTAATTCTGTCCAAAAGGCTATTGTCTCCAACACACACAAACAGACAACCATCAGACCACAACACACAAATAAGTGCACAGCTCACGCGCATGGACACACAGACACACAAAATGACAAAATCAAAGATTAGTCGCCTCACACAGCAATTCCGGAAACAGGGTTAAAGTGATTACGATGGCTCTCTCTAGGCTCTTCACTTCCTCTACAGCTGTTCTCCATATCCTTTCCTGTGTGTACACACACACACACTTCCTCTGTCTGAATGCTCAAATCCTCTTCGCTCTATGAAAGCTCATCCATCCTCTTTCTTCTATCAGAGTTCACCCTCTCTTGGTTCATCAACCTCTCCTCTCCTGGTTCACCCCCTCTCCTCTCCTGGTAGACACCATCACCTATCCTCTCCTGGTTCACCCTATCTCCTCTCCTGGTTCACCCTCTCCTCGTAGACCCCATCACCTCTTCTCTCCCCTTTCCTCTCCTGGATCGCCCCCCCTCTTCTCTTGGTTCACCCCATCTCCTCTCCTCTCCTGATTCGCCCCATCTCCTCTCCTGGTTAGCCCCATCTCCTCTCCTGGTTCGCCCCTCTTCTCTCTTGGTAGACCCCCTCTTCTCTCTTGGTAGACCCCCTCTCCTCTCTTGGTTCACCCCCTCTCCTCTCTTGGTTCACACCCTCTCCTCTCTTGGTAGATCCCCTCTCCTCTCCTCTCTTGGTTCACAACCTCTCCTCTCTTGGTTCACAACCTCTCCTCTTCTCTCCTGGTTCACACCCTCTCCTCTCCTGAATCGCTCCCCTCTCCTCTCCTGAATCGCTCCCCTCTCCTCTCCTGAATCGCTCCCCTCTCCTCTCCTCTCCTCTCCTGGATCGCTCCCCTCTCCTCGTTTGTCCCCCTCTCGTCATTTGCACCCCTCTCCTCGTTAGCCCCCCTCTCCGGGTTCACACTCCCTCTCCTCCCCTGGTTCACCCCCTTTCCTTTCCTCTCCTGGTTCTCCCTCTCTCCTGGTTCTCCCGCTCTCCTGTGTGATTAATGGATACAGAACACAGTCAGATTGTTTGTTCATCTGAAGAGAGTAGTGTTAACTGCCTGGTCATGCACTGCTGGAACCAAACACATCTGAAAGTCCAGTGTCACTGCTTCAGTATGCCAAATATCACACAAGACATTCCCTCTCAGGAAAAATAACCAAGGTAATTTGATATTTGGAATATATGGTAGTGATCTTCTAAATAGCTAATTCTGTTGTGCCTTCCCCTGTCCTCCACTCTCTCTCGCTTTGTATGCCAACATTCTCATACAAGTATCGGACTTGCAACCCTCTTCTCCTTAATATACCCTTTCTGTGTCGTGCTGGGGGCTCTAAAATTAGTGATGGATCTGGGGCATACCAAGGGACTCAGGAATACCAAAAACAGCCTTTAATAGATAACTCTGATAAGGTCTGGGAACTGGGAAAACAGCCCAAATTTAACAACTTTTAGAGGCCACTGGGTCAATGTCTACCCCTTAACTACTACATGTTCATTCCCTTTTCTGGTGTGTGTGTGTGTGTGTGTGTGTGTGTGCGCAGTGAATGTACACAAGCCAAACTCAGAGATGAGTAGTCCTATAGATATTGATAATTTTCCACTTCAAACATTAAATATTCATTGGGTTTGTCTAAAGAGATTCAACATAGATGCACGGACAGACACTAAAATAACAAAGACAATTCTCCTACACAAGGCAACACATGACAGCACAAAGTATAGAACCATAGCTACCTTTCAGCTTCATGAGGGTGGGGGCTTGTTCATGAGGGTGGGGGCTTGTTCATGAGGGTGGGGGCTTGTTCATGAGGGTGGGGGCTTGTTCATGAGGGTGGGGGCTTGTTCATGAGGGTGGGGGCTTGTTCATGAGGGTGGGGGATTGTTCATGAGGGTGGGGCTTGTTCATGAGGGTGGGGGATTGTTCATGAGGGTGGGGGATTGTTCATGAGGGTGGGGGATTGTTCATGAGGGTGGGGGCTTGTTCATGAGGGTGGGGGATTGTTCATGAGGGTGGGGGCTTGTTCATGAGGGTGGGGGATTGTTCATGAGGGTGGGGGCTTGTTCATGAGGGTGGGGGCTTGCTCTGTAGCTATGTGTGAGCGACAGCTAGTATGTAAAACAATTCCGTATTTTTCTCTGTTTCCACACAAACAAACAGAAGCACACAGAGAGGAAACGGGCTGACCTGGGCCTCTCAACTATTCTTTCATGGATGAATGCTCCCATTAACGATCTTCAGTTGTCTCCTGAATAAAACTCCTCAGCATTATGTCATGGCTCAGCACTGAGGGAACACACTCCAGGCTGCACACACAAATGCACTGCATAGTGGATAGGTGTTCATCATGACTGATCCTGCCAGATCAGTCACCATGGAAGTCAGGACACGAGAGGTAATAAGCTTTTTTTAGGAAAAACTACTGCAAAGTAGCCAATGATGTCTGAAACAGACATGAATCTTTAGGGAGCATAAATCCTGTTTTTTTTTCTCCTGTGGCTTGCTGAGACTTGTGCTATAACACGATCGAGCAGCATTTTCTCACCTTACAACAAAGGCTCCTCACAAAGTAAGCCTGAGGTGAGATCCATCCATATTTCCTTTGTATTATTATATATATTTTTTTTAACTCTGCATCGTTGCGAAGGGCTCGTAAGCAAGCCTTTCACGGTAAAGTCTACATCCGTTGTATTCGGTGCATGTGACAAATAAGAAAAAACCTGTAGCTAGATAGTGCATAGTTGACAATCTAACCACAGTTGTCTGGAGCGTGCATGGTGCTTGCAGTACTACAGTAGTTGGATTCCTGCATGGGCCACATATACTATACTGAATGTGTTGACTGTGCATCTACTACCATTTTACACTTTGCGGGTATATTTTTAAGACAAAATCACTCTCACTTGCAGTAATAACTACTATCCAAATGTTAATCAAGGATTTTTTTTTTTACCTCTCTACCATGATAGGGTTTTTCACACACCCTACACCTTCCAGCACCAGCACCCTACACCTTCCAGCACCCTACACCTTCCAGCACCAGCACCCTACACCTTCCAGCACCAGCACCCTACACCTTCCAGCACCCTACACCTTCCAGTACCCTACACCTTCCAGTACCCTACACCTTCCAGTACCCTACACCTTCCAGTACCCTACACCTTCCAGTACCCTACACATTCCAGTACCCTACACCTTCCAGTACCCTACACATTCCAGCACCCTACACATTCCAGCACCCTACATCTTCCAGCACCAGCAGCAATGTTCCCTCTAAACTGCAGCCCCGAGACTGCTGCACAGAGCCCAGAAGAACTATCAGCCCAAGGAGAGAAGCATGAGATTTAACTTCACTCAACTTCGTATAGTTTTCCCTGTTAGTTAACACTATCAACGTTTCCCTTTACTGTGGCAATTGGGATGGAATCATCTCAATATTAGCCACTTCCCATTCAACATACCGAAACCAAATTAACTATGCAAGAGATTTTGCTGTAGGCAGAACACATCAGAGTAGGATTCTACTGAGCACGACTCAGCCCGTACTCTACACAGACCGGTGCAGCATAACCAATTAAAGCTGCAAAAGGAATATATGCGAATAGAACATTCCCATATACGGATCTATGCAATACAGCTGTGGTCGTGAGTAGTTTAGCTTGTTTTGAGATCAAAGCAAGAGCTGCATGTAGCCTCGTGTGCACATTTTGTTTATATCCTTTGCTAGTTAGTGAGTTATTAGCCCAGTTAGGTAAAGGGGCAGTGTTGTATTTTGAGACGGTCTTGAATAAGCTAAGTAGCCATTGGCAGAGGGTAGCATAATGTGTCTGATTCTCTGTAATAATGGTATGGGAATAATAATGCATTTTATTTTGTAAAGTGGTTTCTTGCATCAAACAACAAAAAAACATTTTCAGTCACCACCTTGTCTGAAGGACAAGTGGATAAACAGGTTAATGCCAAGCCCTGCAAGTTTTTCCTCAAAAGGCTTATGGAATGCAGGCCTACATTGAACACCACACATTGGCTGGAAGTTGCACAGAATTTTCAATGTTCAAGTTCGCACTCAGCAGACCGGAAATTTGCTCAGTACCCCAAAAGATTTGAGGGAACATTGACCAGCAGGCATCTCCGATTACCTAAAACTGTCCTTTTCCAATATTGTTAGAATGTATTAGTAATAGTCTCGTAATGTTCAACTTCCTTCGTGGGCACTGCCAGTATAACCAATGAACCACTCAGCACAAGTCAGCTGACAAGACATGGTGGACATGGTCACACCGTAGTGAGTCAGCTATGGCATGTAGGACTACATCAGGTTTAGTGACAGAGTTAGTGGCTCACACTATTTCACAATGCCCAGTGCCCACTGTGTACCCTCACTCTTTTACTCTGTCTGTCTTGCTTTCCTTCAAAACCATCTTAAAGATCCATCATCTTGTCTGTGTCTATCTCATTACATATTGCTGAAGTAAAACCCACTGATTCAGCAAACAGCCATATTATCTTGTGCCTGGGAATAAATGGTGATTAACATTCCAATAGCATTCATCTGCATAGATGTAACCGCCATTTAACTAGGCAAGTCAGTTTAGAACAAATTCTTATTTACAATGACGGCCTAGGAACTGTGGCAGAACGACAGATTTTTACCTTATCAGCTCGGGGATTCAATCTAGCAATTTTTCGGTTACTGGCCCAACGCTCTAACCACTTGGCTACCTGCCGCCCCAAAGTGGCAGGTACCTGCCGCCCCACGTCAGAGGTAGCTGTTGGCTTTAGAAAGACAGCTGCCATTTTCTCACCATGTTTCTCCTTAGTTCACCTCAGTAGAAGTGAGGGGAATGCTTGTCTGTGTTTGTGACCTTTCAATGACAGATGGTGTTGTTTGTACTACAATGTTTGGTTTATTGTCTGTTTTGCCAGCTTAAGATAAAGCCCTAAAATCTGCATGTTTGTTTTCATCAGACGATCCATCAATTCATTCCTTTTCCTCTATTCGAGAAAACTTCTCTCAGTTTAAGAACATGTTCGCATTTCATTCGAGATACAACACTCGTCCCTTCATTCTAGAACATTTGTTCCTTCACTCTAGAACACCTTTTATTCTAGAACAGAGGTTGAACAAGACAATTGCCTCAGGTAAGAGGAGGCCATCCATCCAACATAGTTTGGTTACCAACTTCCTCGATTAAAAAAGGGCAACAGTATCTGAAAACAGGGAAGACATGGATCGGCAATGCTATTCTCTTAGCCTGTTCTGTTGGCCAACAACGGAGGCATGAATCTAAAATCGCAGGCTGGCACCTAGGCTACAATTCTGTTGCTACACGTCTGCTATCCCAACAACACATCTGAATTCAACAACACACTTTTCCCTTTACTCTCCTTCATTTAAACCGCTGATGACGTTTGTTCAGGTGGCTTGGGTTCCACGGCTGCTGCCAATGTGACAGTTGTGAATGGGGAAGCGCGTACACACACATGCAGGCATCATGAGCACAGGGTCTACTGCAGGATGTTGCCCTCGTCAGAGCTAAGATTACACACACACACAGGAATTCACACGCTCCTTACACACACGTAATGGAGATGCCTCCCTTCCACAGCTCAGCGAATAGAAGAAGCATATCTCAGAGGAAATGCTTCCTAAAAATCAAGAACAAGTGACGCTTAGTATTTTAACAGGAAGAAACACTGCTGCCCTCGCTGTTCTATAACTCTTCCAGGGTAGTCTGACATGTAAAACACTTCTGCTTTCACATTGATGAAACTAGCATTTAAGGCACAATGCGGATGCTCAACTTCCAGTTACTTTGTCTTCTCAAGACGTTTTGGAGGACTGAGGGGAAAGGTCTTTGTGAGTGCAAAGGCACAAAATGCAGAGGAACAGGATAACAAGCGGAGTAATTGTGTGTTTTAATTAAAATTGACTGTTTGCACTTTCCCCATTGTCACAAGACAAGTAGAACTTTTGGATTGCACCTTTATTATTTCTATGTTCAACACGTCAGCATCTTCCAACACGGTGGGCTGTGACTGGTAATATGAGCTGTTAGGTGATCCTCAGCAGAGATGAGATGGCTGAATGGAGGTTTGTATTTCACTGCATCATCCCCTCAGCATCCTCCACAAAAACAAGAATACTGGACACCAGGGAGAAACGGAGGGAGATTTCCTGATTCTGAATTATACTCAGGTCTTACTAGCTACTTTGTTGTTTGTTGGTATTTGAGACAGAGCAGGTGAGATACACTTCCTGGAATCTCAACTGTGATGTCATCAAAGGTCCTCTTCAGCAGGCCTGAATAAGTTCTACTCCATCCTCTGGCCCCTTAACAAATCCTCCCTTGTGATCACTTACCTTACATGACTGAATTGGCTAACGTGAAGCTGCGCTTAGACCAACTCAGTCATGTCAGATTAGTGATGATTACTTACTTCAAAGGAATAAAGGAGAACAGAGGGATGCATTTACCAAGTACTGGAATAGGGCCTCTCTCTCCCTGGTCAGCTCTGCAGAAGTCAGGGGATATTGATGGATTTTTATTTCTCTGCTTGGCTACAGTTCACTTTATTCCATTTATTTGGGAAGTGTGAGGACGCTGGCGTAAACACTGGGAGCTGAGTGGAAACTGGGATTTCCTGTTGTCTCTCTGACTCTGGGAGCATTCGGACAGGGAATGAGGATCTCTCCGTTCAGCCTTGGCTGAGACACACTTGCATAAACAAACAGGAATATGTATGGTTCTCTCTTCTCCATTCACATTCTCACTATGTCCCTGTGCTGTGACCTCAACCAGCCTCGGCATACAGCGTAAGTACACAGCACACATACACACAGATAGGAGCATCCCTGTACACCCCGGACTTTGACAGAATCTCACAGGCATTCATTCAACCGTTGGCACTCTGGGCTCTGTCAGTTACGGCCCCTAGTCATTCTAACATTTCCAGGCAGAATCTAAACAACTAAGCACTCATTAGACTCGATACACAACACACTCCAATCAGCAATGAATCACAAAAGATAAGTTGACAGTTGATCACTTGTTATGGGGCCATCTTCAACGAGATCTTATAAATAAACCACCAGCTCTTCACAGTTCAAATCTCTGTTGATAATGTCTGCCTTTTCACTATCAACTCTGAGCAAAAAGCAACAGTGAATCTACTGATGACCAATGAAAACCCCTTTCAGTTTTTGGGATGTACCAGACCATGGTTTACACACTGTTGTGCCAACCCAACCCGTACTATGCTGGCTCGGGTATAGAGCAGCTGGGACAACAAGGATATGTCACGGGTCGCCATGTCATCTTCTTATTTCATTCAATTTAAAGGGACACCACCAAAAAATGACTTCAAAATAGATCTGTTATTTTCATTATCATGCACATATCTGAACATATGACAGTTCCATGTTATTCAGATTAGAGGACACTATACCACTCCTGGACCAGCAGTGGTTCACATTCATGACTAGACTATTTCATATTTTTGGATCACCTGAGGACTGGTTGCCAAATACAGTACCTGTGCTATAGAGACTGTTTGATGCTCTGATTTTCTTTGGAATCATCTGTGATCTGGCAGTTTTTATTTGACACTAGTAGGCTGGTTTCAAGCTGCATCTCAAAACAACGAAGGACCCTTGTATGGCAGTGGTACACTGACTGCAAACATCCGTCTCTTTCTCTCTGTCTGTCCTATCTTTGACCCAGAGTGCAGCCAATCCATAAGTATGTCATTATTACTGGGAGATAACCACTAGGCCAGCCATAGGAACACTGCCTTCTCCTGCGTCACTGCTCAACTCCACAGAGAGCCTGTAGCCACATTACACCATGCACAACTCTGTGTGTGTGTGTGTGTATCTAACGGTGCATTTCTCAGAGTGAGAGGAACACAGCCTTCTCAGTTTTTAAAAATGTATTCAGATAGACGGGACGCTGTATCTTATGGCATTAACACGACATAAGAGCCATAACATTCTCATTAGTAACGTACTGCAATGCCAATAATTTCATCAGTTTGGATCCTTGGTCGAGTCTGAAGTGAAGGGATAGGCCTATGTGCACGTGAAAGGATATTTCCTTAAAGATTAATGAAGGTTAATAACTAAACAGCTCCGAAACTCTCCACCTGCCGAACACACAGATTATGACCTAACACAAACAGACGGTAAAAATGAAATTGACAGAACCTAAGTGCCCAATCACACGGTTGTTTGGGGTATCGAAGTAAAAAAAAAAAAGGCTGCATTTTGCTGCACGGAGACCACCATAGCATTTAGATTCCGATCACGTCATAGATCATCATAAATGTGCCACTGCCAACTGTAGCAAATGATCATCAGACCAGAGTTTGACCCCAGTTCTAGTCATACTGTCTGAACATGTCGAATATTGCGAAAGAATGGTTACGGTTTCACTGGTGGGCTCTACTACAGTCTAATCATAATCACGCAGAAAACAATTCGTTAAACCAAACGTAAAGCTGATGTGCGGGGTTATTTTTTTAAATTACATTTAGAGGGACCTTTGTTCACAAACGTAGGGACTGTCAAACGATTTTAACCTACAGGCCTAAACATACATAGGCTAGATTGGACATCCATTGAGCTAGGAATGGATACATTTAAGGGTTTAAAAGCCTATCATAAGCAATAAAACATGTGGTTTGGTGATGATGAAGGTGGTGGTGTATGGTATAAAGTAGATTTTAGAGCAGCATAGCATCTATAAATATCATGTTCAGAGACAATTTAGATTGCATCACTGTAGCATTCAACACAAAATGGAATTCGAACCCCATTCTACGCGTCAAAATGGTTCATTCATTTTATTAGGCTGTTTGAAGACCTACCTTCTCTTGCTTTTAACAGTACCGTATTGGCCACAATATTCTCCAGCTCCATCTAAAATCCTTTGATTTAGCTGAATAGATGCGTTGTTGTTTTTACGTCGGCACAGCAACACCTTGCTCTTCACGGCTAAATTGCTTTTCGTTTTACTCCAAATCCGAATCAAATGTATACATTTCAAATTCCTTGAAAGTCTATACACAGGCTATCGAGGAAATCCTTGTAATATTAACTAGGGCATGGTTCATATTGTCGGCTCTGAATACAGCGTCCGGAGGGCATTTCCATTCCAATTCCGGAGACTGTTGTGTTTCGTGCGAAATTTGGTGCGGAATCAAAGAAGGATAGGACTGTTGAGCCATCAATACATCCCGAAACAGCCCGAGACCTCGGCAAGACCTACATCCTTTGGTAACGCATTCGTAACAGCGGCTGAAGCACAGACCAGTAGCACTGGTGGGAGTTGGTGAAGTGTACTAGACTCAACGTGCTCCACCTCTTGGTGCGTAATAAAAAAAAAAGGGCTTGGTTTTTTATCTTGGTTGTAACGTTTGGCGGAGCTCTAAGCGGTTTCCCCAGTGGTTCTGGTCAATATGTCGGTTACATTTAGATGTGTACAGTGTGAAAAGTGTACAGTCTATGGAAGTTCAATGATTTATAGTAAGAGTTCGCAAATCTTGATCCACCAAGTTGGTGGTTCCAATATCGGAAGGGGCGTGTTCATATCTGGCCCATGACGTATGCGTTGCTGAGTATGCCTGTCTGGCTGTCAAAGACATCTGATAGCGGCACATTCTTGCCATCCCCTCCCAATGCAATGCCAAGCGGTAGAACTGAAGATGAAATACCTTGGGAGAAAGAATGATATTGATAAAGGTGATGTTCCCCATACATAGGCTATTGGTCCGTTGTTCAAATGCTGTTTTTCATCTGACATGGAAAGCATAAGAACCGCGGTGCACAATAACACATTTTAATTATTAAAACTGACCAAACACAACATCCAATTATCTCAAGATCTCATACAGGCCTACCAGTAGACTTTATGCCATTGGTGATGCTCTGCCTGTCTTCTTAGGTTCATATATACTGAACAAAAATATTAATGCAATATGCAAGAATTTCAATGGTTTTACTGAGTTACAGTTCATATAATGACATCAGTCAATTGAAATGTATTCCTGAGGCCCTAATATATGGATTTCACAAGACTGGGCAGGGGTGCAGCCATGGCCCACCCAATTGGCAGCCAGGTCCACCCACTTGGGAGCCAGGCACAGCCAATCAGAATGAGTTTTTCCCCACAAAAAGTCTTTATTACTAACAAAAATACTCAGTTTCATCAGGTGTCTGGTGGAAGCTGGGCTGGCGTTTGTACACGTGGTCCGCGGTTGTGGATGTACTGCCAAATTCTCTAAAACAGCATTGGAGGCCGCTTATGGTAGAGAAATTAACATTCAATTATCTGGCAACAGCTCTGGTGGACATTCCTGCAGTCAGCATGTCAATTGAACGCTCCTTCAAAACTTGAGACATCTGTGTGTTGTGTTGTATGACAAAACTGGAACACACTCCATCACTCTCCTTCTTGGTCAAATAGCCCTTACACAGCCTGGAGGTATGTTGGGTCATTGTCCTGTTGAAAAACAAATGATATTCCCACCAAGCGCAAACCAGATGAGACTGGACATTTTTACTAATATTAAATGTCAGGAATTGTGAAAAACTGAGTTTAAATGTAGTTGGCTAAGGTGTATGTAAACTTCCCGACTTCAACTGTATGCTGAGCACTTGTTGGCTGCTTTTCCTTCACTCTGCGGTCCAACTCATCCCAAACCATCTCAACTGGGTTGAGGTTGGGTGATTGTGGAGACCAGGTCATCTGATGCAGCACTCCATCCCTCTCCTTCTTGGTCAAATAGCCCTTACACAGCCTGGAGGTGTGTTGGGTCATTGTCCTGTTGAAAAACAAATGACAGTCCCACTAAGCGCAAACCAGATGGGATGGCGTATCGCTGCAGAAAGCTGTGGTAGCCATGCTGGTTAAGTGTGCCTTGAATTCTAAATAAATAACTGACAGTGTCACCAGCAAAGAACCATCACACCTCCTCCTCCATGCTTCATGGTGGGAACCACACATGCAGAGATAATCCGTTCACCTACTCTGCATCTCGTAAAGACACGGCGGTTGGAATCAAAAATCTCAAATTTGGACACACCAGACCAAAGGACAGATTTCCACCGGTCTTATGTCCATTACTTGTGTTTCTTGGCCTAAGAAAGTGTGTTCTTCTTATAGGTGTCCTTTAGTAGTAGTTTTTTTGCAGCAATTTGACCATGAAGGCCTGATTCACGCAGTCTCTTCTGAACAGTTGATGTTGAGATGTGTCTGTTACTTGAACTCTGTGAAGGATTTATTTGGGCTGCAATTTCTGAGCCTGGTAACTCTAATGAACGTATCCTCTGCAGCAGCGGTAACTCTGGGTCTTTCTTTCCTGTGGCGGTCCTCCTGAGAGCCAGTTTCATCATAGCGCTTGATGGTTTTTGCTACTGCACTTGAAGAAACTTTCAAAGTTATTGACATTTTCCAGATTGACTGAACTTTATGTCTTAAAGTAATGGACTGTCGATTCTCTTTGCTTATTTGAACTGTTCTTTCCATGATATGGACTTGGTCTTTTACCAAATAGGGCCATCTTCTGTATACCATCCCTACCTTGCCTCAACACAACTGATTGGCTCAAACACATTAGGAAGGAAAGAAATTCCGCAAATTAACTTTTAACACGGCACACCTGTTAATTGAAATGCATTCTAGGTGACTACATGAAGCTGGGTGAGAGAGTGTGCAAAGCTGTCATCAAGGCAACAGGTGGCTACTTTGAAGAATCAAAAATACATTTTGATTTGTTTAACACTTTTTTGATTACTACATGATTCCATTTCATAGTTTTGATGTAGAAAATAGTACAAAATAAAGAAAAACCCTGGAATGAGTAGGTGTGTTGGAACTTTTGACTGGTACTGTACATGATATACGATTGAATCCGTGTTCATGCATCTCACTGTGCCCGTACCAATATGGGGAATAAAACGTAATGACTTGCGCCTACATATCGACAAGCATAGGGTATTCCAGTTCTTCAGGTCCCATTGATAGGACAGTCTTGAACGAATCTCGTCTAGGTTGTCCTCCCATGATTAAACATTCACCAATAGAACAGAGGGTAGAGACTTGTTATTCTCTATATCGCCATATTTTCATTTTCTGTGTTAGGGATTAGGGCCTGGTCCCAGGTGAGCATTATGTCCTGCGCAGTCGAATCATTGAAGTAGAATTCTTCATCCAAATTGAGGTTAGTGATCGCTGTTCTGATGTCAAGAAGCTATTTTCGGTAATAGGAAATTATGGTGGAAACATTATGTACAAAAAAACTTTAAGATCAGCACAAAAAGAAAAAACACAAAATAGTATATTTGGGCAGGAGCCCGTAAAATGGACGCTATACATCCCAGCGCCATTCTCCGTCAGATTAGCTGATCCCACCTGATCATCTGGTTGGACATGACTTCAACAGGGTCACCAAGAGGGATCAGCCAATGAAGTTGGAAGTCCCACCCAGTTGACTACATTAAAATGATGGAAGCCCTCAATGGCACTGCCCATGCTAATATACTAGAGACCTCCATCACTCTATGAGAGACCACAGTGCCTTCTGCAGTAGAGCAGTAATCCATAGTCAGACTCAAATGAAAATTCCCATTTACAAATTAAACAAAGCAGACTTAAGTAATAAAATAACAAAAACTTTTATGGAAAACAAATCTTGTCATTACAATGTGTCTGCTTACACTAACAGAGTTCATCACTATATACTATTGACTTAGTTCTCAGTGCTATGGTATGAAAATCATAATTGATTTCTCATCAAATGTAGTCTTGTAGACAATCTAGGTTGTGTGGTCTACCCTCAAATCATGCATCACTTAATTCATTGTTTGCTTTCAAACCAATGAGTCATAATCAAAATTAAATCAGTACAGTATTTAGTGTGACTTGCGTCATCTACAAAGCACACATTCTTCTCATAGTCTTCAAAATAATCCCCTATTCAACATATAACTGAGGAGTCCAGTATTACGGAAAAAAATGGAACAGAAGTGCCTTCAGTATTCATCGAGATTATCTGCCTTGGGGATGGATAGGCCTCTGTCCTTCAGTATTCATCGAGATTATCTGCCTTGGGGATGGATAGGCCTCTGTCCTTCAGTATTCATCGAGATTATCTGCCTTGGGGATGGATAGGCCTCTGTCCTTCAGTATTCATCGAGATTATCTGCCTTGGGGATGGATAGGCCTCTGTCCTTCAGTGCGGTCACCTTGGCTTTCTCTGTCTTCTGCTTGGCTTGCTGTTGCAATCGCTGCTCCTCCAGGATCTCCTCTATAGAAACTTGCTGCAAGACGTTGTCACACAGCTTATCAATGTCCTAAAGTGGGATTATATTAAACATACTGTCAACGTACATGTCATGCATGTCCTTCTGGAGAGTAATAGCAGTGGCACACGTGTAAACCCCAGCAACTGATTGTTCTCAACTGATCAAATCAAACTGTATGTCACATACATGCACCAAATTCAACAGGTGTAAACCTTGCCGTAAAATATTTACTTACAAGCCCTTAACCAGCAATGCAGATGTAAAAAATAAATAATAATATTTGCTACAAAAATGTATCAAATATAAAGTACAAAAAAAAGTAACAATAAAATAAAGAGGCTATATACAGTGGGGACCGGTACCGAGTCAATGTGCGGGGGTACCGGTTAGTCCAGGTAATATGTACATGTAGGAGGGGTAAAGTGACTATACATAGATAATAAACAGTGAGTAGCAGCAGCGTAAAAAAGGGGGTCAATATAAATAGTCCAGGTATCCATTTGATTAACTGTATAGCAGTCTTTTGCTTGGGGGTAGAAGCTGTTAAGGAGCCTTTTGGATCTAGACTTGGTGCTCTGGTACTGCTTGCCATGCGGTAGCAGAGATAACAGTTTATGACTAGGGTGGCTGGAGTCTGACCATTTTTAGGGCCTTCCTCTGACAGCACCTGGTATAGAGGTCCTGGATGGCAGGATGCTTGGCCAGTGAGTTCAAGCAAAGACCACCTTAGAACGATAGGATCCTATATTTCTACTGATGAATATAGCCTTAAGATGCTTTTGGGAAACCAGGCCCTGTGTGTGAATCAGCCATGCTACGTAGGTGACAACTAAAGTTTGGGCTGAAGTACAGTGCCTTGCGAAAGTATTCTGCCCCCTTGAACTTTGCGACCTTTTGCCACATTTCAGGCTTCAAACATAAAGATATAAAACTGTATTTTTTTGTGAAGAATCAACAAGTGGGACACAATCATGAACGACATTTATTGGATATTTCAAACTTTTTTAACAAATCAAAAACTGAAAAATTGGGCGTGCAAAATTATTCAGCCCCTTTACTTTCAGTGCAGCAAACTCTCTCCAGAAGTTCAGTGAGAATCTCTGAATGATCCAATGTTGACCTAAATGACTAATGATGATAAATACAATCCACCTGTGTGTAATCAAGTCTCCGTATAAATGCACCTGCACTGTGATAGTATCAGAGGTCCGTTAAAAGCGCAGAGAGCATCATGAAGAACAAGGAACACACCAGGCAGGTGAGATACTGTTGTGAAGAAGTTTAAAGACGGATTTGGATACAAAAAGATTTCCCAAGCTTTAAACATCCCAAGGAGCACTGTGCAAGCGATAATATTGAAATGGAAGGAGTATCAGACCACTGCAAATCTACCAAGACCTGGCCGTCCCTCTAAACTTTCAGCTCATACAAGGAGAAGACTGATCAGAGATGCAGCCAAGAGGCCCATGATCACTCTGGATGAACTGCAGAGATCTACAGCTGAGGTGGGACACTCTGTCCATAGGACAACAATCAGTCGTATATTGCACAAATCTGGCCTTTATGGAAGAGTGGCAAGAAGAAAGCCATTTCTTAAAGATATCCATGAAAAGTGTCGTTTAAAGTTTGCCACAAGCCACCTGGGAGACACACCAAACATGTGGAAGAAGGTGCTCTGGTCAGATAAAACCAAAATTGAACTTTTTGGCAACAATGCAAAACATTATGTTTGGCGTAAAAGCAACACAGCTCATCACCCTGAACACACCAGCCCCACTGTCAAACATGGTGGTGGCAGCATCATGGTTTGGGCCTGCTTTTCTTCAGCAGGGACAGGGAAGATGGTTAAAATTGATGGGAAGATGGATGGAGCCAAATACAGGACCATTCTGGAAGAAAACCTGATGGAGTCTGCAAAAGACCTGAGACTGGGACGGAGATTTGTCTTCCAACAAGACAATGATCCAAAACATAAAGCAAAATCTACAATGGAATGGTTCAAAAATAAACATATCCAGGTGTTAGAATGGCCAAGTCAAAGTCCAGACCTGAATCCAATCGAGAATCTGTGGAAAGATCTGAAAACTGCTGTTCACAAATGCTCTCCATCCAACCTCACTGAGCTTGAGCTGTTTTGCAAGGAGGAATGGGAAAAATTTCAGTCTCTCGATGTGCAAAACTGATAGAGACATACCCCAAGCGACTTACAGCTCTAATCGCAGCAAAAGGTGGCACTACAAAGTATTAACTTAAGGGGGCTGAATAATTTTGCACGCCCAATTTTTCAGTTTTTGATTTGTTAATTAAAAAAGTTTGAAATATCCAATAAATGTCGTTCCACTTCATGATTGTGTCCCACTTGTTGTTGATTCTTCACAAAAAAATACAGTTTTATATATTTATGTTTGAAGCCTGAAATGTGGCAAAAGTTCGCAAAGTTCAAGGGTGGCCGAATACTTTCGCAAGGCACTGTACTTACTAATCATGTGAGTATATTGAAAAACTGCTACACATTCAACTAATTTGTAGTATATCCCCTCTGGTCTAATCAACAGGCTTACTTTAGCACAAACAAATGACTGTGTAGGCCTACTCTACTAAGGAAACTAAAGCAGCCTTGAAGTACTGATAAAGAACAAGAGGGTGGCATGGATGAATACTTACTATTTCTCCAAGCAAAACAACATTCTCTCCTCTCACAATGAAGATTCCTCTGGGGATGTCTCCAAACTTCTTGCCCACATGGATGCGCTCGATTGTTTGATGAAAAACTAGGTTGGCTGAAAGAGAAGGTGAAGAGATGAGATAGGGAAGTTAAGATCATTTTCCCTTTGATTGCCTGAATGTACCTACTTGTGAATAAGTTACATTATCTGAGTATTGACAACATCAAACTAAGCTAAGAAGGCTAGTGTTTAAACTGAAATATGATTATTAGTTTGTTAATTTGCCATACCAAACTGGTCAATGCTTCTCAGAAACCCAATTAGCGTTCGTCCATCTCGAAGAAGTACAAGATGCTTTTCTGCAAGAAAAAAAGGAATGTTTATAGTTGAGCCACCGCACGTGGTTACAATGTATCCAAACGTTGCCCCCCACGCCCCACAGTGAGGATACAATGTTGCAAGGTCGCCGCGTGTCAAATGATGACAAGAAGGGGTTCATAATTCACCAGTGACTGACTGTTTGATCATTATCATCATCACGGTTTTCGAACGTTGGAAATGTTTTGGGCTTTTCACTCACACTTCTGTCTCAACTCAGCCTAACCTTCGCTATCCCAACTTACTGTCTATGTCATCGATGAGACTCGCGGTCCCTGGCATGTAGTTCATTTTGATCGTGTGTAGTTAATCGCCGTGTATGACATGTGTCAAGACAAATCGTTAAAAAGTATATCTGTATCCTATCTACAGGAAGAGCAGGGAACGCATGCTCAGGGAAGCCCTTCCTGTAGAATTGTAACCCATTAACCGCCGCCACATTGGAAAATGTTCTTCTGTAATTTATTATTGTATCCGATAATAGATAACATTGTTATTGTATTTGAATTTCGATATAGTTATTAAAGTGACAATTTAGGCTAATATAACTTGAATAACTGATGTATATTTAGGACATTGCATTTTTCTAATAATGTAATACTTTGAATGAATATGCGTTTGGTTTTTAAGAAGACACAAACATTAGGCCATTCAAACAACTACCGCGAATTGTAACCATCGCAATTTGTTTAAACAAATTATTGGTTTAAATCGACGCATTCGGTGCGATCTGCTCTAAACTCTGAGCGCCTATTGGTCAAAATACCAAATATTCCACGCACGTGGAAAAAAGGAAAAGGGAGGGGCGAAAATGAAAGGGGCAAACAATGATATATTTAGCTGCCCATGGTCAATGCCTTCAGCAACTCGAGAATTTCAATAAAGCTTTTGTTTTTCATAGCAGTAAGAGCGCTCCGATTTGACAGTCCATTTTATCACGATTTATTTTAATGACAAACGACAGAAGTGCTGGGGACGCTGCTTGGGTGATGCATCATCAAATGCAGTCGAATCCCAAATCCGCCTGGCCCTCAAATTTCAACTCGGAAAATAATAACGTGAACTGGAATAACGCTATGGTACGACACATTGTATAGCTAATTCATGTCAACACGAAGATAACTAGTTATGTTAATCACATTTTAGAACATACGATTTAATGTTCGTAAACACACGTTGGTATTTTTGTACTGTATACAGTTGAGCGTTCATTAGCTAGCTAGCTAGTTAGCCTGCGTTCTAGCCAGCCACTTTAGCTAGCTAACCATCTTCTGACCGTTTGTCCCATCTACCTAACTAGTGATGTCCTATATTGCTAGCTACCTAACTTGCTTATTTGGTTATATTTGACATGCAGATTGTCTAGTTATGCAGTTTGTAGTGTATGATTTATATCCTAGCTAGTTAATAGCTACTGTTTTGTGATTCTTCCGCTGCTAGCTAACCTTAGCTAGCTATTATGTAATACAGTAGGAAATGCTTTTGCATTCGGTCAGTGTCTTGCTTAATTACTAGACGATTGGATACTTTAATCAAAAAAGTTATTGAAGTGACGTGACAATAGAGGTCTGGGGTTACTGTTTACTCATGTCAATATAGTTGACTATTTAAACATTGCGGATTTTGAGCCCAGGTAAACATGTCTTATCATATGCCTACAGGACGCTTCCCAATACCCTGGTTACTCCTCAAACTACTGGTATCCCCAGACACATTCCACAGCAGGGCACTATCCAAATGCCTACCCTTCAGGATCTGACGTACAGCCACCTTACAACCCACAGGTACAGTACGGCCTCATGTTATGTCATAGCAAAGGCCCTCTAAATCCACCTCTATATGTGGGGATTAAGTCCTAATCCGTCATCTCAAGGGCTCTCACCCTTCCTTGACACTTTGTTACTCACGCACAAATATTTTCACAGACTGGCAGTCTGGCACTCACATTCAAACCCTTACTGATGTAGGCACACATTCCCTCTCTCCCTATCCAGGCAATGCAAGCATATCCAAATGGCCACGGCGTCTATAACACTGGTCCAGGCCAATATCCGGCAAATTCTTTCCACCCATCCAACCCATTCTACTGTGCAGAGCAGATGTCTCCCAGGCAGGCAACAGGCCAGTACCCTAGCCAGGGCTGCCCAGGACCAGAGCAGAGCACAGGCGGGTCAGGACAACCCCACACCCAGCACCAACATCAGCACCACCACTACCCTGGACCACACTGTCAAGGGGTAAGTACATTCAACCAGGGCAGTGTTTAACAGTGTCTGAGGTAAAGGCAGTTGGGCATAATGGCTCTTGTCTATTTTCTCCCAGGCCCCTAGCTATCCTCCTGGGTCTTACACACACTATGGGGAAGGTGGTCCTGCATTGCCTGCAAACCCCCAATATCCCACTGGACAGGCCCTTCACCCTAGGCCGCAGGCTGAGGCTTGGGCCCACTCAGGTGGGTATGGGCCCTCACACCAGCAGTGGCAGCCAGGCACCCAACCTCTACACAGCAACTATGGGAACCCTGTCCGCCCACAACACCCCCCAGCCTGGCCAGGCACTGGCACTGGAGCCCCACCCCCCTATGAAGCCAAGGTATGTGTGGAACACAAGGGAGGCATCTCAAAGACCTAAATTGGCCTTTGGTCGTCTCGTCTCCTTTATTTGAACATATTGTTTCTAAAATACCCTCTAAGTGGTACTAATTTTGTTCTTCTTGGAAGAAAGGGGATAGTTCAGAAAAGCTCATACCCTCTGGTACCATAGCAGTCTTGGGTCTGAATTAATTTAATTTCTATTCATTACACACTAATTGTGTAAGACAATCTTTTTTACCTCCTCAGGACCAGCACTACCCAGGACCCCACCAGCACCAGTGTGCCCCACAGGTGGGACCCAAACCCAGACCAGCCCCCTCCCCTAACCCCACTAATGGCAAGCCCGTCGACTTCAGCTCACCTCCCCAGATGTACAACAAACCAGGACGAGGGGGGGTGCAGGAGCCAAAGCCTTCCCAGGGTGAGCCTCCAACCCAGCCCCAGGGGCCAATCGGGCCCCAGCCCCTGAGCGACAACCCCAGCTTGGCCAAAGTCCAGCAGGTCATGGCCCGGGTGCTTTTGCTCCATGAGGATGTGGATGAGTTTGTGGGTAAAAAATCGGAGAAGAGTTACCGATACCTGGAGGAACTGCTGACCAAGGAGCTGCTGGTTCTGGACTCAGTGGAGACTCAGGGACAGGAAGTGGTCAGGCAGGCCCGGAAGGAGGCTGTGCAGAGGATCCAGGCCATCCTGGACCGGCTGGAGAAAAAGGCCTTCTGAATTGGACCGGTTCTGGTTCTAAGGGTCTTACTGTTCTTTTTTTGTGACATTTGAATCTAAACCGGTCCCTTGGAATGAAATGCCCAATTCTGTTTGTTGACTACATCTCCTGGATCGTAAAGGTTTAGATAGACTGGTTCTCAACAAGGACTTTTGGTTTGGAATCAGGCCAGCTTATGCTACTTCACGCAGGTGTGATCAGGAACATAAGAGATGCCATGTCAAAGTATTCATGATGGCAAATGTAATGGTTGTACATATCAAGTCATGACTAAGTTATGGTGTTGTTGGGTTAGTTGTCATAACCCGACATTAGTGTCCATGATGGCTTAAAGCATCGGTTATGTCATGCTTGTGCCAGTGTAATGTAGTCTTATAATGGTGGTTTCATATAGTGTCACCATGTTCATTTCAAAGTAGGTAAATGTTGCCCCTTAATCACTGATAGGGTGAGATGTTTTTGCTTGGTTAATAAGGCTTGGATTTGGCATAGGCTAATCTGATCCTAGATCTGTGTTCAAAGGCCACTTCTACCATGAGTGTTCCATTCACCATGTTTTCTTACATGTTGTGAACCATTTGCACTACCATGAGATTTTCCCTTTATCACCCACCTGTCATTGTAAGCAGAATGCAAACAGTGTGCATTCACACACAGCCTTCCAAATTGCCGCAGGGATTTACATTAAGGGTTGCCCCATTGCCTTTGTCAAGTTAACTGGGCGGTAATGCAAGTTGAGCCTGCTCTGAGGTTGCTCCATTAGTCAGGTGATATGTTTTTAAGAAGTGAATACAACCAAACTGCAAAGAATTTCAATAGCCTAAAACTGATATCCCTTTAGGTGAATGACAGGATTTATGGCAGTTGGGCAGGTCATTTTTTTTTACTGATTTAAAAAAAAGTGAAAGGCAGGCAATATGGCGCTTCTGCTTAATTTACATTTGAGCAAGTGATCATAATATTTGAGCAACCAAAAAAATGATCCTGACTTGCCTTTGTAGACTTTAATATCAATCCCTAGGTGGGTAACGTTACACACACAGTATCTACAAAGGTAGAATCAATTGCTTTTCAATGCGGTCGATGGAAGAAATTCAATTAATGACTTAAATTTGCTCAATGGAAATATTGAGGAAGTTTCAATTCACTCCCTGAATAAATTCATGTCTTAATTCCATCTATCCTAACCCTGGTATGTATGTATAGTAGTTGGTCTACAACTCCTCCACAATGCTTTTGCCATTGATTGGTGTTAGACATTGTAATTAAGTGCAGGCCTAGGATCAGTTTAGTGCTATTCTTCGAAGGACGAAAAGGAAAACTGACCTTAGACCCTGTTCAATTACTTCCTTCTTTAGAGTAATCTTTGACCTTTCTACCACAGTTTTACCTTTCATGTTCATATCAGACCAGGACCCATATCCATAAATCGTCTCGGAATATGAGTGATGATCTAGTATCAGGTCCACCCTGTCCATATAATCTTATTCATTATGATCTAAAAGGTGAAACTGAACCTAGATCAGCACTCCTACGTAGAGGCTTTGTGGATACGGGCCCAGTGATATTTTAAGGAAGAAGGATGTATTGAAACAGGTGATTAGGGTCAGCTTCATCCTACAGCACTATTGATTGGATGTTTATTTATTTCAAAACCACAAATCAAATCACTTTCTTAGATTGTGTTAATTTCTTAGAAATCAGCTACTTTGTTGATCAAAATAAATAATAATAATCACGAGTGCCATAATATCGGCAGGTGCTTTTTCAAATCGTTATAAAAAAATCAACTTTAAATCTCTTAAGCTTTGCATGGATCAAAATGTTCTGTTTGTCATGTTTCTTTTTTTCCTGTGATGTTATTTTTGTGTTCAGATAGAGAACCATTCGCTAACTAAAAAATATCTATATTTGTAACAGGGACCAAGGTCCTGTCTACAGCGGTTTCTGACGTAATGCATGTTTCCAACAGAAGATGGGACTATTTTCCTGACTGATTCAGAAATGACTACAGCTCAAACAGATGAATTGCATTAAATGTCAGTACATTTTTCAAATGTGTTATGCATGTTATTGTATAGTCTTTTGGAAAACATACCATAAACACTCAAAATTAACAAGAGTTTGTCATATGATAGGTGGAAGAGAGAAAATGAAAGACGTTTGAATGAAGTGAGGGGTAATGAAAGTGAGACAACACACTGCAAGCTGATACACAGTACCAGTCAAAAAAAGTTTGGACACACCTACTCATTCCAGGTTTATCTTTATTTTTACTATTTTCTACATTGTAGCCTTAAACAATGAAATAACACATGGAATCATGTAGTAACCAAAAACTGTTAAACAAATCAACATATTTTATATTAGATTCTTCAAAGTAGCCACCCTTTGCCGAGTGGCGCAGCGGTCTAAGGCACTGCATCTCAGTACTAGAGGCGTCACTACAGGCCCTGGTTGGATTCCAGGCTGTATCACAACCGGCTGGGATTGGGAGTCCCACGGGGCGGTGCACAATTGGCCCAGCGATGTTAGGGTTTGGCTGGGGTAGGATTGTTCTTAACTGACTTGCCTAGTTAAATAAAAAATGACAGCGTTGCACACTTGGTGCTCTCTCAACCAGCTTCACAATGTAGTCACCTTGAATGCATTTAATTTAACAGGTGTGCCTTCTTAAAAGTTAATTTGTGGAATTTCACTCCTGAATGTGTTTGAGCCAATCAGTTGTGTTGTGACAAAGTAGGGGGGTATACAGAAGAAAGTCCATATTATGGCAAGAACAGCTCAAATAAGCAAATCGAAATGACAGTCCATCATTACTTTAAGACATGAAGGTCAGTCAATCCGGAAATGTTTTATAACTTTGAAATTTCTTCAAGTGCAGTTGCAAAAACCATCAAGCACCATGATGAAACTGACTCTCATGAGGACCACCACAGGAATGGAAGACCCAGAGTTACCTCTGCTGCAAAGGATAGAGTTAACTGCACCTCAGATTGCAGCCCAAATAAGTTAAACAGACATATCTGAACACCAACTGTTCAGAGGAGACTTTGTGAATCAGGCCTTCATGGGGAAATTGCTGCAAAGAAACCACTACTTAAAGGACACCAATAAGAAGAGACTTGCTTGGGCCAAGAAACACAAGCAATGGTCATTAGACCGGTGGAAATCTGTCCTTTGGTCTGATGTGTCCAAATGTGAGATTTTTGGTTCCAACTGCCGTGCCTTTGTGAGACGCAGAGTAGATGAACGGATGATCTCTGCATGTGTGGTTCCCACTGTGAAGCATGGAGGAGGTGATGTGATGGTGCTTTGCTGGTGACACTGTCAGTGATTAATTTATCATTAAAGTCACACTTAACCAGCATAGCTACCACAGCATTATGCAACGATATGCCATCCCATCCGGTTTGCACTTAGTGGGAATATCATTTGTTTATCAACAGGACAATGACCCAACATACCTTAAGGCTGTGTAAGGGCTATTTGACCAAGATGGAGTGATGGAGTGCTACATCAGATGACCTGGCCTCCACATCACCCGACCTCAACTCAATTGAGACGGTTTGAGATGAGTTGGACCGCAGCGTGAAGGAAAAGCAGCCAACAAGTGCTTAGCATATGTGGGAGCTCCTTCAAGACTGTTGGAAAAGCATTCCTCATGAAGCTGGTTGAGAGAATGCCAAGCGTGTGCAAAGCTGTCATCAAATCAAAGGGTGGCTGCTTTTGAAGAATCTAAAATATATTTTGATTGATTTAACACTTTCTTGGTTACTACATGATTCCATATGTGTTATTTCATAGTTTTGATGTCTTCACTATTCTATTCTACAATGTAGAAAATAGTACAAATAAAGAAAAACCAAAAGGTGTCCAAACTTTTGACTGGTACTGTATTTTCTCTATGGATTTAATATATTCTGTCATTCATTCTGTGATTAGTTTACCTCCCTAAAGAAACCCTATCTCAGAATGACTAGCCATGAGAAAAATGCAATGAATGTATTTTTGTGAAGTTGAGACGGAGGCACATACACCCTTGCCTGCCAACTAGCTTTCAGATCTTTAAATAGGTAGCTATTTTGATGCGAAAGCAAAACAGTCTCTGCGAGCCTTGTGGAAAACGCATTGAATTTGATTTATGGGACAGGGCATCAGATGGCTCTGAAGACTCCCAGGAGCGAGCAACTCTGAAGCAAAGCACCGGTATAAAACCTACACCTGTTCATCTCTCTTTAGGATCCCTGTGAAACAAACCTACAATCATTACTTTTGCTGCTCTAGAAAGAAGTATGGAGATGTAGTCTGTCTCCCTTGCATAGTGATAGACAAGATCCTTTATACAGTAGGGCTCATTTACACTGTTCTTTCCAAGGTCCGGTTCCAGCAAAACGCAGCAGCTGCAACATATATATTGTTTAATTATCTTCATTCTCGGACTGGGCTTCAAACCATTTTGAAGAAAAACTGGATTTGTATGTAACCTGCGGAGGTATTGTATCAGAGCTTTATCAGATATTTTAAAAGCAGAACAAAATGTCTTTTACCTCCAAACTCCCCCCGTCCTGGAACGACAGACCTCCTCCTCGTAAGGTGGAGATTGACCTGAGTTCACCAGGGCTGGCTGTGTTGGAGCTGGAACGACTCCTGTTCACTGGGAAAGCCATCAACAGCCATGCAGACGAAGTGTGGCCCAGACTTTACATTGGAGACCAGTAAGTGCAGTGACAATACTTTTCCTTTCGTATTGGTTGACACTGGAATTTAACCTAGGGTCACTTTAAGTGGACAAGAATTTTGTATGTCGTCGGCTCCATAGAGACTAATCCAAGGCATCATTTGGACAAGGCTCCGATGTGTGTAAGGGGAGCTGATCATAAATCAGTTTTTAAATGCTTGGGCCCTCTAAAGTAACTTGAGTGTGTTCGGTGTTGGGAAAGTGCATAGGTTTATCTGATAATAGTTCCCAATGTGGACCTCAGTAGTGTGAATTCTTAATATCAGATTGCCAGATATTTGCTCTTATCCAATCTATATAGATCTAGCATAAACGTAAGGCCTCAGTGTCCAGAACTTTGTCAACAGACCTGGAAATTGTTACTTGTTCATTGTAGACTGCATTTATTTGTTTATTCTAGTCTTGTCCTCAACATGTGCAAACAACCATTTTCATAGTTATGCGATACTGTTTTTGAATAATCTTGAAACTTGTGGTTTTCATAGGGACAGTGCTACGAATGTCCGCCAGTTGGCCAACCATCATGTCACCCACGTCTTGAATGCAAACCACAGTAAACGGCGAGACGGTGCGGAGACTTACCTGGGAATGAACATCAAGTACTTTGGCATCGAGGCTCATGACTCCTGTAACTTTGACATGAGTGTCAACTTCCAGACTGCAGCAGACTTCATCCACAGGGCCCTCAGTGGAGGAGGTGAGTGGAAGTCCAGACCAGGGGCTTGTTCAGTGGAAGTCCAGACCAGGGGCTTGTTCAGTGGAGGAGGTGAGTGGAAGTCCAGACCAGGGGCTTGTTCAGTGGAGGTGAGTGGAAGTCCAGACCAGGGGCTTGTTCAGTGGAGGTGAGTGGAAGTCCAGACCAGGGGCTTGTTCAGTGGAGGTGAGTGGAAGTCCAGACCAGGGGCTTGTTCAGTGGAGGTGAGTGGAAGTCCAGACCAGGGGCTTGTTCAGTGGAGGAGGTGAGTGGAAGTCCAGACCAGGGGCTTGTTCAGTGGAGGTGAGTGGAAGTCCAGACCAGGGGCTTGTTCAGTGGAGGTGAGTGGAAGTCCAGATCAAGGGCTTGTTCAGTGGAAGAGGTGAGTGGAAGTATTTTTTTAAATTTAACCTTTATTTAACTAGGCCGGTAAGTTAAGAACAAATTCTTATTTACAATGACGGCCTGCCTACCCTGGCCAAACCCGGACGATGCTAGGCCAATTGTTCGCCGCGCTTTGGGAACCAAAGCGGAAGTTCAAAAAGGGAGTTTAAAAGTTAAGTACTGCCTCATTGATTGTACTAAAGTACTTCATCGTTTATTGTATGTTCTAGTTTGTTACAGAGTAATACATTGTTCCAATGGAAAATGCCTGTATAATGTTAAAAGTGTGGTATGGCCAAGTGTATGATGAAATGTGCATTGTACATGTCAAAGAATTGTTTCCTATGCAAACATGACATTTCTATCTGCAACGCAGTGAAAGGTCACACTGAAAGGAAGCAGGAGTTTCCAGAGGGGAAGTTACAGTACCACACTGTGCTTAATGGGAAAAATCCATGTTCTCTAACCTCTCCCCCCCCCACCTCTCCCTTTTTCTACCCCCTACCTCTCCTCTTTCTACCCCCCACCTCTCCCTCTTTCTACCCCCTACCCTCCCTCCTCTCCCTCTTTCTTCCCCCTCATCTCTCCCTCCTTCTACCCTCTACCCCCACCTCTCCCTCTTTCTACCCTCTACCTCCCCACCTCTCTCTCTTTCTACCGCCCACCCCTCCCTCTTTCTACCCTCTACCACCTCAACTCTCCCTCTTTCTACCCTCTACCACCCCACCCCACCTCTCCCTCTTTCTAACGCCCACCCCTCCCTCTTTCTACCCTCCCACCTCTCCCTCTTTCTACCCTCTACCCCCCCACCTCTCCCTCAGGTATAGTGCTGGTGCACTGTGCAGTGGGAGTGAGTCGTTCAGCCACCCTGGTTCTTGCCTACCTGATGCTGAGACAGAACTTGACCTTGGTGGATGCCATCTGCGCCGTGAAGGACAACCGCGGTGTGATCCCCAACAGAGGCTTCCTCCGACAACTCATCAACCTGGACACCAAACTGTATGGCCACCTCCGCAACACTACCTACACCTAGAAGACTGATTATATCAGCTTCTATTCTATTCTCTTTCGTCTATTTGAGCAGTGGGTCACGAACCTTTTCTTTTTTGGGAAACATTTATAAAAAAGAATCATACTGTGACACTTTCTGTATTTTCAAAGTTCTATATCTTGAAAATGTAATTGCTGACATGCAAAACATTTTGGTACTGTACCAGCAGTAGACTAATGAAACAAATACCAAAATATAGTTTGAGTGTAATTTTCCTTTAAGTTGGTGAAGGCTATGTGGGAGACTTGCATTCTAGTTCCCAGTATTCAAAGTTTAGCTGTATTCCATGTTCTGCTTTTCCTAGCAGTGTCTGGCTGTAGAATTATTTCGACATACCTCCCTTTAGAGATAAGACCGCTGATGGTTTGGAGGTCAAACTTGAGAAACCTGTCTTATTGGGAAATAAGTGGCAATATTATGTAGCCTACTGTAACTTAAGCTTGTGTTGTACACATTTTTTGGCAAAATACATTTGTTTATTGAGTATTTTGTATGTTTCAAGCTGATATGAGAATGCAATTACTATGACATATTAAAGTATGTGTGTATACATTTTCCTAGTACTTCCCTGTTTCTTCCTTGTGTTGCAGAAGCTCCGGGTTCCAACCACAGAACCTGTGACCTCTCTATTTTCTCCCAGCATGACACCATGCCCCATGGCATAAATACTGTACCTCCACATCTCAACATCATGGCGTCGGTTCATCTGTAAAGGCTTTGAATTTAAATGTCATTTAATATTTCAATGCATGTCTCTTCTAATTGTACAGGGTTAGCCTATATGAAAAGGTGACACCTTAAATTAATAGCCTATTCACCCAGCAGGTCAAAATTCACAGTCTTGTCTGGAGCCTATCCTCTACTGGCCTTTAAAGGTCCAATCCATCCGTTTTATCTCAATATTAAATCACGGCGACTCGGTCTCAACCTTTAAGTCTTTATTGAAGACTCATCTCTTCAGTAGGTCCTATGATTGAGTGTAGTCTGGCCCAGGAGTATGAAGGTGAACGGAAAGGCACTGGAGCAACGAACTGCCCTTGCTGTCTCTGCCTGGCCGGTTCCCCTCTCTCCACTGGGATTCTCTGCCTCTAACCCTATTACGGGGGCTGAGTCACTGGCATACTGGTGCTCTTTCATGCCGTCCCTAGGAGGGGTGCGCCACTTGAGTGGGTTAAGTCACCGACGTGATCTTCCTGTCCGGGTTGGCGCCCACCCTTGGGTTGTGCCGTGGCGGAGATCTTTGTGGGTTATACTCGGCCTTGTCTCAGGATGGTAAGTTGGTGATTGAAGATATCCCTCTAGTGGTGTGGGGGCTGTGCTTTGGCAAAGTGGGTGGGGTTATATCCTTCCTGTTTGGCCCTGTCTGGGGGTATTGTTGGATGGGGCCGCAGTGTCTCCCGACCCCTCCTGTCTCTGCCTCCAGTATTTATGCTGCAGTAGTTTGTGCTGGGGGGCTAGGGTCAGTCTGTTATATCTGGAGTATTTCTCCTGTCTTATCCGGTGTCCTGTGTGAATTTAAATATGCTCTCTCTAATTCTCTCTTTCCTTCTGAGGATCTGAGCCCTAGGACCATGCCTCAGGACTACCTGGCATGATGACTCCTTGCTGTCTCCAGTCCACCTGGCCGTGCTGCTGCTCCAGTTTCAACTCTTCTGCCTGCGGCTATGGAACTCTGACCTGTTCACCGGACACGCTACATGTCCCAGACTTGCTGTTTACAAACCTCTCTAGAGACAGCAGGAGCGGTAGAGATACTCTGAATGATCGGCTATGAAAAGCCAACTGACATTTAATCCTGAGGTGCTGACCTGTTGCACCCTCAACAACCACTGTGATTATTACTATTTGATCTTGCTGGTCATCTATGAACGTTTGAACATCTTGGCCATGTTCTGTTATAATCTCCACCCGGCACAGCCAGAAGAGGACTGGCCACCCCTCATAGCCTGGTTCCTCTCTAGGTTTCTTCCTAGGTTTTGGCCTTTCTAGGGAGTTTTTCCTAGCCACCGTGCTTCTACACCTGCATTGCTTGCCGTTTTGGGTTTTAGGCTCGGTTTCTGTACAGCACTTTGAGATATCAGCTGATGTAAGAAGGGCTTTATAAATAAATTTGATTTGATTTCTGGGTCAAAACTAACTCGATTACTGTGATTGTTTTAAATTAAAATTGTCATAAAGAAACAAACCTAGATATAATCACAGATACATTTCTCAAGCAATAATTTGGCTAGGACTGTCTGGGAGTGGTCTGAGTTGGGAGGGGGAAACTGAAAACTAGTTGTTATTGGCAGAGAGGTTTGGAACTCTTTCTTATTGGTCTATTAAACTAATTTACCGCCTGGTGATGACAATATAGTGTATATATAGTGTATATAAAACACAGGAAAATCGGCACTGGGCCTTTAAAACAGAATTACCTGGTTCCATTGCTAGATATGATGTGGCTCATTAATGTATCATCTGGGACTTACCAGCTAATGCAAACAATGACCACATACACATTTTGCAACAAAGGAGTCTCCATTTCCAATTATGTTATGGCTCAATTAACCACCCAATAAATATGTTTGTCTGGTGGAATTACAGATATTCTTACCTGACAATACAATAGTGCACAGGACCGTGTGCTTCAAGAAATCTCACATGTTAAACTGGAATCTCCTGACTTCCCCCTTGCACATTGCGTAGGAGTTGTCATGCAGGCTTTTTCTATAAGTGCTTCCTCCTTTTTAGTTTTTAATAACACACTGTCATACAGGGAGACAGATCTGTTCGACCTGAACTGTGAGAAAATGTTACTCACTGTGGTGTTGTGTTTACCTGTAATTTTTGTCCCGTGGAGCGACTCATTACCGACGAGACGACAGCCGGGTCCAGTCAACAACCGACCGATTATTGGTGCGTAAAAAAAAGAATAGTTTTTTGTTGTTGGGTAAAACGATTAAAAAATATATACAATATAGAAAAAACTAACAAATGGTATACAACGGTAAAAACATTACAAACAGTCAGAGGAATACCGACAATACATTATAAATACCTGTACAAAGATTGAGTTTTGATTGCTATGAGAAGAAGAACTTGTGTTAATATACAGCTAAATTGGTTTTCGACTCAAATGTACATGTATGAATATGGAATTTAGCTAAAAATAACAATTAGGTTGCATAGAGCAATAACTTTGTTTTGAAGAGGAATAAAGTCAATACATGCAAAATTGAAATTGTTATAGAATTTATATATTAATGAAAATGAATGGACTCTAAAGGCAGAAACTGAAGACAGTGATTTACTTTTGCTCATTATGTAGTCTACAGATACTCTCATCAAACTTCACTGGAACTTTTTGAGAAGTCCTGATGGATGGATACTGTTATGGACTGTAGCTTATAATGTCTGTATGTCCCACAGGAATTTTAACTCAAGAAGTAGAAGATGATGTGATGAAGCCGTTTGGAAAGACCTACATCCCTGCTTCCTATGTCAAGTATATAGAGTCAGCTGGAAGTAGAGTGGTACCTATCAGGTAGGCCGACATAAAGTTCTCAACTTCTCACTTTTGATAAGTATCCTTTTTCCTCTGTTTCATGGACAAAGCAAAATCCATACCCCAAGGGGGTACATACCAATATTACATCTACACTGCTCCTTTCAGATTTTCTCTATTTTTGCATATTCTTGATAGTGAATGTTATCAGATCTTCAACCAAAACGAAACTGGGTCATAAAGCAAGACAATGATCCAAAACACACAATCAATTCTAGATGAAAATGGCTAAAAGGCAACACATTTGATGTTTTGGTCCAGACCTTATCCCAATTGAGATGTTGTGGCGGGACTTCAAACGAACAGTTCATGCTTGAAAACCCACAAATGTAGCTGAGTTAAAGCAGTTCTGCATGGAAGAGAGGGCCAAAATTAATCCACAGTGACGTGAGAGACTGATCAACAACTACAGGAAGATGGGCCTCCCGGGTGGCGCAGTGGTCTAAGGCACTGCATTGCAATTGTGCTAGCTGTGCCACCAGAGATTCTGTGTACAAGCCCAGGCTCTGTCGCAGCTGGCTGCGACCGAGAGGCCCATGGGGCGGCGCACAATTGGTGCAGCGTCGTCCGGGTCAGGGAGGGTTTGGCTGGCAGGGAGGGTTTGTCTCATCGTGCACGGGCTGGGAGCTGACCAGGACGCCAGGTGTACGGGTTGGATGTGCATTGTGTCAAGAAGCAGTGCGGCTTGGTTGGGTTGTGTTTCGGAGTCCGTACAGGAGTTGCAGCGAATTGGTTACCACGAAATTGGGGAGAAAAAAAACTACAGGAGTCATTACAGCTAAAGGTGGCAACTGGTGACAACCAGTTATTGAGTGTAAGGGGACAATTCCTTTTTCACACAGGGGCATTGGGCATTGCATAACTTTGTTTATGAAATAAAGTAAATGTGTTGTTTGTTAAGTCAGGTCCCCTTGAGATAATATTAGGCTTTGGTTGACGATCTGATGACAATCACTATCAAACATGTGCAAAAGTAGAGAAAATTTGAGAGGGGGCACATCCTGGAAATAACATATTGAACATAGCAGCCTATAACTGTGCATGGCTGGTCATCCAAAATGTATTTCTCAAACCTTCAAAAGCTTTACCCCTTTTAATCAGTGCCTGTTCCTCTCCTACAGGTTGACTCAGAGTACTGCCGAGTATGAGAAGATTTTCAAGTCAATTAATGGGTAAGCTATTGTATTATAATTTCTTTCCTATATAGGAATTGTGTGTATTTGATTGTTTATACGTGATTGCAAACCAATGTAAAATGATTGATTGATTTATTGATTGATCAATCTCACAGCCTGCTACTCATCGGAGGTTCGTCAGATCTCGAGACGTCAGACTTTGCAAAGGTGGCAGGGATCTTCTACAGGCTTGCCCTCAAGGTCAGTGGTGCTGCTGAACAAAGCTGGCTACTGTCTGCCTATCTAACGCTCTGTAGGCCTCTTTTTACATCTGTCCATTTGATTGTATGTATGTTTACCATCAGTAAACATCTCACATTATCCCAAAAGTGTCTAATAGCCTGATGTGTTCCCTTGTTTCAGGCCAATGATGCTGGAGACTCCTTTCCTATTTGGGGCACATGTCTAGGGATGCAACTGCTGACTTGTCTGGTGGCTGGAGAGAACCTGTTGACCAAAACCACAGCTGAGAACATGGCCCTTCCCCTGAACCTCACCAAAGGTATGGCCCAATCCTTTCACACCTCTGTAGGGGAGTCAAGTGCTAAGAATAAGGTCAAGGATACGGTTTGGGACTGGGTCTGAAGCATAGACCGTATGGTTTGAAGACTTCCTTATGATGCACATGCTAAAATGGACCACTGGAGGGCAGAGAATACTGCCGATCAAGACAGAAGAAGAGTGGTCTTATGTCAACATTTCAATGAAGCTCATGAGGGAAACTACATCCTGACAACTCCCACACTTATTGTAAAACAGTTTCTATCTTCACGTAGAGTTTTGCTCCCTATGGTTGTAACCTAAAGAAGTACATTGGAATGTCTTTCCTCTCTTCCTGCAGAGGCCCATTCCAGTCAAATGTTCCAGGGGTTCCCCAGTGATATCATGAAGGCATTATCCCAGGAAGCTTTGACAGGGAATTTTCACCAATATGGAGTGACCATGAAGGTGCAATCAGATTTCAAATGAGTATTGGTTAGTGTACAGCTCTGTTGAACACAATATGACTCTGTACTGGTGTTGACCATTAACTCCTTTGCTTACAGACATTCAAGGAAAATGAGAAGTTACAAAGTTTCTTCTCCATCTTGTCCACGAACACAGCTGAAAATGGTGCCATCTTTGTCTCAACCATGGAAGGTATAATCAACTACAAGTAGAATTACAGTTTTAAATGTGTCATCCATTCAATGAATAAAATGGGCCTGTAACAGATCACAGTGATTTACATAGTTTTTTGCATAAAGCAGTTTGGGTGGGCTACATAATCTGTATGAGCTATGCTGTACATATGAATGGTTGTTATCATTGTAATAATTGTATTCACTAAATTGTATAGTGTAATGATACTATTGCTCTGATTGCTCACCACCAGGAAGGACGTCTAAGGAAATAGGGTGTAGTCTGCTCGCTGTCATAAGGTAACATGAGATCCTGTGTTGAGTTTGGAACTGTCTTCCCCCCCAGGGAGGACCTACCCCTTCTATGGGGTCCAGTGGCATCCTGAGGTGAACCGTTTCCAGTGGGACCCCAAACTCAACTTCCCCCACTCCTCAGACGCTGTACGCGTGGCCTCCCTACTGGCTGAGTTCTTTGTCAATGAAGGTGGGTAATCAGATCACACCTATTGAAGTTTAATCGTTGTGTTCTTTACAGTCAGACAGATACAGTATATTGTATTGTACATGTTATTTCATGACAGTGTAGTGTTAACTAGTGAGGTTTCGTAAATCGCAAAATTTGGCCTTTTGGATGCACAATACAGTTTTATTCTGTGTTAAAAGGCAGGAGAAGTATGCATCACTTCGACCAGCCTGAGGAAGAGGCCGTGTCACTCATATACAACTACACACCAACCTACGCTGGCAACTTCACTGGATACGAGCAGATCTACTTCTTCTGAGATGTTGAAGTTCTGCCCTCACAACTCTATAATTCATCCCTGATGTTATTATGGGATGTTATGAGAAGTTTACCATGGGCACTAATTGTTGTTGGGCGTAAATTGCTGGAGATTGCTGTTGGGTGTAAATTCTCATTGTTGAAATGAATTCAACCTTCTGGCCCAATCTCTGGCCCATTGACACTGAACAAAAATATAAACGCAACATGTAAAGTGTTGGTACCATATTTCATGAGCTGAAATAAAATATCCCAGAAATGTCCCTTTGCTAATTTTCCTTTGCATTTCTCCTTTGCCAAGATAATCCATCCACCTGACAGGTGTGGCAGATAAGCTGATTAAACAGCATGATCATTACACAGATGCACCTTGTACTGGGGACAATAAAAGGCCACTCTAAAAATGTCCAGTTTTGTCACACAACACAATACCACAGATGTCTCAAGTTTTGAGGGAGCGTGCAATTAGCATGCTGACTGCAGGAATGTCCACCAGAGCTGTTGCCAAAGAATTGAATGTTAATTTCTCTACCATAAGCCACTCAAGTCTTTTGAGAGAATTTGGCAGTATGTGCGGTTGTGAGGTGGCGAGCGGTTTGCTGATGTCAACTTTGTGAACAGAGTACCCCATGGTGGGGTTATGGTATAAGGTATAAGCTACAGACAACGAACACAGTTGCATTTTATCAATGGTCATTTGAATGCACAGAAATACCGTGACAAGATCCCGAGGCACATTTTTTAAGGAATATGTGACCAACAGATGCATATCTGTTTTCCCAGTCATGTGAAATTAATAGATTAGGGCCTTTTGCATTTATTTAAATTGCCTGATTTCCTTATATGAACTGTAACTAAAGTAACATCTTTGAAATTGTTGCAGGCTGCGTTAATATTTTTGTTCAGTATAATAACATCGTATGCGAGCCTACGACCGACCAATCCATCCAGTCTTAGAGCTCTCATGTAGTGTTGTAGTGTATCTAGTCGTGATGTGTGTTTTGTCCTATTTAAAAAAAAAATCCCCGCCCCAAGCCCCCGTTCTCTTTTGACTTTTTATAGGCTGACATTGTAAAAAATAATTTGTTCTTAACTGACTTGCCTAGTTAAATAAAACAAATAAAAAATCCACCCGCGCCGTCACAACACAAGGAATGTGGTCAGCAACGGGTCGTCACTAGTTACCACAGCCACAAAGACAAACCCCGCCTATTTCTACAATATGTCTTCTTAAAATTAGATTTGAATCCTAACCATATCATTTACCCTAACCTTAAATACACTGCTAACCTTATGCCTAATCCTAACCTTAAATGAAGACCAAAAAGCACATTTATTTTTTCATTTTTTTTAACAACATAACCAATCTTTACTTTATGGCTGTCCTATCTAGTGGAAACATTCCAAGTGGGGCCAGGGCAGGTAGCGATTGGACCATCTGGATGTCTATCGCTTTTTTTTTTGGGGGGGGCAGTTATATACAGA
This sequence comes from Oncorhynchus nerka, assembly GCF_034236695.1. Lineage (NCBI taxonomy): Eukaryota > Metazoa > Chordata > Actinopteri > Salmoniformes > Salmonidae > Oncorhynchus > Oncorhynchus nerka. Next base: position 85,090,246 of record NC_088408.1, read on the forward strand.
TGCTGGGTCAGTTATATACAGTCATTGGTTTGAAGCAGCTTGCGAATATATCCAATTATTGAAGGGTAAATCAGTGGTAGCCTATTTAATTGAACTGTGGAAGGCTGGAATTTATTTTCGAAGTTAGCAACGACATCAGTATCTTAAAGATGAACCGCAACCGCCGTGTAAATTATCGCTCCATTTTGCCTTTACGCCAAGAACTTTACTGATAGGCTACATTTAGCGCCATACGGTGTTTTTATTGGATATATGCTATATTTTCTATTTTGGACTGGATATCGAATCATACGGTGATTTGAATACAGCAAACTGCAGGATCAACCGTTTGTTGATAAACACGAATCCTTTCTCATACAGGACCACCTCCGGTGCATTGATGCACCCGTTTCAGTGGTTTAACGGTGAGCGTTAATTTTTCTCTCTGATGTTGACCGAAATTGTATGTGTTAAATGCGAAGGACTATTCGACTCTTAATTCAAGGGTTATTGGACTATAAAATAAAAACAACTTAATTTATTATATTTGGTTGATATTTTTTAATTTGGCAAGAATGAAGGAGATTAAATACATACATATTTTTTTGCAATACAAGGTATGGTCGTTTTCTTTAATTGTATTAGCCTACAGTTGAATATATTTGTGCCACTATGGCTTTCAAGTGGGATTGGTTAAATTTAAATGGCAATATTGAAACTGGTAGTCTAGGCTATCAATCCATTATTTATTCACACAGTCATATTCTATTTATTCAGTGCTCTTGCTATCAACGTTTATTGACTATAGGGGATCCACTCAAACTGGTCTTGACCTGTATTGCTATTTCAATAATTCATCCCTTCATTATTTGTCATGTAATCTCATTGCTTTCTTATTGCTGCTTGATGTTCCTTGTTCATGATTCTTCCCATCCTCTTCATCTTTCATGTAATCTCATTGATTCTCTTAGAAAGAGCTATGGTGAACTTCAAACTGGTGTTTGTTGGAGAATGAAGGTGTTTAGAATTCACAACATTTCTTCATTCTCATAATGGTCCAGTGTTTGGCTAGTTCGAGTATTTGTACCTTTTTTAAAAACATTTATTTTGCAGCACACTAATTTTTGAATTTATAAACTATGAATATAGATTGGAGTGCACATGTTATTCTGAGATATCTTGGACTGAATATCATGCCTAGATCTATAAAATATATTCAGCCACTGTTTGACAAAAATGGACGTTTGGAAGATGTTTAAAAATAAAATAAACACGTTTCTGATATTAAAGGCTCCATCAGGCTGCAGTCCAAGACAAGGTATGCCAGACCGTTTGGCCTCCTGAATGTCATGCCAAACACTCCTCACAATATCAGCGTTGTTTCCCATGGCCTTGACATAACCTTTCGTGACATTTAGTGATGATTGAATTTGAGGAGGAGAATCTCCACACTCAGCCAATACCAGGATCTATTACTATATATTTAGGTCACAATACAGAGGTGATTTGTATTCCTGGAGAGTTACTGTATATCTCTATAGCCATAATAACATGACAATGACAAAGGAGCTGGAAGTGGAACCAGACTGGCAACCAAGCAAGTATATCCTCATTCTGTAGGTCAGGAGATTGGAATTCCATGCAACTACAGGAGGCCTACAAAATGTTACCTGCTGTAGCCAGGAACGATAGGATACAGAAAAAACATATGCTAGTAAGTTGGCTGATACCACATTACATGTATCTACTAGTATTCGGCATCACTAAATGCCATCTATGGCAGTATACAGCTGGTTTTGAAATCCTAACATGCTCCCCAAATTAGAATACTTATGATCGGAGGATTTTTAAGAGCAGGTGCAGAGGGTGGACCTTCAGCAACCCTCATGGCTGGGCTAGATAAGTGGTTGTTTCTAGTGTCTTACATGTACTGTACACAGACTGATTTGCGTGTGGTTCTCATCTTTTATTTTTCTTGAAAGCACAGATGAATGCTTGTGCTCATGTGAGCTGATTAATATTTGATTGAAGCTCTGTCTGTAAAAGGAGGCAGCAGTAAAAGCCTTGTGTGAGTGTAGTCCTCAAACCTCTCCTTAAATCTGCAAAAGTCATTACTACCCACTACCCAAGCCTTTACCTTTTATGAAAATGTTAATGGCTCATTGAGAAATCAACTCTGTTCTAGAATGAGAACATTAGTGTCAGTTTTAGATTTACAATGTTAGGAGCAGTTCTGGACTGAGAATGTTAGAGCAGGGGAACGGTTTTAGAATGAGACTGTCAGAACATGAGAACAGTTTTAGATTCAGAATATATAACAGCAGGAGAACAGTTATGCATTCAGAATGTTAAAGCAGGGTTTTCTATGCATCATCTGGCTCTGGTGCCATGGCAACGGGGGTCCCTCTGGAGAGTGCCAATATAGGTCATTGGTCATGGGGGGCTCCTCTCACAGTCAGTTAGCTAGTGCACGCACACACACATACAGAGACATTCATGTACGACCCACATTTGAGTCTGAGTGCAGAGGCATTGCAGGTGATATGTTTCATCAACTGTGAACAGATATGAATACACAGACAAGGACTCTCTTTCGACTTCTCTCTCTCAATGAGACTGTGAAGAGCTTTCTCTCTCTTTACCTCTTTTTCTCTCTTTAGCCCCCCCTCATGAAACAACCTCTGTCACACACACACACACACACACACACACACACACACACACACACAGAGAGGGCCATGTCTAATAGACGTCCCCTTAACAGAGGAATAAGATTGCTGGGTGAGTCACCTTGTGTGTGTTCAGAACTAGACCAACATAATGATCTTTATCCAGTTTACCACTGTTCTCTATGATTCTCCAGTCTCCTTTTGACATGTCCAGATATGATGAGAATGCTATAACCACACAGAAACAGTGTCACGACACCAACCAAAAACAAAGAGACTATCAACCTGGTCTCATTCAAGACAGTAACCCTAATCCGCCTAGAGTTCAGCTGTAGAGGAGTGTATAGCTGGTGTGTGTGTGTCACTGGCATATTGCATGAAAAACATTGATGACAGTAAATCTCAGTGAGATAAAAATAATGGTGTTCCAAAATTCCATCTAGACACCGTTTCCCTAGAGCATACGAAAAACGACACGTACCTCGGCCTAAACATCAGCGTCACAGGTAACTTCCACAAAGCTGTGAACGATCTGAGAGACAAGGCAAGAACGGCCTTCTATGCCATCAAAAGGAACATAAAATTCAACATACCAATTAGGATCTGGCAAAAAATACTTAAATCAGTTATAGAACACATTGCCATTTATGGTTGTGAGGTTTGGGGTCCACTCACCAACCAAGAATTCACAAAATGGGACAAACACCAAATTGAGACTGCATGCAGAATTCTGCAAAAATATCCTCTCTGTACAACGTAAAACACCAAGTAATGCATGCAGAGCAGAATTCGGCATATGATCAAAATGCAGAAAAGAGCCGTTCAATTCTACAACCACCTAAAATGAAGCGATTCCCAAACCTTCCATAACAAAGCCATCACCTACAGAGAGATGAACCTGGAGAAGAGTCCCCTAAGCAAGCAGGTCATGGGACTCTGTTCACAAGCACAAACAGACCCCACAGAACCCCAGGACAACAACACAATTGGACCCAACCAAATCATGAGAAAACAAAAAGATCATTACTTGACACATCGGAAAGAATTAACAAAAAAACATAGCAAACTAGAACGCTATTTGGCCCTAAACAGAGACTGCACTGTGGCAGAATACCTGACCACTGTGACTGGCCCAAACTTAAGGAAAGCTTTGACTATGTTCAGACTCAGTAAGCATAGTCTTGCTATTGAGAAAGACCTTAGGCAGCCCTGGCAATCAAGAGATGACAGGCTATGTGCACACTGCCCATAAAATGAGGTGGAAACTGAGCTGCACTTCCTAATCTCCTGCCAAATGTATGACCATATTACAGACTCATATTTCCCTCAGATTACACAGATCCACAAAGAATTAAACAACAAATCCAATTTTGATAGACTCTCATATCTATTGGGTGAAACACCACAGTGTGCCATCACAGCAGCAATATTTGTGACCGGTTGCCACAAGAGAAGGGCAACCAGTGAAGAACAAACACTATTGTAAATACAACCCATATTTATGTTTATATATTTTCCCTTTTGTACTTTAACTATTTGCACATTATATGATATTTGAAATCTCTTTTATTTTTTTGGAACTTTTGTGAGTGTAATGTTTACTGTTCATTTTTATCGTTTATTTCACATGAGCTTTTTTTATCTACTTCACTTGCTTTGGCAATGTTAACATATGTTTCCCATGCCAATAAAGCCTCTTAAATTGAATTGAGAGAGAGAGAGAGCGCTTACTTTGTTTTCTTTCGTTTTGATGAGTTATTATAAATACATCAGAGGTCAATGAATTAACAGTCTGTCTCATGGAACAATATCTCTGATTTAATTAAAATGCCACCAAAAACTTTCTGTGAATTGAAATGGCTCTAGTTCAAACTTGCAGTAGGGTTCATTTGACCTGGCTCACACAAAGACCTCTCTGTCAGCCTACCCGTGTCTCATTAAATCTCCACGGTCAGCCTTCCTCTCTCCCCCACAGTTCCTCTCCTTGTCCCGGTTCTATCTCCCCCCCTGACCTTAAACTGATCATCGACCGACTTGAATGCTTCAGTGATAATGTGGTCTAATAGACACACACATACTGCACACACAGATGGGCTACAGACAACACACCCACGTGGGCGGACAAACCTTCTCTGCGTGGATTTCATTGGTGAATATATGCGCATAAAAATAGAATCAAATGATCTCATAGTTCTATTTCTATGTAGATGCGTGTCTTTGATGTGTAAGTAGCAATTTAGGGGGAACGGCCAGAGTAGTCCCTCAACCCTGCCGTTAACGGGCAAGCACACTACATCCTGAAACAGAAAGGTCTTGGCAGAAGCATTAGTACACTTCTCTGTCCTATTCAACAACTCATGTCCACCAGCCTTGGAATTGGACATTCTCTTTGTCTCCTTGGCCTGTTCTTCTGAGTTGATTTCATTTAAATGCAGTTGACCAACACCTTTCAGGAACTTGTATGTTTTATCAGAGTATTCCCTTGTTTGTCTTTCTCAATCAAGGCTTCCTGCAGACATCAAGTCATTTTTCCCAAACAATGCTGCCAAATAGAGGACTCAATATTGTCCTGAGAAATGTAAACCACTTTAAATTGACACGAAGTAAAGGCCCTGATGTGTAAAATAGTTAGACCTTTCTCAGTGTTTGATGAAAGAGTGTCTTTGTGGATATTTTGGGAAGGCGTAGAAACATCAAAGCTACATGATGTCATTCATGTCTTCCAAGACATTGTGCATTATTTATAAATCAGTTAGTCAGATCTAATCTATATTCTCCTATTAATATGGTTTATTTTATTGCAAAACAAGAAAGGAATTTAAATTAATTGAACAGCTTAAATTGCTTTGTCAACAATGCCATTATGTCTTATTTTCTCGGTTTTATCAAACCATTAGTTATGTTGTAAGTCTTAGAAATCAGGATATGCCCTGTATGATGTCGACTAGTTGCCTAGATACCGTTGTGTTGTGTACCATTGTCTTGGAGCAGAGATGGAGCCATGTTCTTTCATGGAGCGTAGACGCCATGTTCTTTAATAGAATGGCGATTGCATGGTCTTTCATGGAGCAGCGATGCCATGGTCGTTGTACTTTCTTTGAGAGAGAGTGAGGTATAGACAGGGGTGTGTGTGTGTGTGGTCTGTGTGTGCGTGCTTACGTCTGTATCAGAGGTGGACACAGCTACAGCACTGGCAACCCTGACCCTCAGCTGTGATGTCAGTGTGTGTGTGTCTATAGTCTAAACCCTATATTTATTACCTTTTAACATGCCTCTGTGCTCTCAAAATTGTACTTGTTGCCTCTGCAGGATGCCTCTTAATTCTCAGCACTGTGAGGGTGCTGAATGTGTCAGATTATAACTGTGTGCTTCATCCCTCTAGGGTGTTTATTTGGTTCTAACACGGTACACTGTGCATGTGTACTTTATCATCTTTGGACGATGCCTCTTTAACACTATTCTTGTCCCAATGGTGTTTCTATGGTCATAACACTACACTTGTCCCCTGTGTAGGGTGCTACTATGTTCTAAACACTTTTCTCGTCCCCTGTGTAGGGTGCTTCTGTGGTCTGGGACTGGTCTACTCCAACAAGTCGTGCACCATGCCTCCCATCACCTTCCAGGACCTGCCCCTCAACATCTACATGATCATCTTCGGAACAGGCATCTTCATCTTCATCCTCAGCCTCATCTTCTGCTGTTACTTCATCAGGTGAACTTTGTACAGAGTGGAATAGAATAGTGGGTCAGAGAGCCTGTTGGCTGCAGGGTAAGAGACATTCACACAGACATGCTGTCAGAGCGGTCCACATGCTCACCTCTGTGATACCTTTTCCTGTTAAGAGAGAGAGAGCTGACATTTCCTTCTGTTGACAATGAACTCTCTGATAAGCTGAGGGGACAACTGTGAGGAAATGAGGCGGCAGGAAGCTGCCTGCCACAGTGTGAGGACAGACTTCACTGGAACTAGGGGAGTGGGGTTCAACGTAACACCCTTGAGAACACCAAAACCCAATGTATATTCAAATCAAGTCAAATTTTATTTCTCACATACACATGGTTAGCAGATGTTAATGCGAGTGTAGCGAAATGCTTGAGCTTCTAGTTCCGACAATGCAGTAATAACCAACGAGTAATCTAACCTAACAATTTCACAACAACTGTACATGTGACTTAAGTGTGTAGCGGTATTGTATTTTCTGTATTGTTATATGGTGGTAGGCTAAAGTATACAGTGCCAGTCAAAGGTTTGGACACACCTACTCATTCAAGGTTTTTTTTCTTTATTTGTACTATTTTCTACATTGTAGAACAATAGTGAAGACATCAAAACTATGAAATAACACATGGAATCACATAGTATTAAACAAATCAAAATATAAACTCCGCTAAAGAAAGAAACATCCCTTTTTCAGGACCCTGTCTTTCAAAGATAATTCATAAAACTCCAAATAACTTCACAGATCTTCATTGTAAAGGGTTTAAACACTGTTTCCCATGCTTGTTCAATGAACCATAAACAATTAATGAACATGCACCTATGGAACGGTCGTTAAGACACTAACAGCTTACAGACGGAAGGAAATTAAGGTCATAGTTATGAAAACATCGGACACTAAAGAGGCCTGTCTACTGACTCTGAAAAACAGCAAAAAAAAGATGCCCAGGGACCCTGCTCATCTGCGTGAACGTGCCTTACGCATGCTGCAAGGAGGCATGAGGAATGCAGAAAAAATTGCAATGTCTGTACTGTGAGACGCCTAAGACAGCGCTACAGGGAGACAGGACAGACAGCTGATCATCCTCGCAGTGGCATACCACGTGTAACAACACCTGCACAGGATCGGTACATCCGAACATCACACCTGCGGGACAGGTACAGGATGGCAACAACAACTGCCCGAGTTACACCAGGAACGCACAATCCCTCCATTAGTGCTCAGACTGTCCTCAATAGGCTGAGAGAGGCTGGACTGAGGGCTTGTAGGACTGTAGTAAGGCAGGTCCTCACCAGACATCACTGGCAACGTTGTTGCCTATGGGCACAAACCCACCGTCGCTGGACCAGACAGAACTGGCAAAAAAGTGCTCTTCACTGTCGAGTCACGGTTTTGTCTCACCAGGGGTGATGGTCGGATTCGCGTTTATCGTTGAAGGAATGAGCATTACACCGAGGCCTGTACTCTGGAGCGGGATCGATTTGGAGGTGGAGGGTCCATCGTAGTCTGGGGCGATGTGTCACAGCATCATCGGACTAAGCTTGTTGTAATTGCAGGCAATCTCAACGTTGTGCGTTACAGGGAAGACATCCTCCTCCCTCATGTGGTATCCTTCCTGCAGGCTCATCCTGACATGACCCTCCAGCATGACAATGCCACCAGCCATACTGCTCCTTCTGTGCGTGATGTCCTGCAAGACAGGAATGTCGGTGTTCTGCCATGGCCAGTGAAGAGCCCGCGTCTGAATCCCAGTGAGCATGTCTGGGACCTGTTGGATCGGAGGGTGAGGGCTAGGGCCATTCCCCCAGAAATGTCTGGGAACTTGCAGGTGCCTTGGTAGAAGAGTGGGGTAACATCCCACAGCAAGAACTGGCAAATCTGGTGCAGTCCATGTGGAGGAGATGCACTGCAGTACTTAGTATCTGGTGTTCCCGCTCAGCCCAGTCAAAACTGTTCGCTGCTCTGGCCCCCCAATGGTGGAACAAACTCCCTCACGACGCCAGGACAGCGGAGTCAATCACCACCTTCCGGAGACACCTGAAACCCCACCTCTTTAAGGAATACCTAGGATAGGATAAAGTAATCCTTCTCACCCCCCCCCCCCCCCTTAAAAGATTTAGATGCACTATTGTAAAGTGGCTGTTCCACTGGATGTCATAAGGTGAACGCACCAATTTGTAAGTCGCTCTGGATAAGAGCGTCTGCTAAATGACTTAAATGTTAAATGTAATGGTGTGGCCACCAGCTGCATTGACTGTTACTTTTGATTTTGACCCCCCTTTGTTCAGGGACACATTGTTCAATTTCTGTTAGTCACATGTATGTGGAACTTGTTCAGTTGATGTCTCATTTGAATCTTGTTATGTTCATACAAATATTTACACATGTTAAGTTTGATGAAAATAAACGCAGTTGACAGTGAAAGTATGTTTCTTTTTTTGTTGAGTTCATTTTATATTTGAGATTCTTCAAAGTAGCCAACCTTTGCCTTGATGACACGCTGTTGGCATTCTCTTAACCAGCTTCATGAGCTAGTCTCCTGGAATGCATTTGTTAAAAGTTAATTTGTGGAATTTCTTTACTTCTTAAAGTGTTTGAGCCAATCAGTTGTGTTGTGACAAAGTAGGGGTGGTATACAAAGGATAGCCCTATATGGTAAAATACCAAGTCCATATTATGGCAAGAACAGCTCAGATTAGCAAAGAAAAATGTCAGTCCCTCATTACTTTAAGACAAGAAGGTCGGTCAATCTGGAAAATGTCAAGAACTTTGAAATTTTCTTCAAGTGCAGTCGCAAAAACCATCAAGCACTATGATGAAACTGGCTCTCACGAGGACTGCCACAGGAAAGGAAGACCCAGAGTTACCTCTGCTACAGAGGATAAGTTTATTAGAGTTACCAGTCTCAGAAATTGCAGTCCAAATAAATCTTCACAGAGTTCATGTAACTACACATCTCAACATCAACTGTTCATTAGAGACTGCATGAACTAGGCCTTCATGGTCCAATTGCTGCAACAACAAAAAAACTACTAAAGGACACCAGTAAGAAGAGACTTGCTTCGGGCCAAGAAACACAATGGACATTAGACCGATGGAAAACCCGTCCTTTGGTCTGATCTGTCCAAATTCTAGATTTTTGGTTCCAACCGCTGTGTCTTTCTGAGATGCAGAGTAGGTGAATGGATGATCTCTGCATGTGTAGTTCCCACTGTGAAGCATGGAGGAGGAGGTGTGGGGGTGCTTTGCTGGTGACACTGTCCATGATTTATTTAGAATTCAAGGCACACATAACCAGCATGGCTACCACAGAATTCTGCAGTGATACGCCATCCCATCTGGTTTGCACTTAGTGGGACTGTCATTTGTTTTTCAACAGGACAATGGCCCAAAACACCTCCAGGCTGTGTAAGGGCTTTTTGACCAAGAAGGAGAGTGATGGAGTGCTGCATCAGATGACCTGGTCTCCACAATCACCCAACCTCAACCCAATTGAGATGGTTTGGGATGAGTTGGACCGCAGAGTGAAGGAAAAGCAGACAAGAAGTGCTCAGCATACAGTTGAAGTCGGGAAGTTTACATACACCTTTGCCAAATACATTTAAACTCAGTTTTTCACATTTCCTGACATTTAATCTTAGTAAACATTTCCTGTCTTAGGTCAGTTAGGATTACCACTTTATTTTAAGAATGTGAAATGTCAGAACAATAGTAGAGAGAAATTATTTATTTCAGCTTTTATTTCTTTCATCACATTTCCAGTGGGTCAGAAGTATACATTCACTCAATTCGTATTTGGTAGCATTGCCTTTAAATTGTTTAGCGTGGTCAAACGTTTTGGGTATCCTTCCACAAACTTCCCACAATAAGTTGGGTGAATTTTGGCCCATTCCTCCTGACAGAGCTGGTGAAACTGAGTCAGGTTTGTAGGCCTCCTTGCTCGCACATGCTTTTTCAGTTCTGCCCACAAATCTTCTATGGGATTGAGGTCAGGACTTTGTGATGGCCACTCCAATACCTTGACTTTGTTGTCTTTAAGCCATTTTGCTACAACTTTGGAAGTTTGCTTGGGGTAATTGTCCATTTGGAAGACCCATTTGCGACCAAGCTTTAACTTCCTGACTGATGTCTTGAGATGTTGCTTCAATATATCCACATAATTCCCCTTCCTCATGAAGCCCTCTATTTTGTGAAGTGCACCAGTCCCTCCTACAGCAAAGCACCCGCACAACATGATGCTGCCACCCCCCTGCTCCACAGTTGGGATGGTGTTCTTCGACTTGCAGGCCTCCCCCTTTTTCCTCCAAACACAACGATGGTCATTATGGCCAACCAGTTATATTTTTGTTTCATCAGACCAGAGGATATCTCTCCAAAAAGTACAATCTTTGTCCCCATGTGCAGTTGCAAACCGTAGTCTGGCTTTTTTATGGCGGTTTTGGAGCAGTGGCTTCTTCCTTGCTGAGCGGCCTTTCGGGTTATGTCGACATAGGACTCGTTTTACTGTGGATATAGATACCTTTGTACCGGTTTCCTCCAGCATTCACAAGGTCCTTTGCTGTTGTTCTGGGATTGATTTGCAGTTTTCACACCAACGTACGTTCATCTTTAGGAGACAGAACGCATCTCCTTCCTAAGCGGTATGACGGCTGCGTGGTCCCATTGTGTTTAAACTTGCGTACTATTGTTTGTACAGATGAACGTGGTACCTTCAGGCGTTTGGAAATTCCTCCCAAGGATGAACCAGACTTGTGGAGGTCTACAATTATTACATTTTTTACCCCATGATGTCAAGCAAAGAGGCACTGAGTTTGAAGTTAGGCATTGAAATACATCCACAGGTACACCTCCAATTGACTCAAATCATGTCAATTAGCCTATCACAAGCTTCTAAAGCCATGACATAATTTTCTGGAATTTTCTAAGCTGTTTAAAGGTACAGTCAACTTGGTGTATGTAAACTTTTGACCCACTGGAATTATGATACAGTGAAATAATCTGTCTAATCAATTGTTGGAAAAATGACTTGTGTCATGCACAAAGTAGATGTCCTAACTGACTTGCCGAAACTATAGTTTGTTAACAAGAAATGTATGGAGTGGTTGAAAAATGAGTTTTAACGACTCCAACCTAAGTTTAGGTTCTGACTTCAACTGTATGTGGGAACTCCTTCAAGACTGTTGGAAAAGCATTCCAGTTGAAGTCAAGAGTGTGCAAAGCTGTCATCATGGCAAAGGGTGGCTACTTTGAAGAATTTCAAAGCAAAACATTTTGGGGGTTTGTTTAACCCTTTTTGGTTACTACATGATTCCATATGTGTTATTTCATAGTTTTGATGTCTTCACTATTATTCTACAATGTAGAAAATAGTCCAAATAAAGAAAAACACTGGAATGAGTAGGTGTGTCAACTTTTGACTGGTACTTTATATTCCCACTCAATACACAATGACAGTTGCTGCTGTTAGTGTTGGGTTGGAACATAAGCCTTAGTGAAAGAAAAGGAAAGAAATGCATTCTCCACAGTGTCATCTGGCAATAATGATACCTGTCATCCAGGCTGAGGGTCCATTGTAATAAGCTGGGGTTCATTTAACAACAAAACAAAATAGCTCTGACTGGAAGAATCTAGGAGAAATCATATAAACCGCTTCCAGACTAATCTCAGATAGACATGGTATTTCATTTCACTTTGTATTTTGTGTATGGTTGTAAATCATTTGTTCTATATTCATCAGAGTAGAAAGCGAGGGAGAGAGGGTAGTCAATAGAGAAGTGGGGATATTGTCATTGTTCTGACAACTTGGTTAATATTTTTTGAGCAAGTGTGAACGATGGACTGTTTAATTAACTGCCATTTTTGAATATGAACTCCTAAGACTGCAGACAAGGGTATATGATTCTCTGTATGGCCAAGTCAATATTTACCTGTAGATAATGAATCACATTGTCAAAGCCAAATTGTTACACACACGCACACATAATGAGTGCACTGTGCTTCCCAGGCCCCTAAATAATTTCCCAACTCAAACAATGGAGAGCAGATCTCTATCACTTCGCTAACTGCGTCTCTTATGTTTTGGGGTCCTTGCTATGGCTTTTTTTTTTTTTTTTTTTTTTTTTTACGCTTGTGCGTTTGTGTGTGTGTGTGTGCGTGCGTGTGCGCATTTAATCTGCCCCAAAATGACAGGACATTTATATGTAGCCCAGCCAAGCACTATAGTTGTTGTTTTGACCAATTTAGTGTTGTTGATGACTGATAACATTGCACCATGTAGAACAATGTGAGGATATTTGCTTTATATACATGGTGTTTTCCCAGGCCTTAAAGAATGTAGTGAACTGGGTAGACACGTGCACACGGTACAGTGAAATGGCTGCTTGCTAACTCCTCAACAACGGACTACAATAACAAAAAACATTCCAAATACAGAAGTAAAAAAGTAACAAGTAGAAAGAAAATGTACACCAGTGGCGGTCGGCGCTAAGATGAGGGAGGAGGATTCTTTTTTTTTTACGAGCGTGACCTTATTTCTGTTACAGCATATTGGATGACTGTCATTCATATTCCATTCACCCAGTTCACTGTAACATCGATAGCTTTAGGCTTCTACATGATACTCAAATTTTCCCTGTACCCATCATGAGGTTGCTACAACCTAGCCTATGACTGAACGTTTACAAAGTAGGTGCACAGGTCGAGAGAAATGTGAGTAATCAAGGTAAGAGACATTGACACATTCAATACCGCGTTGAACACTCTGGCCTGCATCTAGCTGATCTAGGGTGTAATCATTAGTCCCACAGTTGCAAATGTGAGTTTCTATTGGACAAATTCAGGTATGTTTATCCCCGTTTCGTTCCATTTGCTTCCATTTAAGAAATGTTTTTCGCCTGTCTGTGACCAGGCGAAAAAACACTTTCCAAGCCAAACCTTCATG